>NC_045446.1:67597073-67923019 GCF_002776525.5 Piliocolobus tephrosceles
AAAAAAAAAAAAAAAAAAAAAAAAAAAAAATAGGACAAAACTTGGAGGTGAAAGATTTCAGAAGCACTAACACTGTTTCAAGTCAAAGCTGAGCTCATCTACTTTGCCCATGGTAGTGTGAGAGAAGCAGCTTTTCATCCCTTTTTAGAACAGAACATGTCCAAAGGTAGGTGTTGTTATATCTGCTAACCAGCTGAAACAGATTCTCTTTTTTTTTTTTTCAGGGGAAGTCTCGCACCCAGGCTGGAGTGCAGTGGCACAATCTTGGCTCACTGCAACCTCCGCCTCCCAGGTTCAAGCGATTCTCCTGCCTCAGCCTCCCAAGTAGCTAGGATTACAGGTGCCCACCACCACGCTCGGCTAATTTTTGTATTTTTAGTAGAGACGGCGGTTTCACCATGTTGGCCAGGCTGGTCTGGAACTCCTGATCTCAGGTGATCCGCCCGCCTCGGCCTCCCAAACTGCTGGGATTACAAGCGTGAGCCACCATGCCCAGCCGAAATAGATTCATTTTTAAATGTCAAATTACAGAATTGTAATTGCCTACAGTTGCAATTAAGGCATTAATAACTCTAGGGCTATTTCTTAATACACAATTATGAGAGTACCACAGCTATTTGCTACCCATTCCACCATACTCCCATTTGAACTCTTGTCCATCACTGCATTAAACACATCTACATATTCAATTTGTGTGTTTTTGATGTGCATAGAAAGAATACTGAATTAGGAGTCAGAAGAATAGTTCCAAATACAACTCAAGCTGTGGAGTCAGCAAACTTGGGTTTGAATCCCAATTCTCTGAGTTACCATCTGTGAGATCAGAAAATAATCATTTAATCTCTCTGGGCCTCAATTACCTTATATGTAAAATGGGAGACTCATATGGGAAAAAATGGGAAAATATGTCAGAGACCTGTTGTGAGGATTGGGAATATTTATTAGGCAACTTGCACAGCAGTAAGGCACTCAATGCATGGTACTTTCCTCTTTTATTGACCACCTAGTATTTGCTACATATTTCTAACCTTGGAATGGTTGTTTTGAAGAAGTGTTTAAGGAGAGGCAGAATACACAAAGTAATTACAATATAGTACAACACAAAATGTAACACTGTACAAACAAGTATAATATAATAAATGATGTCACAGCTATTAGAATAGAGTAACACATAAACACTGAAGGAAGAAATATTAATTCTGCCTAGGACAGGAGGACAATGTCAGAGTAGGCATCAGAGACAGAGATATTTGAAGTGGGTCTTGAAGGTTGTTGAGTGTAAGTACAGCAAGCAAAGGAAAACATGTTGAACAAACAAAAAGCTATGAGACACAAGTTAAGGGAACATGAGAAAGAATGTTTGGCATATTTCAGCAATAGTGTGAAAACTTACAAAGAAGTGATAGGTTATACAGAAACAGAAGTAAGATTAGCATGAGGAAGGGACTATCCTTGGGAAGTTTTTTGTGGAGAGAAAAGTGGTGTAATAGGCAAAAAGAGGTAGTTATCTGAGAAACTCTTGAAACTATTTAGCTGGAGAAGAACAGTAATAAAATCACTATTGTGATTATAAAGAATTGTCATGTGCAGCAAAGGTTGAATTCATTTTGTCTGACCCAAGGGACAGATTAAAGAAGGTGGAGAGAAATTAAAGAATGATACTATACAAAAATGGCTAAGGAATATTAATGATATACAGAATGAGTGCTTGAAATTTAAAAGAAAATGTCCCTTCTGTAAGTTTTGAAATTAACCCAGAAAGCTCAAAAGAGAAACTCCTTCGATCTTAGCCTGGGCTAAGAACCCCAGGCTTTCTCTTCCTCTTTGGGGACAAGACTTGACTTGATGGGCCTTTGGTGCAACCAGGTTTGAGGAAGGTGCTTCCACCACTTCCTGAGGCCTTACACAATTCAATTCAACCTCAAAAGGGAACACTAGCCCACACAGAAACAGCTTAAAAAGAAAACTAAAGCAGGCAACAACTTTAAAGGAAACTAGGCAGTGGGCTTAAGGAGAAATGGGCAATGGGAACAATAAGAACATCAGAGGCATCAACTACCTGTTCTCATGTTAATGAAGGAAGGAAGAGCAGCAAGACCATTCAGTTCAACATCTCACTGTACACATACAGAAACTGAAGCCCAGAAAGGGGATAGGGCAGGTAAAGCCAGGCATGAAAACAACTTAACGTAACACGTTAGAGTTCAGGCAGACTCTTTTACTCGTATTATCTCGCTTTTCCTCAAAATAACACAGTGAAGGAGGTGTTACTTTCCCAATGAGACACAAAGATCCTTAAGGCATTACAATGTTTGTGTTAGTTTTCCTTATGGGTTGCTGGAATTAATAATGCTTAATCCTTTCCTTTCCAATCCCATAGGTTAAAAAAAAAAAAAAAATCACCTTAAGGACTGGAGCTTCTCCAGGGAAATAATGTGGACTAGGAAACAGTTTCTCAATACCTTCACCCCAATTGCCCTATTCTATCTAGGACTCTCCAATGTATTACATATTCAATTTTTTAAAAAAAATCTGTTTCAGCCCTGTGCTGAGAACAGGGAGCAAAGATTCAAATCAGACATGCATGCATCTTCAAGGAGCTCCCATTCTGACAGCAAAAGCATGACAATTGATGATTATCTTTCAGTCATGAAGACTTGGTTTCAAATCCTGGGTCTGCCCTTACTAGCTAAGGCAAGTAATTTCCTTTCATCTAAACTTCAGACTCCTTTTCTGTGAAATTGAAGGCAATACCCTCAGTCTAACTGAAAGTATTAACTTGTGAGTATTTGGAAAGATAATTATTTAAAGCACCCAGCAGAATGTCTGACCCACAGTATATATGCTCAGAAGGTATTTACTGAATTAATGGCTTACATAAGAGTATCAACTCTAGGGGTAGAGTTGGGAAGAAAGAACATCCCAGCATTATGTTTTCTCATAACCCTGGACCCACTGAGAGAATGATGTTTGCCTGATCATGTGGGTTTCATGTTCCCCAACTCTCATGCATTAAAACCACAAGCCCCACCCCAGCATTAAAAACCTGAAAGAACCTGGCAGGTCCCACACAGTGACTAGGGATGAAGGAAATAGCTGTCTGGCCTGACCATATTTGCAAAGGGAAGTAGGCAGCAGAGCAAGGCCTAAAAAACCCAAGACCTGAAATCCTGCAAATCCTTATGATTAAAGACTAGAAAAGCCTTGTTAAATACAAATATCTCTGCAAGGTGAAGCTGGGATGAAGAATTAGGAGCCATTAGGGATTTATGGAACTCCATGGGCCACAGAAGTTCTCCACTTTAGACAGATATTCCTTCAAAAAACTATATTGGCATATCTACTGTGGGTCAGGTGTTGAAGCAGCAGAGGACTTAGACTTGGTTCCAGCTTTTGAGACACCGAGAATATCAGAGACTGAGATCACAAGGAAAAATGATTTCACCACTAAGGTCCTGACATACTGCTCTTCAGTGGGCTGCAACTGCCTGCAGAAGTGACCCAAGTTTCCCAGTTACCAAGTTTCCCCCTCCTCTTTTTCAATCCATTTACCATAAAACCTGCCATGTCTAGAGGCCCTTCTCTGGGCAGAAGAGCTTGCCTATGTGCCACAGGAGTTTAGAATGGAAATCTGACTAACAGCAAAGCTCATACCTTACACCACCTATAGCCTCTGGAATCAAACTCCGCAAAACACTTTAAAACCACAGAACAAGAAGTTCTGATATATTTATTTTAAGACTTTAGGGAAACAGTTCTGAGAAGACAGAACTAAGTCTTCTGAGAATATCTCAAATATTTATTGACTACCTATTATGTTCCAGCCACCACTCTGAATGCTTTATAATGGGGTTCAAGACATGCTACCCCAAAATATGACATCTTAGCATATGAGAAAACAGCAGACACAGGAAAGTATTCTCACTCCCAGCTTCCCCTCACCCTTCTCCCCTGAAGCAGGTCATCAGATCCTCATTCAAGAGGTACCATCCTTATTTCCAGAGGAAAGGCTCATTTTTCTCTGAAGACACAGGGACATACAGAAAAGTCTGAACAAACCGGCCTTGCTAAACTCCCTCCAACCCTGATCCTATTTATTACCATTACATCATACCACCTTTCTCCAATCATATTTCTCCATGACTATCCACTTCTTCCATCAAACCTAAACCTAAAAATACACAAGTTTGCCTGTTTCTTTGCGTCTTCATTTCCTTAGGAAGACTCCCATGTCATGTAAAACTTGTATTAAATATATTTGTATGCTTTTCTCTCGTTAATGTCTTTTGTTACAGAAGCCTCAGCCATGAACATAGCAATGGGAAAAATATTTATTTTCCCCTATATTTATATATATTAACATCCTCAAAACAACCCTGTAAGAGAGCTATTATTGTCTCAATTTTACAAAGAAAAGACTAGGTTCACAGAAATTAAGTGACTTGCCCAAAATCACACAGTTAATAAGTGATGGAGCTAAAATTCATAAGTAAATTGGCCATGTCCACTTTAAAGTCTTCATTTCATTTTTTCCCCTGCAACTCACATTTCATTCTAATGATAACCCTGTGAGGCAGAGTATCAACATAATTTCATTTTACAACTAGGAAACTGGTGCCTCAGGAAGTGATATTACTTTCTGAGAAACAGGTCAGTAAGTGGCAGAGCCACAGTTTGTACTCAGATTTCAGGCCCTCAAATCTGCACTCTTTACACTACCCCACAATTCCTCTTATACTTGCCTTGCAGAGAGGTGTAGTGAAAATATACTTAATAGGGAGTCAGAAGTGCTGAGATGTGGTCTTGACTCTGTAACTAACTTACATTACATAATATTGAATGCGCTGCTTTTCTTCTCTTGGCTTCAGTTTCTCATCCATAAAATAAGGGTGTTGAATTAGACATCTCCTAGGGTCCCCTTCAGCCAGTAACCCAACTAGTCTATGAGAAGCAGTTTCTCTAGTTTCCTTGCCACTCAAGCAGTAACTTTCTAAAAGGAAAAAAAAAAAAAGACTGGTTATTTACAGTATAGACAAAGGTGGAAAATGCTCAGTACCAAAGAGTAGAAATTACCCATTCAAATGCATATTTACCTTCCTCAAACACCCTAGATATAAACAAAGAAAAAGCCATAAGCCACCTAATAACAGTGTTGGCACATCTAATAACATACCAAGTAGGAGTAAAGAGTATGTTCATGGTAGGATCTAAGATAGAACACTTCTTAGTGGATCCCTAACACTTCTATTCACTAGCTTTCTCTCTTCCTAGGTTGGCACATCAGCTCTGCCTCACAGCAAATCAGGCTTATGACTTTAACTAAATCCCACCAGATCTAAACAATCTACAAATGACTTTTGACTAATATTACAGAACAAAAAAATGAAAGCCCTGGATGTAAATTCTTCCATGCCAAGAAATAGGAAGAAGGAAGAAATGGGATATATAAGATTTTGGAGGCCAGGTGTGGTGGCTCACGCCTATAATCCCAGCACTTTGGGAGGCTGAGGCAAGCAGATCGCCTGAGGTCAAGAGTTCGAGATTAGCCTGGCCAATATGGTAAAACCCCATCTCTACTAAAAATACAAAAATTAGCCAGATGTATGGTGCACGCCTATAGTCCCAGCTACTTGGGAGGCTGAGGCAGGAGAATCGCTTGAACCCAGGAGGCGGAGGTTTCAGTGAGCTGAGATCGTGCTATTGCATTCCAGCCTGGGCGAAAAGAGCAAAACTCAGTCTCAAAAAAAAATTTTTTTTTGGAAAATTATTTCCCTGTCTGCCCTAGTTTCTTTATATATAAAGCAAGGGAGCGAGTCCAAACCGATTCTAAACACTTTTCCCACTCAAACTTAACATGAACTTGTAAGTATTCTATATTTAGAAAATGTGAGATATATTTTTTAAAAAAACAAAACAAAACAAAAAACAAGAGGGAAAAGGGCATGGTATTACAAATGTTAATTACCTCACAGAAGAAAATAAAAAGGAATGAATTATACTGCCAGGGAAGAACATAAAATATGTATGGTCACAGTAAGCTGAACACATCTTAGTTACAAGAGCAAAAGGAACTGCACTATCCCTGTAACAGTCGAAGTAAATAATTCATATAATGCCGCAGGGTAAGACTGCAGAGGCAGAACCCATGTTCATGCAGTTAAACCAGAGCTGATCTGAATATGATCGAAGTTCCAACACCAGGCTGGGTGCAGTGGCTCACACCTGTAATCTCAGCACTTTGGGAGGCTGAGGCAGGAGGACTGCTTGAACTCAGGAGTTCAAGACCAGCGTGGCAATATGGCGAAACCCCATCTCTTCAAAAAAATTAACTGGGTATGGTGGCTGGTGCCTGTAGTCCCAGCTACTTGGCAGGCTGAGGTAGGAGGTTGAAGCTGCAATGAGCTACAATCAGGCCATTGTACTCCAGCCTACGTGACAGAGCAAGACCTTGTCTCAAATAAATAAATAAATAAATAAATAAATAAATAAATAAATAAATAAAATTCATACTACTTTAGCCAAGTATCATCATTCATATTCTGTAGATTTTTACCTATTAATATGCTACATTATGAACTAGACACTTCCACATATTTGTTCATTTAATTGTCTTAACAACCCAGTGGTTATATTCCTTATTTTACAGAAGGGGAGTCTGAAACTCAATGAGGTAAAAAAGACCAGGATGAGAATCCAAACTCTGGCTCCAAGTTCAATATACTCTATCCGTATTATAACCTATCTCCTTCGTTGTACAGGTCCCTCAGACAGACATTATCCGGTTTTACATCTCACAACCACCACCACCTTGTGAGCTAGACATTCAAGATTCCTCATGAACTGGTCCCTATCCATCTCTCCAGTTTTGAAATGGATGCTGTTGGCTGCCTACCCAGCATCCATTCCCTTCTTCTCCCTTCCTAACAGAGCCCAGACCTTTTTTCTATCAGGTGTGCATCCTTCATCAAACAGTTTCTAAGGCAGTTCTCAAATTTTAGCAAGAAACCAAAATCATCTGGAGGGCCTGTTTAAACACAGATTCCTGGGTTCCACACCCAGAGTTTTTGATTCGTAAGCCTGAGATGTGGCTCCCGAATTTGCATTTTTAGCAAGTTCCCAGAACACAACACTTTGAGAACCACTGTCCTCAGAGAAAGCTGACCCCATTCCTAGCTCCAAGAGTAGGTCCTGATTGTACATCCAAACCAAACATGGTAATTCCATTCTCCTTGCCAGTGATTAGTTCTTGAATCAGATTTAGGTTTACTCAATCAGCACCTGGCATGTCCCTAGAAACTCTTGTAGTTCAGGGATGGGCAGGTGATCTATATTGATTCAATTTGACTGAGGAGAAAAAATTTTTGTCCATTTTGTGAAATAAAGTCAGTCAGTCTCTCTCCCTTTCTCTCTCATCCACTGGTGAATAAAAAAGCTTATCTCCCCAGCTGGTCTTGTCAGTCAATTTACTACCATGATGGAAGCCTGCTTGTGGATAAAGGTAACACAAGTATGATAAAAACTTCAACATGATTTCAGCCAAATTTGAGTCAGAATTTCTGTTTACAGAATTCCAAATGATACACAATTTGGTACTAGAAGAGGGTACAGCCACCTGAATATTCTCTAGGGCGCAATGTATACACTGCTTTGCTCAACACGTATTCCAACTCCTTTCTAGCTTAGCAGGCACTACAGAGGTTGAAAAGAAAAAAACATTACTTCTCAGATTTCCTTCTAAATGTGATTTAGGTTCTGCCAATCAGATGCTCTCAGACTAGATACTGATTGGAACTAAATTGGATGATGGGAGAGACTGGCACAGAACATCCCTTTTGTTGGAACAAACTGCAGCAGCAGCAGCACAGCTCTCTATCTAGCAACTGTAGCAACAGGTTCCTGATTCTGGCAAAGAGCAGTATCCTTGAGGACTCAGTTATTTAATGTAGTTCAGCGAGTTTGTTCCTGGAAGCCCAGCCTGGGTCCATTTCTTCAATTCTCCCAAAGATTCCTAAAGCTCTCTGATATTCTTTAATAAATCTGTTTTGCTTAAACTTGCTAGAATGGACTCTCTGGTTTGCCCCTATTAATAAGAGCCATGACAAGTAAGGTAACATATAATATCTACTATCATATTCCCATAACACCTGGCCCTTTCCTACCATGTCTTTGCATCAGCTCTTCTATCTGTGGAATGTCCTCCCTCAAAATCACCCCATTTGCAAAAGTTATCTACTTCCTCCATGAAGAGATTTACATAAAGAGGAAGAAAGACTTACATAAAGGAAGAAAGACTTGACAGGAGACTGAGCCCTGAAGAATGAGTGGTATGTCATCTGGTAGAAAGGGACAGGGAGGAAGGAGAGGGCTATTTCAAGTGCAAAGATCAACATTTACAATACTAATAAGGTGTCTCTTGCCACCAAAGACTGCACCTGCACCTACAAATTCACAACTTCTTAAGAGTTGGAAATGACACCACTGCACACACTAGTTTTTGCTCAAAAAATTAATGTTGAATACAAGTGAATTTTACAGTCAGTTGTCAGTAATTACTAAGCACTAATAACTGTATTAAAAAAAGAAATACCATACTAGAAGCTATAGGGAGATTCCCATAGGAGAGATCACAGTCTCCCACTCTTGGAGACTTACAATGTAGAAGGAAACAAGGATACCTGAAAAGACACAACATAAAAACTGTTTTTTAAGTGCAAATTCATATAAACAACAGTAAAGAAAAAAAAAGATTCAAGTAGCTGAAGTATCTAAACCTAGATGTTATTCAGAGAAAATGTCCCTAGAATTCATTAATTCGCCAAATATTTATTAGGCATCTACTATGTGCTAAAAATTGGTCTAGGTGCTGAGGACAACAGAGAAGCAAGCAGAGAAGGTCTTTGTTTTCACAAGGCTTACATCCTAATTGAAGAATTAGGAACAAAGGTTTTGAGGGCAGGGCTATAAATTAAAGCACAAGTCATTTAAAATCATTTTAGCTTCTCTACCCTGTAATGATAATGATAGCTGACATTTGTTAAGGACTTCTTATGTGCCAAAATTTGCTAAGTGCTTTACAACTACTACCTCACGTAATCCTAATAACAAACATATGAAGCAAGTACTATTATTATTATTTTTTATTTTTTTGAGACAGTCTCGCACTGTTGCCCAGACTGGGGTGCAGTGGCATAATCTCGGCTCACTGCAAGCTCCACCTCCCGGGTTCATGCCATTCTCCTGCCTCAGCCTCTCAAGTAGCTGGGAGTACAGGCGCCCGCCACCACGCCCAGCTACTTTTTTGTATTTTTAGTAGAGACGGGGGTTTCACCATGTTGGCCAGGCTGGTCTGGAACTCCTGATCTCGTGATCCGCCCGCCTCGGCCTCCCAAAGTGCCGGGATTACAGGCGTGAGCCACCGCGCCCAGCTGAAGCAGGTACTATTATTAGTACCATTTTAAGTATAAGGAAACCAAAACTACAGAGGTTAACTAAAACTACTCCAGCCAGATCACAGTCAGAAAATGGCAGGGCCACGGGATTCAAAGTTAGGTCAGTAGCAGAGGTTTTTAACAGCTACACAATACACAGAGAAAAGAAAATTATATTTACATGTTACAGCCTTGTTGAAATGTGAGGTTTGGAATTATTAATTTGGTGTGAACTTCATCACCTCTGTCGTCATTTTTCCTTATTCTATAAAGTGAGCTGTTAGACTTCCAAAACTAAGGTCGTGTTCAACTTCTGTTTCCATGGTTTCAAAAACAATGTGAAAAGATATTCAGGTGCCTGGTCCAATTGTTAGTAAAAAGGTGCTTTGAAGGCTGCGGCTCTGCAGTTCTTATCCACTGGCTGTGACCATGTGCTTCCATGGCTTCATTAAGGAGCGCATTAGCATTACATTAATTGGTATAAACAGCTGTAGAACAAACCTCCAGCAGATAGGAGGCTAGAGGCACAGAGAACAAAGGGAGAGGCAGGTAAGCAATGATTGGCTGACCTGAAGCTGTCTAGGTCAGGCATGGCATTTGGTCCCTCTTCATTTCTAAGTTCTCATGAATGTGGACGCCCAGTTAGCAGCCCAAAGCCTTTCTCATTTCCATCTCAATCTCCAGGAAGAATTACAATGAGAATAACAGCTATTGAGGCAGAGACAGATTCTGAATATTAAAATACACACTAGGCAGGAGCTGGCAAAAGGAAGAGTAAGAGAGGTTTTCCTTTTGGTCTTAACAAAGCATGACAGTCAAATGCTACCATACACCTGCTGTATAAGCTCTGTACCAGACAGGACCTTTCAAGGACCTTTACCAAGTCCCTTCAATTATTATTCACTTCTTATCTCTATGCATTTATGAGGCATCTCTGAGGTACCAGACTCTGATGTAGCCATCATAGGAATATAATTTAAAAAACACAATCCCAACCTCAGGGAACTAAATCTAATGGAGGAATGAGCATATACAGAGGGCATTCTTGTTACGTGATGGTACTACTATCCAAAAATACCACTTAAAGTTAACTGACAAGGGACCAAAATTTCTCAGTAAATTTTTTTAAAATGTTGATGGGGCCTTTAATTTATCAAGACAAACATTTTAAATTTTTTATAATTCCTAATAAAACTTGCTACATTGCCCACAAAGCTAATTCTTAGAACAAAGAACATCTGTCACTTCACATTTGGCTTTCAAAACATATTGATAAGAGGATCAATTTTATAAAAATATTCAAGAGCTTCATCAATTTTTCCCAAGGGTCTCTTTTAATCCTTTGTTACTCAAATCATTGTCCTCTGAATGTCCTGTTACCTCATTACCCACGTTAATTTTCCCTTCAATTTTAAATCGGTCTAACTTTACCTAATCCTCCTTTGTCAGTGATTCTTGTGTGTGTGATTCAGGCCATTATCCAATATTGCCTTATTTCAACTTCCTAAAATTTTTCAATATTCATTTTAGAATCCATTTGCATTATATTGCTCAATGTTAAGAATTCTACCATTAGAAAAGCACTTACTGACAAAGAGGGGTGACTGTACAGACCTTACTGGTGAGCAGGGAGGGATGTTTGAGTGGGGGCTAATTTTATAAGTCCCTATAGATAACAAATGAATTTCAATACTAATTATAGTACAAAGGATGGGGAGAGTGTACTATGAAAATTCAAGAAAGTTTGATGAATATATGTCAAGGGAGTGCAACAGTAAACTATTGTATTCAGTCATTCAACAAATATTTATTAAGAGCCTACTACACGCCAGGCACTTATCAAGATACTGAAGATACAGCAAAGAAGAAAACAAAGTACTACCCTCCAGGAACTTAAAATCACGAATGGGAGGATGAAAACTGGGGAAGCCTACATGGAAGAACTGGCATCCAAGTTGCATCCTGAGGAATAAAGAGTTTTAAAAGCATAGAGGAAAACAGAATTCCAGGCTGAGGGAACAGGGTAACATGATATGAAATCGAATGAAACTGAAACCGTCTATTTAGAGAGAGTGAGTAGGGTCAGAAGAGATGCTGAAGAGGTAGGTGAGGTCAAATTGTTAAGTTCCCTGAATAACTAATTTACATATTATCCTATAAACAATGGAGACACACTGATGGCTTTTGGGCAGAACAGTGACAGGATCAGAAATATTTCTCCAGGCAGAATAATGAATAAATAAGAGGGCAGAAAGACTGGTTGCCAGGACACTAGTTAAGAGGTTACTAAAAGTCAAGGGAAGAGATGATTAAAGTCTAAATCAGAGCAGAAAGGATAGAGAAATAAAAATAAACTGGAAAAAAAACTTGAGAGATAAAACTAACAAGGCTTGATAATCCATTGGACTGATAGCATGAGCTTATTCATTCTGCAAATATTTACAAGCCTCACTGTGTTCCAAGCACTGTACTAAGTGATGAGGTACAATGGTGACCAAAAGACATGACTTTTGACTCCATGGAGCTAAAAGTCTAGACATAACCAACAGTCAAATAAATATAGAATCACAAATCATTATAAATGCCATTACAGAAAATAAAGTGCTGTAAGAGGAAAACAGAGGAGCTCTTCTTTAGATTAGAAAGGTCCTGGTTTACAGTAGATAATGAATATTTGTTTACTGAATGAGAACGAGAAGCCAGAATTGTGAACAGCAAACCAAGGGTAAAGAACAGGTGTGAAGGCCCTGAAGCAAGACAGACTTTCTCAAACTCTGTAGAATAGGCAAAAAAAAAAAAAAAAAAAAGATGAAAAGGAAAAAGGGAGAGAGAAAAAGGAAAAAGGGAGAGAGAAAAAGAAAGAAGGAAAGAAAAAAAAGAAAGAAAGGAGGAAGGGAGGGAAGGAGGGAAGAAGCGAGGGAGTCAGCCAGCCAGCCAGCCATTGAGGTACAGGATTATTGGGTACATCTGTGGCTAAGAGGTTTTTTGTTTGTTTGTTTGCTTAAAAAAAAAAAAAAAAGTAAGTTTGGCACCATGAGCATCATTAATGGCCTTAGCAAGAGCAGTTATGATGGGGTTGTGGAGACAGGAGGGGAGTAGGCTGCAGAATAAATAGGAGGTAAGGTAAATAGTTGTAAATAGCTATTTAAAGAAGACTAGCTTTGAAGGAAAGCAGAGATAGGGTTTATCTAGAAGCTGACATGGGATCTCATGAGCACTGTTTTTTTTTTTTTTTGGTCAAGAAAAGGAAAATTATTTTACTTTAAGTAGAATGTTTCAATGCTGCTTAGGATAACTCAGTAGAAGGCAAAATTTAAAGATGCCATAAAGTGAGGAGTCTAAGATGGGACCATGGGAAACAATCTAAAAACATGTGGAGGAGCAAGCGAAGAAGAGATGAGAAAAGAGAATATAATCACTCCTTTCATTGTAAAAGAAGGGGCAAAGGAAGGAATGGGTACAAATCCAAGTAAATCCTAAGTAGGAATATGAAGCTTCTATTTTATCTGTGATATATGAGGCAAAGTCTGGAGGGTGGGGGCAGAGAGAGGTAAACGGCAGGAAAAAAGTGGCAGAAGAAGAATAAAACTGAAGACAATCCCGAAGAAAAGCATGCAATTATTTCCAGAGATAGAAAACACAGGCAGAAAACTAGGCTTGTGGAAAAAGTAAATGAATCAGTTGAATGGGCCAATTCCTGAAGAAATCATCAAAAGAAAGGCTGTAGTGGTATTTTCAGTTTGCAAATGTCAAATCCTGTCAAGAGCCCATTAGGTCTTCTACCCCTTGATCCAGTAATCCCACCTACAGAAATTTATTCTAAAGAAATAATATTTGAAAGAAGAAAGCTATATGCAGTGTTATGGGTAAAATTACAGTATAATTTACAGTAGGAAAAGAAAAACCTAAAAACCTACACCTGATAGTTTTATGCGTCAACTTGGCTAGGCCATAGTCCCCAGTTATTCAATTAAACATTAATGTAGGTGTTGCCAGGAAGGTATTTTGTAGACGTGGTTAACATCTACAAGCAGTTGACGTTAAGTAAAGAATATTATCCTCCATAATCTCGGTGGCCTTCATCTAATCAGTTGAAAGGCTTTAAGAGCAAAACTAAAGTTTCCCAAAGAAAGAATTATTCTACTGGTTCTGTTTCTCCAGTAGAACATTGACTAATACAATAGTTTTAGGTAAATTATGGAATATCATCTTAAATTTTACAATGAAGACTAAAGAGTAACATGGAGAAATGTGTATAAGTCAAGAAAAAAGGGCAAACAACAAACTTAGGTCTACATTATGATTACAACTACATGTATGTTTATGTATGTCTACATATACCAAAAAAGGAAACAAAAAAGGGTTGTCAGGATGGCATCATAACTAAATTTTAAATTGATTAATAGTATTACAAAAGTTTGTGAAACAAAGCCTTTTTTTTTTTTTTTTTTTTTTTTTTTTGAGACGTAGTCTCGCTCTGTCGCCCAGGTTGGAGTGCAGCGGCGTGATCTCCGCTCCGCCTCCCAGGTTCACCCCATTCTCCCGCCTCAGCCTCCCGAGTAGCTGGGACTACAGGCGCCCGCCACCGCGCCCGATTAATTTTTTGTATTTTTAGTAGAGATAGGGTTTCACTGTGTTAGCCAGGGTGGTCTGGATCTCCTGACCTTGTGATCCGAACGCCTCGGCCTCCCAAAGTGCTGGGATTACAGGAGTGAGCCACCGCGACCGGCCAGCCCTGTTATTTTTAATGGAACAAAGTTAGTAACATTATTCATGTTAAGTTTGTGTGGCACTTTAAAGAAACCCATACTAATCTAAAAGAAAACAGCCAATTTTGAAACACTGCCTTGGATAATACTAAAAAGAGTTTACCCACTAGAAGGCAAATAGGCCTTCAAGGGTCTCACTCAGTTCAATGCCATTTTTCAGTAACATGTAATTCCTCAGCTTAAAGGAAATGAAGAAAGATCCAGAGTAGCAAAGTAGCTGCTGATCGGCTTTAAGAATTTTCCACCTCCTGCCAGGCCTGGCAGCGGGCGCCTGTAGACGCAGTTACTCAGGAGGCTGAAGCAGGCCAATGGCGTGAACCCGGGAGGCGGAGCTTGCAGTGAGCCCAGATCGCACCACTGCACTCCACTGCACAGAACGAGACTCCGTCTCAAATGAGAAAAAGAATTTTCCACGTCCTATCGCTAGGCACGGTGGCTCACGCATGTAATCAATCCCAGCACTTTAGGAGGCCTAGGCAGGTGGATCACAAGGTCAGGAGATTCAGGAGATCCAGACCATCCTGGCTAACACAGTGAAACCCCGTCTCTACTAAAAACACACACACACAAAATTAGCCGAGAGCGGTGGCGGACGGCTGTAGTCCCAGCTACTCGGGAGGCTGAGGCAGGAGAACTCCGTGAACCCGGGAGGCGGAGCTTGCAGTGGGCCGAGATTGCGCCACTGCACTCCAGCCTGGGAAACAGGACACTCCGTCTCAAAAAAAAAAAAAAAAAAAAAAAATGTCATGTGCCTCAAAAAAAAAAAAGAAGTCATGTGGACCACAGTTGGAATTCTGGCTCCACTTTCACTCACCCAATCAAAAAATATTTGTTGAGTGCCTATTATAGGTTAGGCACTAGGGATACAACAGTGAGAAAAAAAAAAAAAGATGCGGGGGGTGGGGCTTTTAAGAAAATGGGTAGTATGTTAAAACTCAGTCTCTTGAAGGTGCCAAGCCTTAAAGAGAAATGATTCTCTGGAGCGTAGGGTCTAGTAGGGTAGACAGATATTCATCAAATAACTCCACAGAGTATCAAGTAAGAGTATAGTTCCATGTAAGCAAATAATGATATGGATGCTAAAGTGTTTAAGGGTGTACTGATACCTGCAACTTATTTTGAAACGCTTCAAAATAAGATAGGTTAATGAATGGATCAAGGGATATATAGGCATGCAATAAAGCAAACTGCAAAATACCACACAGTCTAAATAATAGATATATAGGTGTTCACTGCACATACTCCCCTGCCAATGTTTTATTTAAATTTTTTAACATACATAAAATTAAAGAAATACAGTATAAAATGAAACAGTTTCAAGAAGAGTCAGCCTACAGGAAAATTTTTATCAAAAATTCAGTCTTTGAGAGGGTCCACTTACCACAGATACCCAGAGGCAGTCTCAAGACCACTTGGAAACTTGTATTAATCAATTTATTCTTCATCAATATTCATTTACTTGTTTGTTTTAGCTGACAATGAAATACAGCATTCTAATCCCAAGAAACTATGCTAAAAGTGCTTGCTCATGTCCTCATTCTAGCACTCTAGAGAGAAGAGAGACTTTGGCAATTACTAACTGTCTCAATATATAAAATCAGACTTGATAATCCCCTCAGTCCCTTCGGATTAACTAGGATATTACACAGGGTAGCATTCTGAAAGGTCTCTTCATACCACTCCAACTTCATCTCAGACCATTTACTCTTGCTTCCTATACAACAGCCATAATGGCCCTTTTTTTAGTTCCTCTATGTTGAGCTAAACCAGCATTATCCAATTGAAAGATAATCTTAGCCTTAAAAACAAACCACATATGTAATCTTAAATTTTCTAGTAGCCATATTTTAAAGTTTGTAAAAAAGTGAAATTAATTTTTAAATACATTTTAACCCAATATATTCAAAATATTAACAATTCAACATATAACCAATATAAAAAGTTAATGAGTTATTTTACATTATTTTTTCAGTATTGTCTTCAAACTCTGGTATTTTATACTTACAGTGCATCTCTAAGTGAATCAGCCAGTGTGCTCAACAGCCACACTGGCTAACTAGCCACCATACTGAGCAGCACATCTCTACACTTGTTACCTACTCTCAGGGTCTTTGTGCATTTAAAATGTTCCCTCTACCTGACATGCTTTTTCCCCTCAATGTTTTCTGCATGACTAAAATCTATTTATCATGCACATCTCAGTTGAAAAGCATCTTTTCCTCAATGAGGTCTTTCCCTTATCACTCCAAAACTCTCTACATTAGTCCTTTATCTCTTTTGTAGGACTTAGCAAAACCTGCAACTGTGCACTTGTATATCTACTTACTTTTCTCTGTATTACCCTCTGGAATGTAATCTTTGTAAGAGCAAGGACAAGGACCATGCCTGTATTATTTATGATTGTATCCTTAGTACTAAGTGCAATGCTTGGCACACAGGAAGAAATCAATAAATATGTGTAGTCTAATTAAGGAATAAATAGAAGCACTATAGAGTTTTACAGATGCTCCTTGACTTACAATTAGGTTACAACCTGATAAACCCAACTTACACTGAAATAGTTTAAGTCAAAAACGCATTTAATATACCTAACATACCAAACATCATAGCTTAGCCTACCCAACCTTAAACAAACTCAGAACACTTACATTAGCCTACAGTTATGCAAAATCATCTAACACAGAGCCTATTTTATAATAAAGTGCTGAATATCTCCTGTAATTTATTAAATACTGCACTGAAAGTGATTGGATGGGTATTCCAAGTATGGTTTCTACTGAATGCATACTGCTTTGACACCATCATAAAGTCGAAAAATCGTTAAGTTGAACCACTGTAAGTCAGGGACCAGCTGTATTGGATTGGCACATATGTGAAAGTGTGTGTGTGAGTGAAGAACAATATACTCAGCAGCCATTCCTAACTGTCCTGGAACCTTTATCACATAGTCAACTAAGTCAATTATCCAGCAAGTAGCAATGGATAGGAAAAAAATGATTTTTTGAAAGAGTTAGAGGGAACTATAAATATATTTTATCATTCTCCTAGGAACCTAGAATTTTTTTTAAAGTGGCACTGGTCAGGGCAGCATCCGAATGATCAGGAGCAGGTGACCAGATGTGGAGACAGAAAATATGAATTAAAGATTCCAGTTTGTAACTTCCCAGCTATATAATCATGCCACTTAACTTCGGTTCATTTATAAAAAATATGCCTTAAGAACAGAATTAAGTTAAATGAGACTCTATATAAAGGGTTTTGAAAACAGTAAGGCACAAAAATTGTATATATAATCTTATATATAATCTCTAGAAAGTCCAGGAAACTTGGACTTTTCAAAAGTGTACCACGATGGGTTTTCTAATTTTGCTCACCTGGTTTTTATTTTTTTAAATTACTTTACAAATTACATACATAATTTATTAAATTAAGCAAAATGTATCCTGGATACCAAAAAAATCTCAGACTCTGGACTGGTCAGATAATTCCATATGAGAAAGTAAGTGGGAGGGAATGTTATAAAATAGTAATTCTTGGGCCGGGCAAAGTAGATCATGCCTGTAATCCCAGCACCTTGAGAGGCTGAGGGCTGAGGTGGGCAGTTCACTTGAGCCCAGCCTGGGCAACATGGCAAAACCCTGTCTCTACAAAAAATACAAAAATTAGCGGGGCTTGGTAGCATGCCCCTGTGATCCCAGCTACTAGGAGACTAAAGTGAGAGGATTGCTTGCTCCTGGTAGGGCAGGGCTGCAGTGAGCTGTCATGGAGCTACTGTACTCCAACCTGGACGATAGAGCAAGACCCTGTCTCAAAAAAATAAATAAATAAAATATTAATAGTAATTCTCCAACAGGTAATTGAAGAACCAAGAGCCCCTCCAATTATACCAAGTCCCTCTTCACCCATCCCCAAAACTGGAAATTTAAATTTTCTAGCCCACTGAGAACTATTTCCATAGTGAAATATTGTTACTGATGGACTATGTCCTTTTGTATTACAGAGAAAGGGTGAGGGCAAGGAGTAGGTGAGAAGGTTAAGAATCACTGTCAAAATATTTGAGCTAAGAAGTTGGCATCGAACTCAACACATCTATATGACAGCTAAGGAAAACTGAGTCTCAGGATGGTTAAGTGACTTCCTATGGTTACACAGTAATAATTTTTAAAAATGTCTTCAAGGCCAGGCGCGGTGGCTCACGCCTGTAATCCCAGCACTTTGGGAGGCTGAGACGGGTGGATCACGAGGTTAGGCGATCGAGACCATCCTGGCTAACACAGTGAAACTAAGTTAGTGAACCCTGTCTCTACTAAAAATACAAAAAATTAGCCGGGCGTGGTGGTGGGCACCTGTAGTCCCAGCTACTTGGGAGGCTGAGGCAGGAGAATGGTGTGAACCCGAGAGGTGGAGCATGCAGTGAGCCGAGATCGTACCACTGCACTGCAGCCTGGGCAACAGAGCAAGACTCTGTCTCAAAGAAAAAAAAGTCTTCAAATGACAGCTTGATATCTCTGCTCCTAAATTTCCTCATCTGTAAAATGAGTTAGCCAACATCAGTCTAGCACGTTACAGCTTACAAATTGCTGTGCATGTATCCACAGAATTTACCTGATCCCCACAACACCACAAAGGTCTAAGATGGCTATAGTGTAATAGAAAAAGCATGAACAATCAAAATAACCTGGCTTCAGATCTTAGCTGTGCTGTGTAGCCTCAGAAAGTCAATTAACCTCTTTGTGTTTTCTTCTATCAAATGAATATAAAACAATACCTGTCCTAGCTAACTCAGAGAATTGTCCAAAGAATAAAGTCAGATAATATCAGTAAAAGTATTTTGTACATTATACAAAAGGCCCTTCATCATCTGGGCCCTGCCTCCTCTCTGCTCTCACCCCTCCCCACCTTACACCCTATCTTCTAAGCATGCTGAATTACACAGGGCTCCCCAAACATGCTCTCAAATCTTCTGCTCACATATTGCTCTCTCTTTTGAGAGGGTCCATCATCTCCCTTTCTTCTCAACCCTCCCTGACTGTGCTTCGTTAACCCCTGCTCATTTTTCAGAACCCATCTTAGATGTCACCTCCTTTAAGAATGCTTGCCAGTCCACCTCCATTTCAAGTGCAGCAGATGCCCTTCCTCTGTGTTCATATGGCACTTGCACTTATCTCCATATTTTTGTCATTTTTTGTCTCAATGTAGTGTAATTGTCTATGCACATGTCTGTTTCTCCCAGAAACTATAAACTCAAGGGTAGAGGCTATGATTCATCTGTTTATTCAAAACCTATGACAATGACTGATGCATAGTATTTATTTAGCAAATGAAGGAACTTAAAATGGCAATAAAAATACTACTTTTCATATAATACTTACGTAAGACATTTATCCAAAATATTGTAATATAAGATAGTGCTTCTCAACTTTGCATATAAGAATCACCCATAAACCTTTCAAAATAGAGATGCCAAGGCAACTCTTTTACATCTTCACAAGTAATTCAAGTATACAGCCAAAATTAAAACCACTGCTATACACAATCATAGTCATAAAATTACAACTACTCTACCTAACATCTATATAGCTCAGTATCTTACAATTCACTTTTACATATATTATTAATTTAATCTTCACAAGAACTCTGTAAGTTAGGTATTATTTCTTCCAAATGAACAAATAGAGATTTAAATAAATATCCAAGTAGCTCTTTGTCTAACTTCAAATTTTGTGCTCTTCCTTATACCCTCCCTTGGAAAGTGCAGTAATACACAAAGTACTATGAGAACGAGGGTTCCAGTGAGGAAGACATCAATCTTAGCTTTGTGGGAATCAAGGAGGAAATAAGGAAAGCTGGACCTTAAAGATATAGGCAGGCAGATGAGGGTGGAAGCCATGCATACACTGTCATTGTCATCTGCCATCCCCAAAGATTCAAAAGGCAGATTCTATAAAAGAGAAAACGCTCTTGCCAGCCTCAGTTAGTACTTACAGTCTGAAAGGTAAAGAGATATTGGAGAAGGCTGGAAGTAGAAAAGAAATAAAAGAAAGCAGTCCATAAACAAGAATGGATTTCCCAACACTGCATGCAAATTACCTAACCCTGACTCCAGGAACAAAAGCCAAGACAAAATTGACTCTTTATAACTAAGAATTAGATGAATTCTACAGTCAATCAATACCACACAAACTCATGAGGGATGAATGAACCTCTGGTTCTTTCTAGACTTACTACTACAGTATCCCTCAAGAAGGGATAGTCCGGAGAAGCCTAGCACATACATGACTTTCCCCATCTCAAAAACTAAAAGAATGGGAGAGAAGAGGAAGATATTCATGAAAGAAAAGGCTCACAACAAAGGTAGAAAAATGTAGTACATTAAGGTAATAAATTTATGATGGCACAGGGAAATATTCAGGCACAAGTGATTCCAAATACTGGATAAAGCCTGATCTGGCAGCTTCAGGAAAGAAGTATTATCTTCTAAGTCTGCAACATCATGACCATCTGACACAGGATTTTATCAGCAATTATCCTTTCTAATTCAAACTGTGGACTTCAGTCAGTGTTTTCTTAGGGAGAAGAAGCTAAAGAGATTAGGAACCAATTTAAAAGGACATGTCTAGTGCCCCAAAATTTAGTTTGATAGAGTTTAAAAGGCTATATGTTATAGCGGCAAAGTAAAGTACTACACTTAGAATTTTTAAATGTGGTTTAAAATCAATATTCAGGCATTTGTTAATGATGTGCCTCTGAGCAAGCCAAGACTTCTATTAATATGATCCTCAGCCTCCTAACTCGTAAAATGGGAATACCTATCTCACAGGGCTGTTATGAAGACTGAACAAAATAACATCCAGGAAAGATGTTATTATTTTTCCTGTATGAATGATAAATGTAAATGAATGTAAATCTGTCTTCACCAAGCCTTCTAATACACCAAAAAAAAATACCAAATGGAAACTTTAACTCTCACTGCGATATATTTATTTGCAAAACATTCCTATATCCTCTGTGCAGAAAAACTAAAATCAGCCTGTGTACTGAAAATAGCACAGAGCTGCTGGAGTCAGGTGGACATGGACTAGAACTGATGGTCTGCCACTTACTTGCAGCAAAACCTCAAATAAGCTCCCTTTACTAGTATGACTCTCAGGCTTCCTCACCTATAATACAGAGATACCAACGATCATCTCATAAGGTTATTCTGAGGGTTAAAAAGAACATGTTAAACATCTCACGTAGGGCCTGGTACAGAACAGGTATTCAATAATGTAAGTCATTTTTAGTAAGCTTACCACCACCTAACAACTAACAAGCAAATTATACTTTTCAAAGATTTCTTTATAGTCATTATTTTAATTGCTTCATGATCCTGTAAACTAGTCGTAGCAACCATTACTATCCCCATTTTATAGTTGGTACAAAACACAGAGATAAAAATTACTTCTACAAGGTCATGCAGTAACATACACTAAAGAAGGTCTCCTAACTTTTTCAGGGTTTCATTTTCCCCCACTACAAATTACATTACCCCTTAGAAATTAAAACAACATCTGTGAAGATATATATATATTTTTTTTTTTTTTTTTTTTTAATAATGGGCATACAAAAAGACCCAGAAGGACGAAATACTGGTGTGGGAGAATGTTTTTAAATTTTTTATCTTCAAGTTTGAATATACTGACTATTAATTTTGAATCAATGCATTTTTCCTTTTGTTTTTAGTTGGTATGTAATAATTGCACATATTTATAGGATAGAGTGATATTTTGATATGTATATGTGTAATAATCAAATCAGGATAATTAGCATATTCATCACTTCAAACATTTATCATGTCTTTATCATAAACAGTCAAAAGCCTCTTGTTTTTAGATGCATATTACGTTTCTAGCTTTTCAAAAATATACAATAAACTGTAGTGAGATGTATTCTTTTGATAACCTTAAACTTGTCTCTTTACTATGCCAAAAAGAAACATTTTTCTCCCACTTTCTGGTTAATACTTTGAAAAATATCATGGAGAGGGATCACAAAAATCATTAAAACCAGCAACAACAGAATTAATTAATGTCTCAAATTGGCAACTGCTGATTCTACCTTGATTTTTGTTTTAGTTTGCCCCAACAAAGCCCATGACCTCTTAAAATTTTTTAAAAGTCTGCCTGTCAAAATGATGCTTGTTTGACAAATCATTCCTAAATTGAGGGAAACAAATAGAAAGGCAGCTTTCTCCCACCTTTATGATCATATACCACCTTTTTTCACCGCTCTATTTCATCTCTTCATTTCAGCACTTATCATGTCATACTATCTCTAGCTCCTTAAAGACTTGGGCTGCACTCTTGTATATAGCTGAACATCCTGCCCAGCACAGGGTCTGGCACATGGTGGAGAAGGACTCATAATTTTATAGTAAATGGATGAATAAATGAAGTCACTCTCGCAGAGGGAAGCTAGGAAAGGAGAAAACTGGGTATGGTATCTTAGGGCTAGCAAGAAAGCGAAAGAAACAAAGCATTTTAAGAGCTTCACAAGGAAGGGAAACCTTTGTGTGGAGTCAAACAGACCCTATAGAGCATGAGAGAAAGACAAAAACCACAGGAGACCAGGAAGAGACAGTTTTAAGTTAAAAGACTCAAAACTTAAGAGTGCTTATTTAGACTTGCAAAACCAAGTTGCAAATTCCCAGGAAACAATCCTGGCTTGGGATATTGCAACAGCAGTTTTCAGGTGGTGGTTAAAACAAACAAAAGACTGGGCTAAAAATTCTTGCAGGCTTTGGCTGGAGACACATAGATGTAGAAGGGGAAAGCTCAACCTAAAATGAATCCCCCAAAAATGTTAGGATCCCCTTGGATTCGCATATTGGACCATGATTCCTATTCATTCTGAGAACTGTTCTTTAGTAAAACCCCAATGTAGCAGCTAGCAATACATAGGATTGAATCATCTTATATTATTCATTCAATAAATACTTGAGTGCCTGCTATATGCAGTCACTATTCTAGGCACTAGGATTAAAGCAATGACCAAACTGACAAAACTTCCCAGTCTCAGGAAGCTTTCATTCTATTGGCAAGAGTGGGGTGGGATGGGATGGGATGGGATGATGTCAAGCAGTGAGTGCTATGGAAGAAAAACAGGGGACAGTGGGAGCTGGCAGGGTGCTGGATTTTATCAAGAGCAGATCTTTTAACCCTGTGGTTCTCAAACTTTAGCAAGCATCAGAATCATTTAAAGGGCTTATTAAAGAAATTCACAAGCTACCGAAAAAAGGCACAAACTCAAGTAATTACAATAGAGTGCTATAGAAGACCATAAGAGTGGTATGTATATGAGCCAGAGGATGGAAGAGCAACTCATTCTATGCAGGAAAAGGAGAGACTAAGGGACTGCATCGCAGAGGCCCAACAAGGACACCTCCACAGGTAGGTAAAGGGTGGAAGGGAAGCATCCAGGAAGAAAACAGAACATGCAAAAGCGAAGATGAGAGTGGCAGGGGAGCCACAGAAAGTGAGGCTGCAAAGGCAGGCTGTGGTCTGATCCCTGAGAGTTTCTTATTCCATGTTAGTCTGAAATTTATCTTCAGAATATGAAGAGTCAGGGGTAGGGGGCGTTGATGTGGTAAGGTTTTGTTTCACAGAAATCTTTCTGGATGCACAGTACCTTCCTTTGAGGCACTGCTTCCTTCAAACCTAGCACAGGGACTCAAAACATGCGCTTAGTAAATGTATATTGAATTGAACTGAACAAGCTTTTTACCAAATGCCCTCTTATGGATGAGGCAGGTCACCTTCCCTGCAGGACTCACTGTGGCCAAGAGAAGACTTGTAAAACAGGTCCAGCAGCCTCAATTATTGCACACTACTACCTGTACAACTGGAGTCCCCCAGAGATTAGGGCAGACCTTCATTGTTTACTTGTCTACCTCACCCATTAGACTTTGAGCTCTTTGAAGACAGGGAATATCTTAATAGACTGAATCCCCATAGCCTTAGCAAGAGGCCTGAAACATAGTAGCTCTCCAAAAACTCCAGTAATGTTGGATAAATGAATTGACTGAATAAGCAAATTTACCAAGGCAGACACATGAGTTCATGTAGTTAAGCGTATGGACAAGCTTCAGGGAAAGTATGGGAAGTTTTCAGCGTCAATGTTCCCAAAACCCTTTTTGAAAGGCATAGTTTCTAGCTGAGGTGGCGGGGGTGGGGGTTATACGCACCTGATTTAGAATTTTCCAAATAGGAACCAAAATGTTATAAGTACTGTGGTAGAAATCCCACCGGGCCAATGGGAAAAAGTCAGTTCTGTCTGAGAGGAGGGACAGGATGGAGGCCAGCAAAGACTTCACAGTGTGGGAATTCTTCAGTGGACTCTTGAAAGCTGAGTCGGTGCTTGCTACCTGCCCGTTTTGGGGCATAAAACCAAACTTCTGGAGCTTTTAAGGCTGGAAGTGATCTGCTCAAGGTCACACAAGAAGTGGATGAAGCCACAAGGTAAGAGATGAGGTATCTGTACTGATAATTCCTACTTTTTCCTGACAGAGTTGAAAGAGAACCCACGAATGTAGGAGGCAAAATTAAAGATTTTTCTCAAGAGCAATTCTTAAAGTCAAGACTAACTAATCCGAATTTTTATTAGTAGCCACAGAACTAACCCTTCCCTTCACTGCTCAGTTTTTGTATGAGTAGAATAATTATCCAAGAGGTTTAAAAACCAAGGACGTTGCTCACAACCCACTACTTCTCAAGTATTCTTCCAAAACATTCCCAGTAATGTGTATTGTTCAAATAGGATAGCGAAGACTACAACAATCATGTCTTTTCAAATGGATTAATGAACATAAAATAACTATAAATCTCCTTTCCCGGCTGTTTTTCACTTCCCAAGTTACAGAATATTCCGCGGTGGGGGAGGGGCTGCGTAAGTCAAGTCCTACCAGCCCTTATTTTTCAGGGAGTAAAATCCTAAAGGTGACTGTCCAAGCCTAGAAGGGGTCATTTATTCCATGCAGAAGGAACTGGGGCGCCGCTTTGCTGTGCCTCCTCGTAGCGGGACAGGGCGAGCTCTGCAGGACTGCAAAGTTCGGAAGGGACTCGGTCCCGGACCGGTACCCGTGTGGGCTCCCAGCTCCAGCCTGGCCTGGCCCCGCCCCGCCCCTTCCCTCTCCCAGGTCTCTCGATTGCCCGGTGTCTGAGACCCGCGACCCCGCCGGTGAGCGCACGGGGGGCCTTTGTTGGCCCGACGGGAGCGGGCCTCGCTGGGCGACGCCCGCCTCACCTTACCTGGCGCCTCCGCCGGCCCAGGCGCCCGGCCCCGCCACGCGAGATAAAAGGGCCCAGACCCCTACTCCACCCGTCCCCACCCCCGCGCCCCGGCCCTGGCAGCCCGGGACGCGAGGGGTACCGGGCGGGAGGCCCGCTCTCACCTTCCGCGCTCGCTCAGCTCCTCTCGGCTCCTCCTCCTCCTCCCGATGGTGGGTGCCGCCGAGCCGGGAGTGAGGGCGAGAGTGTGTGCAAGCTACCCCTTCACTTTCTCCCTCCTACCGCTGCCGCGCCGCCCGTGCCGGGGATGCCCTCAGGACAGGGGAACTGTGAGGGAAGGGATGATGGGGGGGCGGGAGGGAGCGAGGCGACGCGGGGCGGGCGCAACGGGGGGGTGCTGAGGGGAGAGGTGCTAAGAGCTCGGATGGCCTCTGAGGCAGGAGATGGGAAGTGGATGCGGAGACCAGGTTCTTCGAGGGGGCTCACGAGAGCGCGGGGCTCCGTGAAAAAGGGAATAAGAGTCCGAGGGGGAATGCGTCTACGGAGGAGGACGGCGGAGCCTGCGAGGGAGGCGCAGTGGGCGAGCGAGGGGGCGGGAGCGTGTGGGGGAATCCGTGAGGGGGCGTCTACTGTGCAGCCGCCACCTTCGGCTCCGGCTGCAGCCGCGGCAGGGCCGCCTCCCCCGCCTACAACCGCGCTATTGTACGCCGCTCGGCGGCCCTGACCGCCTAGTTCACTGGCTCCCCTCCTCCCCGCCCTTTCCCCCTTCCACCCCCCGCCCTTTCCCCCTTCCACCCCCCGCCCTTTCCCCCTTCCCCCTCGGCCCCCGCCCTTTTCCCCCTCCCCGGCGCGGCGGTGGCTCAGGCGGAGCCGTGCCCGCCCCGCCTCCCGCAGGTGGGAGGGGGCGGGGAGCGCCTGACCGACCCGTAGGAGCGAGGCCAAACCCTGGCCCGCAGAAGGGCGAACGCCTGGGATTGCGTCATCGGCGCGTGACGCCAGAGGCTGGGGAATCACCCGGCTGCTGCGTGACGTCATCGCGTCGCGTCATTCTTCTCGGTCCGCTGTCCGTGGCAGGCAGTTTCCGTGCAGCGTTTCTACCAGACAATTTTGGGACTATTTCTGGGAGGGCTAATGGTGTAGCCAGGATGGAGAAAGATGGCTAACTTCCGTGGCTGAGGATCCCCTTCAGGTTAACAAAGCACCACCGCATCTATGAGCTAGTGTCAAGGGCTGAAATTGAAAACTATCTGACATTGTGTGATCTCAGAGCCAGACATGTATTATGTTTTCTTTGTGTGGGAGGTGGGAGAGGGGACGGGGGTGGGAGGAAGACAAAGAAATTATAACGGAGAAGTTTGAACTACTGTGAACTGATATAGGATTGTGAATTGATATAAACAAGAGTTAAGTTCCTGTGGCATATTTCTGGTCACAAGACATCGCCAAACTTATAAAGACCAAAACACCTCTAATATCAAACATTGAAATCAATGTGACTTATACATACATTCAAGAAAGATTAATAAAAAGAGGCCAGACCAGGTGCCTTGGCTCATGCCTGTAATCCCAGCATTTTGGGAGGCCAAAGTGGGCAGATCGCTTGAGTCCAGGAGTTTGAGACCAGCCAAGGTAACATGACAAAACCCCATCTCTACAAAAAAATAAAACCCAAATACAAAACATTAGCCAGGCATGGCAGCACACACCTGTAGTTCCAGCTACCTGGGAGGCTAAGGTGGGAGAATCACTTAGGAAAAGAATGGGCTTCCTTTGACGTTTTTTCCCCTACCGTGGAGGATACTTTCGATCCAAAGCTTTCTCCTGAGCTCAGATTGTGTATTTCCCAATACCTCCCGAGCAGCATTACCTGCATACTCGTCGTACCTCTGATTCAGTATGTGCGAAACTGAGACAGTATTAGAAAGGCTGAGAGTCCGGGATCAGGTTGCCTTGCTTGAAATCCTAGCTGTTCGGCGGGGCGCGGTGGCTCAAGCCTGTAATCCCAGCACTTTGGGAGGCCGAGACGGGCGGATCACGAGGTCAGGAGATCGAGAGCATCCTGGCTAACACAGTGAAACCCCGTCTCTACTAAAAACTACAAAAAACTAGCCGGGCGAGGTGGCGGGCACCTGTAGTCCCAGCTACTCCGGAGGCTGAGCCAGGAGAATGGCGTAAACCTGGGAGGCGGAGCTTGCAGTGAGCTGAGATCCGGCCACTGCACTGCAGCCCGGGCGACAGAGCGAGACTCCGTCTCAAAAAAAAAGAAAAAAAAAAAAAAAGAAAGAAATCCTAGCTGTTCAAGCCGTAATTTCTCTGTAATAAGTAGTACCTTAACTAGGTCTTCCTAAGCCTCAGTTTTACCATAGTAATAGTAACAATTAAGCCCTTTAGAATGTTGGCTCTCTTATTTTGAAATTTCCTCCCCAAAATTGCTTATGTTCCTTTCCATTCTCAATGAATGAGCCACCATTCAGCAATCCCCTAAGCCAGGAACCTAGACGTACTAATAGATCCCCATTCTTCCTCTCTCAACATCCATATCAAGTTGGACACCAAGTCTTGTAGCTTCTCCTAAATATTTTTCAAGTCCTTGCCTGTGTCGTCTTCTACTACCACCACCTGAACAACTGGAGCAACCTTTAGTCCCTTCAAATTCAATCTGTTTTCCCGACTGGTTACCTGAGCAGCCTTATAAAAGCACAAATCTGATGACATCCTCCCGTTTAAACACCAAAAGGATTTAATTGCTTTCAGGATAAAGTTCAAAATCCTGAACTTGGCACTTTACTACCTGACTGCTTACACTAGCCTTTCTAGCTTTGCCTCACACCATTTATTTTTTGCTCCAGGCACACTGAAATATTAACGTTATTTGAATACACATTTCTTCATGTCTGTGAGCTCTTCCCTACTTATCTGACTGGCCAACACCTATTCATTGTACAAAGCTGAGCTCAAATGTCATTCATATTCGTATTCATTCGACTAATATTTCCAAAGTTTCCCTAAGCCTTAACAAGACTGTAATCCTATAGTATTTCTATGCCTTTCGTGGCAGTAACTGCATTTGTGTACCTGATTTCTTGAGTTCCTTGACAGCAAGTCATATGCCTTTCCATATCCTCAGCATCTAAAACTGCTTGACATATACTAAGAATCAATACATTGTTAAAATATATTTAATAAGGCAGGCGCGGTAGGTCACGCCTGTAATCCCAGCACTTGGGAGGCCAAGGCAGCCAGATCACCTGAGGTCAGGAGTCTGAGACTAGCCTGGCCAATAGGGAGAAACCCCATCTCTACTAAAATACAAAAATTAGCCGAGCATATGGCAGGCACTTGTAATCCCAGCTACTCAGGAGGCTAAGGCAGGAGAATCACTTAAACCAAGGAGGCAGTGGTTGTAGTGAGCTGAGATTGCACCACCACACTCCAGCCTGGGTCAAGAGCGAAACTCCATCTCAAAAAAAATGTATTTAATAAATGTTCGCCAGGCGCGGTGGCTCAAGCCTGTAATCCCAGCACTTTGGGAGGCCGAGACGGGCGGATCACGAGGTCAGGAGATCGAGACCATCCTGGCTAACACGGTGAAACCCCGTCTCTACTAAAAAATACAAAAAACTAGCCGGGCGAGGTGGCGGGCACCTGTAGTCCCAGCTACTAGGGAGGCTGAGGCAGGAGAATGGCGTGAACCCAGGAGGCGGAGCTTGCAGTGAGCTGAGATCCGGCCACTGCACTCCGGCCCGGGCGACAGAGCGAGACTCTGTCTCAAAAATAAATAAATAAATAAATAAATAAATAAATAAATAAATAAATAAATAAATAAATGTTCATATTGTGCTTACTGTTCTGAGCACTTTAGAAACACTGTCTTTAAACCTCTACCCTCTAAGGTAGATACTGTTCTTATCCTCACCCATCTTATTGATGAGTGAACTGAGGCACAGAGCGGTTAAGTAACTTAACCCAGGATCCTAACCCAGTAAATTGACTCTGATCTGGATTGTCTTTTCGTGATCTCTGCAGTAGGCAGAATAATGGCTCATCCAATGGAATGCTCACATTTCAATCCCTGGGAACTATGAATATGTTACCTTCCATGACAAAAGGACTCTGCAGACGTGACTAAATTAAGGATTTGGGGAAAGGGACTCCCCAGCTTTTGGGAGCAGACTCCAGAAAATGGAAAAGGCAAGAAAATGGATCCTCCCTTGGAGCCTCTGGAAAGGAAGACACGGTATCCTGATGATACCTTAATTTTAGCCCACTGACATCCATTTAGGACTTCTGAACTACAGAACTGTGAAATAATAAATGTGTATTGTTGGCCAGGCACAGTGGCTTACATCTGTAATCCCAGCACTTTGGGAGGCCGAGGCAGGTGGATCACCTGAGGTCAGGAGTTCAAGAGCAGCCTGGCCAACATGGTGAAACCCCATCTCTGCTAAAAATACAAAATTAGCTGGGCGTGGTGGCACATGCTTGTAATCCCAGCTACTGGGGAGCTGAGGTAGGAGAATCGGTTGAACCCAGGAGGTGAAGGTTGCCATGAGCCGAGATTGCACCATTGCACTTAAGCCTGGAGATAAGAGTGAAACTCCGTCTCAAACAATGAAATTAAAAAAAAAAAAAAAGTGTATTGTTTTAAGCCCACTGTGTTTTTGATAATTTGTTACAGCATCTACGAGAAACTAATACAATCTCTAATCAAAGGTGACCGCTCTATGCTAGGAAATGCTAGCAGGATGAGAAGTGAAACTGCCCACTAAAGCTGCAACTGAAATCAGAGATGGGCTAGAAATGGAATAAATAAATGAGATAAGTGTATACTGTAAGTCCTCACTTAACGTCATCAATGGGTTCTGCGACTGTAGGCAAAACAATGTATAACAAAACCAATTTTACCATAGGCTGGCTAATTGATATAAATAAGAGTTCAGTTCCTGTGGCATATTTCTGGTCACAAGACCTCACCAAACTTCTAAAAACCAAAACACCTCTAATATCAAACATTGAAATCAATGTGACCTATACATACATTCAAGAAAGATTAATAAAAAGAGGCCAGACCAGGTGCCTTGGCTCATGCCTGTAATCCCAGCACTTTGGGAGGCCAAAGTGGGCAGATTGCTTGAGCCCAGGAGTTTGAGACCAGCCAAGGTAACATGACAAAACGCCATCTCTACCAAAAAATAAAACCCAAATACAAAACATTAGCCAGGCATGGCAGCACACACCTGTAGTTCCAGCTACCCGGGAGGCTAAGGTGGGAGGATCACTTAAGCCTGGGAGGTCAAGGCTACAGTGAGCCATGACCACACGTCTTTGCACTTCAGTCTGCGCAACAGAGTGAGACCTTGTTTCAAAAACAAAACAAAAAAAGCCTGGGCACAGTGATTCATGCCTGTAATCCCAGCAATTTGGGAGACCAAGGCAGAAGATCACTTAAGCTGAGGAGGTCGAGATTGCAGTGAGCTGTGATCATGCCACTGCACTCCAGGCCAGGAAACAGAGTGAGTGGAATAAACAGAGTGAGTGGAATAAATAAGTAAGTGTCTCAAAATAAACAAGATCATTATTTACCCAATTTTTCCAGTTCAGGGTAGAGAGTGGCCAGAGCCTATCCCAGCAGCTCAAGGTGCAAGGCAGGAACCAACCATGTATAGAATGCTACGCTATTCCAGAGTGCACTCACATGCACACCAACACTCACTCAGACCAGGACAATTGAAATATGCCAGTTAACTTAATGTGCACATCTTTGGGATGTGGGAGGAAACCAGAGTACACAGAGAAAACAGTGTCCAAACTACACTGGTGACCCAGGCCAAGTTGTTTGGTTTTTTTCTCATCAACATTGTAACAAAATAACATTATTCAAGGACTTGCTGTATTTCACTTTATAAGAAATTGCCAAACTGTTTCCCAAAATGGTTGTACCATTCAGGATCCTTTTGACACGTCCTCATCGTTCTTTGAGCTCTTCCTTGCTTTTTGGTCTAAGATGTTCTAAGCTCTTCTTACACTTTCTTTGACCCAGCCCTCAAATGAGCCATTACTCCAAAGAGCTCCAATTCTTTTCAGTGAAGAATGGTATTTAAACGTTAAGATCTGGCTGGGCACGGTGGCCCAAGCCTATAATCCTAGCACTTTGGGAGGCCAAGGTGGGCAGATTGCCTGAGCTCGGGAGTTCAAGACCAGCCTGGGCAACATGGTGAAACCCTGTCTCTACTAAAATACAAAAAAAAAAAAAGGTTAGCCAGCGTGGTGGTGAGCACCTGTAGTCCCAGCTGCTTGGGAAGCTGAGGCAGGAGAATTGCTTGAGCCCAGGAGGCAGAGGTTGCAGTGAGCCTCTCAGATCAGGCCACTGCACTCCAGCCTGGCAACAGAGTGAGAGTCAACATTTAAATGTTAAGATCTAGGCCGGGCACAGTGGCTCATGCCTGTAATCCCAGCACTTTGGGAGGCCGAGACGGACGGATCACGAGGTCAGGAGATCGAGACCATCCTGGCTAACAAGGTGAAACCCTGTCTCTACTAAAAATACAAAAAATTAGCCAGGCGTGGTGGCGGGCGCCTGTAGTCCCAGCTACTCCAGAGGCTGAGGTAGGAGAATGGCGTGAACCCAGGAGGCAGAGCTTACAGTGAGCCAAGATCACACCACTGCACTCCAGTCTGGGCAACAGAGGGAGACTCCATCTCAAAAAAAAAAAAAAAGGAAGAAGTTAAGATCTAAGCATTAGCACTCATTGTAATAGATGCCACTGTTCCCAAACTCAGACCTACTCTTGCTCTCTTTCTGGCCTTTAAGAAGCATATCATCTCGAGTTCTATAGCTTCAAGGAAATGAATTCTGCCAACAACCTGAGGGAGCTTGGAAACCGCTGATGAGAATGCAGCCCACCAATGTCATGATTGCAGCCTGTGAGGCCCTGAGCAAAAGACCCATCTAAGCCATTTCCAGACTCCTGGCCCACAGAAACTGTCAGATAATGAATATGTGTTGTTGTAAGCCACTAAGTTTAATGTGTTGCTGAGACATAGAAGACTTATGGGGCCGAAGGAGAGAAGGGGGAGAGGAAGAGGAAAGGAAGAGTTCTGGAGACGTTTTCTATTTCCTAATTCTTCTTCCTTCCTCCTGCCTTCAGTGTACACACGAAGGCTGGAGCTAGAGCAGCTATTCAGAAACCATGAAGAAAAGGCCAAGAAAAATTAATTTTTTTTTTTTTTTTTTTTTGTGACAGAGTCTTACTCTGTCACCCAGGCTGGAGTGCAGTGGCGCGATCTCGGCTCACTGCAAACTCCATCTCCTACGCTCAAGCGATTTTCATGCCTCAGCCTCCCAATTTGCTGGGATTACAGGCACCCGCCACCACACCTGACTAATTTTTGTATTTTTAGTAGAGATGAGGTTTCACCATGTTGGTCAGGCTGGTCTCAAACTCCTGACCTCAAATGATCCACCCGCCTCAGCCTCCCAAACTGCTGGGATTATAGGCATCAGCCACAGTGCCTGGCCCAAAAATCACTAAGATCTTGAACTGAGTACTTTGAGTCATCAACCTAATGCCAGGAACCACCTGCCTCCAGAATTTCTATTAGGAGAAAGAGAAGTTTTTTAAAGCTGTTGTTTCTCAGGACTCTGTTACTTATAGCCAAAAGCTGTTCCTTAATGGTACGGTGTGTTTTGTAAGTTTCCATATGTATGCTTTGTTTTGTTTTGTTTTGTTTTGTTTTAACTATCTTTTCACTGCTGTTTGTTGAACATGGCAAGCACCCTCCCAATTTATGGCTTTTGATCTTGCTATTCACTCTGCATGGAATTTTCTTCCCCTACATAGCTGCATATCTTGCTTCCTCACTCCTTTCAGGTTTCTGCTCAAATGTTGCCTCATCAGAGAGGCTTTTCTTTTTTTTTAAAAAAAAAAGTATACTTTAATAAGTATAAAGTATATGAACAATTAGGTAAGCTTGTGGAGAAGCTGACCAAGATACATAAATTAGGAGATACAAGTGTCTGTCTAAATTTTCTATATTTTATTATTTTACAGAGTATTTATTAAAGGTGTTTAATATACACTTTCTCATCTGTCATTTTGGAAGTCCTTTACTGTAGAGATAATTCTATTGTCTGAGTAACCACCATGTTTTTTTTGTTTTGTTTTGTTTTGTTTGAGATGGAGTCTTGCTGTTTCTCAGGCTGGAGTGCAGTGGTACAATCTCAGCTCACTGCAACCTCCGCCTCCCAGGTTCAAGTGGTTCTCCTGCTGCAGCCTCCCGAATAGCTGGGATTACAGGTGCATGCCACCATGCCCAACTAATTTTTACATTTTTAGTAGAGGCAGGGTTTCACCATGTTGGCCAGGCTGGTCTTGAGCTCCTGACCTCAAGTGATCCGCCTGCCTCAGCCTCCCAAAGTGCTGGGATTACAGGCATAAGCCACCACGCCCAGCCTAAATATTTTTTGAAATTTGTTTATCATCTGTCCTCTTGCCCTCAGAATGCAAGCTTCATGACAGTAGGATTTCATCTCATTTGTTTGTTGCTGTGTGCCCAGCTTCTAGAAAATTACCTGGTGTATAATACATGCTTAATAAGTATATTATTTCCAATTTAACTTCAATGTCAGGAGACATGCTTTGTATAACATCTTTTTAAATTTTCTTGAGAATTTCTTTTGCCCTTGTACATGTTCTAGCGCATATTTTAAAAGAATGCATATTCTCTGTTGGATGCAGCATTCTATTTCTATTATATCAACTGTGTTAACTATGTCACTCCAGTGTCTATTCTGTTTAATTTTTATCTGATCCATCAACTTAATGTAAAAATGTGATAAAAATCTCCAAACATATATAACTGTGCATTTGTCAATTTCTTCCTTTTTGCTTTATGTGGTGATTCTCTGTTGTTAGGCTTATAATTTGGGTGATTTGTGTCTTTTAACATTGTATCTTTAGGCCAGGCACCGTGGCTCATGCCTGTAATCCCAGCACTTTGGGAGGCCGAGGCAGGCGGATCACGAGTCAATAGGTCAAGACCATCCTGGCCAACAAGGTGAAATCCTGTCTCTACTGAAAATACAAAAATTAGCCCGGTGTGGTGGTGGGCACCTGTAGTCCCAGCTACTCGGGAGGCTGAGGCACGAGAATTGCTCAAACCTGGGAGGCAGAGGCTGCAGTGAGCCGAGATTGTGCCACTGCACTCCAGCCTGGTGACAGAGCGAGACACCATCTCAAAAAAAAAAAAAAATTGTATCTTTTGTGAGTAGCACAATTGCTAGATTCTATTTTTATCCAATGATAGTTTTTGGATTTGTATAGGTGAGTTTAATCTGTTTCACTATATTGTGTCTTCCTGTACTAGAACATGTCGCTCCATGAAAATGTAAGCTTCATGAGTGTGTGGAATCTGTTTTACTCACTACTATATCTCTATACCTTGGAACAGTGCTGCACTTATTAGGCACTCAATAAATATCTATTCCTTGTTTTATAATGATTATTGCTATGTTCATACGCATTTCTATTATCTTAAATATTTTCTTTTTACTATTTTGCTTCTTTCTTTCTTTCTTTTTTTTTTTTTTTTTGAGATGGAGTCTCGCTCTGTTGCCCAGGCTGGAGTGTAGTGGCGCTATCTCGGCTCACTGCAAGCTCCGCCTCCCAGATTCAAGCCATTCTCCTGTCTCAGCCTCCTGAGTAGCTGGGATTACAGGCGCCTGCCACCACGCCCACTTAATTTTTGTATTTTTAGTAGAGACATGGTTTCACCATATTGGTCAGGCTGGTCTTGAACTCCTGACCTCAGATGATCTGCCCACCTCAGCTTCCCATAGTGCTAGGATTACAGGCGTGAGCCACCACGCCCAGCCTATTTTGCTTCTTTATTGTTATTTTCTGTATTCTGTTGGATTGATAACATTTTCTTGGCTTCCCTCTCCCCCACTGATGCCTTAGAAGATAAAAATTGTCTTCCTATTCTTTTAATGATTATCCTTAAAAATATATATATATATAAATTTAGCTATGAACTTTCATAAATTGTCAATGTCTCCATCCTCCTCCAAAGTAAGATGAAACCTTCAATATATTTTAACACTCATTGATCACCCCTCTTGAATTCCTTTTAATTAGTTTTTGTACATGTCTAAAAATGATTTTATTTCTCCCTCACTCTTTTTTCTTTTTCTTTCTTTCCTTTTTTTTTTTTTTTTTTTTTTTTTTTTGAGACAGGGTCTTACTCTGTCACCCAGGCTGGAGTGCAGTGGCATGATCTTGTCTCACTGCAACCTCGACCTCCTGAGCTCAAGCAATCCTCCCACCTCAGCCTCCTGAGTAGCTGGGATGACAGCCACTTGCCAACCTGCTCAGCTAATTTTTTAGTGTTTCTTTTTGTAAAGGCAGGGTCTCCCGATGTTGCCCAGCTGGTCTTGAACTCCTGGGCACAAGCAATCCTCCCCACTTCAGACTCCCAAAGTGCTAAGATTACAGGCATGAGCCACCATGCCCAGCTTTTCCCTCACTCTTGAATGATAGGTAATCGCCTGTAATCCCAGCACTTTGGGAGGCTAAAATGGGAAGATTCCTTGAGCAACCCAGGAGTTCAAGACCAGCCTGGGCGACACAGCGAGACCCCATCTGAAAAAAAAAAAAATGTTGACATTGCAGAGGAGGAGGTGGAGCAAGATGGCTGAATAAAAAGCCTCTACTAATTGTCCTCCCCACAGGAACACCAAACTGAACAACTATCCACACAAAAAAAGTACCTTCATAAGAACCAAAAATCAGGTGAGTAATCATAGTACCTCATTTGAACTTCGTATTACTTAAAGAGCACGTAAGAGGGTAGAAAAAACAATCTCAAATTGCAGACGCCACCCCTCTTCCATCCCCTGGCAGTGGCCGTGTGGCATGGAGAGAATCTATGTGTTTGGGGGAGGGAGAGCACAGTGATTGTGGCACACTTTGCATTGGAACTCACTGCCACCCTGTCACAGTGGGAAGCAACACCGTGCAAAACTCAGCCAGCACCCATGGAAGCATGGAAGAGCATTTAGACCAGCCCTGTCTGGGTGGGGAATTGTCTATCCCAGTAGCTGAGACCTGAGTTCCAGCAAGTCTCATCGCTGTGGGCTAAAATGCTTTGGGCTTCCAAGGAAACTTGAGAGGCAGTCTTAGTCACAGGACTGCAATTCCTCGGCAAGTCCTGGTGCTGTTCCAGGATCAAAGCCAGTGGACTTAGGGGGCATGTGACCTAGTGAGACACTGGCCAGGGTAACCAAGGAAATGCTTGCACTATCTCTCCTGCAGCACCAGGCAGCACAGCTCATGACTCCAGGAGAGACTCCTTCCGCCTGCGGAGAGGAGAGGGAAAAGTAAAGAGGACTTTGTCCTGCAACTTAGATACTTGCTCAGCCACAGTAGAATAGGGCACAAGGTAGAATCCTGAGGACCCCATTCCAGGCCCTAGCTCCTGGATGACATTGCTATACACACCCTGGGCCAGAAGGGAACATGCTGCCTTGAGGGGAAGAACCCACTAATGGCAGAATTCCTCATCATCTGCTGACTATAGAGTCCTTGGGTCCTGAGTAAACAGCAGGGATAGCCAGGCAGTACTCACCATGGGTCTTGGGTGAGATTCAGAGATGTGCTGGCCTCAGTTGTAAACTCAGCATATTCCCAGCTGTGGTAGCCACGGGGAGGGGCTCCTTCTGCTTGAGAAAAGAGTAGAGAGGACTTTGTCTTGAAGTGAGGTACCAGCTCAGCCACAGTAGGGTACAGCACCAAGCAGGCTCTTAGGGTTCCTGATTCCAGGCCTTGGCTTGTGCATGGCATATCTGGACCTTCCCTGGGACCAGGGCCCTAAAGGGAGAGTCCCAGGACCAGCAGCATTCACCACAAGTTGACTGAAGAGCCTTGGGTCTTGAGTGAACATTGGTGGTAGCCATGCAGGACTCACTGTGGGCCTGGGACACGGTGGCCACAGGGAGAGATTCTTCTGCTTGTGGAAAGGAAGGGAAGAGTATGAAGAACTTTGTCTTGTGTCTTGGGTACCAGCTCAGTCACAGTAGAATAGAGCACCAGGTAGACTCCTAAGGTTTCTGACTCTAGGCCTGGCTCCTGGACAGCATCTCTGAACCCACCTGGAGTCAGGGGAACTCACTGCCCTGAAGAGAAGGACACAAGCCTGGCTGGCTTCTATTGTAGAGCCCTAGGGCCTTGAGTGAACATAGGAAGTACCAAGCAGTGATTACTGTGGGCAAGAACCAGTTATGTACTGGCTTTAGGTCTGACTCAGTGCAGTCCCAATGGTAGTAGTTGCAGAGGGGCTTGTATCACCCCTCTTCTAGCTCCAGGCGGCTCAGCACAGAGAGAGAGAGAGACTTTGTTTGTTTGGGAGAAAGTAAAGGAAGGGAGCAAGAGTCTCTACTTGGTAATCTGGATAATCGTTCTACATCTTATCCCAGACCACCAAGGCACTATCTCTGTGAGTCTGTAAGAGCCATAGTGTTACTGGGCTTGGGGTTGCCCCTAAGGCAAATATGGCTGCAGTGACTGAAAAAAAAAAACTGGGATCACAACACCCAAGTCCCTTCAAATACCTTCAAATAGGTGCAAACAAGCCCAAATTGTGAAGACCACAATCAATGCTTAATTCTTCAATGCCCCAACACCAACGGACATCCACAAGCATCAAGACCATCTATGAAAACATGAGATCACCAAATGAACTAAATAAGGCACCAGTGACAAATCCCAGAGTAATAGAGATATGTGACCTTTCAGAAGAAGAATTTAAAATAGCTGTTTTGAGAAAACTCAGCGAAATTCAAGATAATACAGAGAAGGAATTCAGAATCCTATCCAATAAATTTAGCAAAGAGACTGAAATAACTTAAAAGTGTCAAACAGAAATTCTGAAGTTGAAAAATACAATTAATATACTGAAGAATAGAGAAATCTCTTAACATAGAATTGATCAAGCAGAAGAAAGAATTAGTGAGCTCGAAGACAGACTGTTTGAAAATAAACAAAGGAGACAAAAGAAAAAAGAATTTTTTAAAAGGAAGTATACTAAAAATTCTAGAAAAGAGCCTCAAAAGGTCAAACCTAAGACTTACTGGCCTTAAAGAGGAGGTCAAGAGAGAGATCCGGGTAAAAAGTTCATTCAAAGGGAAAATAATAGAGAACTTAACAAACCTAGAAAAAGATATCAATATTCAAGTATAAGAAGGTTATAGAACACCAGGTAGATTTAGCCCAAATAAAACTACCTTGAGACATTTAATAACCAAACTCCCAAAGGTCAAGGGTAAAGAAAGGACCCTAAAAGCAGCAAGGTGAAAGAAACAAATAACATACAATGGAGCTCCAATACACCTGACAGCAGGCTTTTCAGTGGAAATCTTACAAGCCAGGAGACAGTGGCATGACAAATTTACAGTGCTGAAGGACTATACTATTCTATTTATCCTAGAATAGTATAGGCGGTGAAAATATTCTTCAAATAATGAAGCAGCATTATTCACAATAGCCAGAGAAACAAAAGCTGAGGGATTTCATCAACACCAGACTTGTCTTGTAAGAAATGCTAAAGATAGTTCTTCAATTTGAAAGAAAAGGATGTTAATGGGCTATAAAAAATCATCAGAAGGTACAAAACTCACTGACAACAGCAAGTACCCAGACTATTATAACACTATAGTCATGTAGAAAGACTAAAAGATGAATCTGTCAAAAATAACTGCAACATAGACAGTACGATAAGATATAAATAGAAATAATAAAAAGTTAAAAGCAGGGGGGTGAAGTTAAAGTGTAGAAATTAGCTGGAAATGGTGGCACGCACCTGTAATCCCAGCAATTTGGGAGGCTGAGGTGGGAGGATTGCTTAAGCCTGGGAGGTCAAGGCTGCAGTGAGCCGTGATCATGTCACTGCACCACACACCAGCCTGAGTGATAGAGTGAGACTCGGCCTCAAAAAGGAAGGGAAGGGAAGGGAAGGGAAGGGAAGGGAAGGGAAGGGAAGGGAACGGAAGGGAAGGGAAGGGAAGGGAAGGGAAGGGAAGGGAAGGGAAAGAGTTTTCATTAGTTTTCTCTTTGTTAGTTTATGCAATCAGTGTTAAGTTGTCATCTGTTTAAAAAACGGGTTATAAGATATATGCAAGCCTCATGATAACCTCAAATCAAATACAACAGATACACAAAAAACAAAAAGCAAGATATTAAAACATACCACCAGAGAAAATCACCTTCACTAAAACAAAGACAGGAAGGAAGGAAAGAGGAAAGAGAAGTCCACAAAACAACCAGAAAACAAACAAAAAAAAAAAGACAGGAGTAAGTCTTTACTTACCAATAATAACACTGAATGTAAATGGACTAAACGCTCCAATCAAAGACATAGACTGGCTGAATGGATCAAAAACAAGACCCAATCATCTGTTGTCTAAAAGAAACACACTTCACCTATAAAGACACACATACACTGACAATAAAGGACTATAAAAAGCACATGGAAACTAAAAGTTGAGTGTTGCAACAAGAAGTGGGAAACTGAAGAGTCTAGTGAGATTGTGCTAGGGTGAATTCAGTTAATCAACACATTTCACTCATCCCCTGCCCTGTATCAGTCTTATACTGGTTTCTACAGATACAGAGATGGATCATGAACATTTCCTTCTCTCAAAGAGCTCAAAAGCTAGCCGGGCATGGTGGCAGGCACCTGTAATCCCAGCTACTCAGGAGGCTGAGGCAGGAGAATCGCCTGAACACAGGAGGCAGAGGTTGCAGTGAGATTGCACCACTGCACTCCAGCCTAGGCAACAAGAGCGAGACTCCGTCTCAAAAAACAAAAAACAAAAAAAGCTCAAAAGCCAGTTGAGGAGACAAACACATATGCATAAATCACAGTACAACATGTTATGACCCATAAAAGGAATTAATTAAATGCAATAGGAACCCAGAGAAGAGAGCAATAATTATGCCTCCGCACAGGGTATTAGGAGATTAAAAGATGGCATTTGAGCTGAGGTGGGTCTTTTTTTTTTTTTAGACAAGGTCTCATTCTGTCGCTCAGGTTGCAGTGGCACAATCATAGCTCACTATAACCTCAAACTCCTGGGCTTAAGCTATCCTCCTTGTTATGGTTTGAATATGTGTCTCCGCTGGGCAAGGTGGCTCGATCCTGTAATCCCAACACTTTGGGAGGCGAGGTAAGCAGATCACTTGAGCCCAGGAGTTCAATACCAGCCTGGTCAACATGGTGAAACCCTGGCTCTACAAAAAATACAAAAAAATTTGCCAGCATGGTGGTGCATGCCTGTAGTCCCAGCTACCCAAGAGGCTGAGGTGGGAGGATTGTTTGAGCCTGGGAGTCAGAGGTTGCAGTGAGCCACTGCTCTCCAGCCTGGATAACAGAGCAAGACCCTGAAAAAAAAAAAAAAAGAAAGAAAGAAAGAAAAGAAAAATAAATAAAAATAAAACAAAAACTTAGGTTGGGCTCAGTGGCTCATGCTTATAATCCCAGCACTTTGGGAGGTCAAGCCAGGCAGATCACTTGAGACCAGGAGTTTGAGACCAGCCTGGCCAACATGGCAAAACCCCATCTCTATTGAAAATACAAAAATTGACTGGGTGCAGTGGCTCATGCTTGTAATCCCAGCACTTTGGGAGGCTGAGGCAGGTGGATCATGAGGTCAGGAGATCGAGACCATCCTGGCTAACACGGTGAAACCCCGTCTCTACTAAAAATACACAAAAAATTAGCTGGGCGTGGTGGTGGGCGCCTGTAGTCCCAGCTACTTGGGAGGCTGAGGCAGGAGAATGGTGTGAACCCGGGAGGCGGAGCTTGCAGTGAGCCGAGGTCGCACCACTGAACTCCAGCCTGGGCGACTGAGCAAGACTCTGTCTCAAAAGAAAAAGAAAAAGAAAATACAAAAATTAGCCTGGCATGATGGTGAGTGCCCGTAATCACAGCTACTCAGGAGGCTGAGATAGGAGAATTGTTTGAACCTGGGAAGCGGAGGTTGCAGTGAGCCGAAATCTTGCCGTTGCACTCCAGCCTGGGCAACAGCCTATATCCCCCAAAAAACAAAAAACAAAATAAAATGAAAAAAACTGAAATAGGTGATTTGAACCCAGAACCAGTCTCACTAGTGCCCTTTGAACTGAGGAGGCTCTTCCCTAGGCAGGGCTCTGGTAAAGGTCCATACTCACGCCGGTATCTGCAAGGTCAATGGAGCTGATCTAGCCTGAATCGATCCCGCTACAGAGAGGAGCAGGACAGGGTGTGGGAAGCCTTCAGGAACTGGGCGAACATCTGCAAGTCCAGGCAGGGGAAGTTGTGCTCAGGTCCTTATCTCCCCATGGAGATGAGTCTGTGGGCTGGTTATGGTGGTAGGCACTAGAGGTATGGAGATGAATAAAATATAATTCTTGCCCTCAAAAGGTTGACCAATGATGATTCACATCTGAAATAATAATTTTTATGTAGGTCTGTATAGCCCCTAACAATTTATAAATCACTTTCTTCTTCTCACTTGATTCTCCCAAAAGCCATATGCGGAAGCCCCATTTTACCGATGAGGAAACTGAGACCCAGAAGGAAAACGACTCACTTAGAAGGAAAGTGACTCACTCAAAGGGCTCATACCAACTGCCTTTTACCAACTGCTTTCACAGCCATTAATTCATTTACAAGGAGCACAGCCTGGCTTAGGAGAGGGACATGAGGAGAGCAGTGCTGGGCTCTGAGATCGTGTGTGTGGTGTATTTCTATCAAGTGATGCATTCTGTTCAGCTGCTTGAGCCAAGAATTCCATCCAACTCAGTAGCATGTAGGGAGTCAGTTCTGTTCCAAAGGGCAAAGCTGTTCAGTACATCACTGTGGAAGGAACAAAAGGATCTCTCTCTTGCTGTGTCTTCTGATTCTTCCTTAGTCCTACTTTCCTAGGTTCCTCTGCATTTTCTGACTTTGAGATAGTGCTCACAATGCTGTATGCAAGTGTTTTTTGTTTTTCACTAGAATATTAATCTTCATAATTGCAAGAATACTTAATTTTTAAGTGTCTTCTAAGACTTTCTTTTTTTAAAAAAACTGCTACCTTCAGTAAGAAATACAACCTACAAATGCAGTAGAAACAACTTTTCATAAAATAATACTTAACCTTAGTCTGTGCAAGTACTGATATTTTCTATTCTATTTTATATCATTTCATTTTTTAAAAAATTCTAATCTTCTAAATGTAATGTGGTATTCTGGATTGAAACCTAGAACAGAAAAAGTACACTAGTGGAAAAACAGGTGAAACCCAAATAAAATCTATAGTTTAGTTAATAATATTATATTAATGTTAATTTATTTTAACAAATGTACCATGGTTATGTAATATGTTAATATTAGGGGGAGCTGGTGAAAAACATGTGGAAACTTTCTGAACTATCGTTCTATGCTTTCTATAAATCTAAAATTATTCCAAAAGGAAAAGTTTATTTAAAAACAAAACAAAAATTTCCAGTCTTGACCACTTAAACTGATTTCGTGACCCACTCATGGGTCAGAATTCACACTTTCAGTGTGATGTCTGCTATCTTTTTGGATAATGCTGACAGCAATCATTGCAGTGATTTATAAAAGCTCATTATTGCTCTTTCTCTGACACACATACACACACACGGTGCCATGGCCCACCTCTCACAGTCCTTGACCTCTCTGCCTTGACTTACATTCATTTTTTATCTATATGGCCTGCCTTTGAAGGGCTCCCCCTGTCTGAATCGTCTGAGCAACCTCAAAAGAATACATGATACATATTTGTTAAATGAATGCCCAAATAAATAGTGGTATTTTTAACACCCTTGCCTGTAATTTTTTTTTTTTTTTTTTTTTTTTTTGAGATGGAGCCTTGTTCTGTTGCCAGGCTGGAATGCTATGGCTAGATCTCAGCTCACTGCAATCTCCGCCTCCTGTGTTCAAGCGATTCTCCTGCCTCAGCCTCCTGAGTAGCTGGGACTACAGGTGCGCATCACCACGCCAAGCTAATTTTTGCATTTTTAGTGGAGACGGGTTTCACCATGTTGGCCAGGGTGTTCTCGATCTCCTAACCTCGTGATCCACCCGCCTTGGCCTCCCAAAGTGCTGGGATTACAGGTGTGAGCCACTGCGCCCGGCCAAATTTTCTTCCCTCTTTAAACTGCAAGAATTTTTTTTTATACATAGAAATCTAATGTAAAGCCTTATATTAAATTTTCCAAAGTTGACAGAAGGTCTTTAACTTTTCATATTAATGAGTGATACCCACTCACTACTGAAAAAAAAAAAAAAAGAGAAGGATGATTTTTAAAGGGAGGAAAATAAAATTCTAAAAACTCACTTATAATCCTACCAGAAATATCTATTGTTAACATTTTCCTTCTTTGTGTTGACATGGGGTCTCGTTATGTTGCCCAGTCTGGTCTCGAACTCCTGAGCTCAAGCAATCCTCCCACTTGGGCCTCCTGAATACCTGGGACTACAGGTGCATGCCGACACACCTGGCTTATTGCTAACATTTTGGTGCATAGTCTCTTCCACACGTATACATGTAAATGAATATATTTTTTAGACAAATGTTCCTACTATTCATACAGTTTTAGAGATGTCTTCACTCAAGCTCTTCCCTCATCCTGGAATGTGTTTCCTCCTTTTTATCCTTCACTATATAGTTCCTACTCATCCTTCTAGATCCAACCCATGATCCCACCTCTAGGAAGTCTTTTATCCCACTCTGCCCTTCTCAACTTTAAAGGAAGTAGGTACTGCCTCTTAGGTATTCCAGTGATACTTTGGTTATACCTTTATTACACCTTTTGTCTTAATTAGTTGTTTACATGCCTGTCTGTCCCAACCGTAAGGGAATGTTAATTTATGTGAGTTGATGTGGGCTGTGGGTCCATATTGCTCCCAAAGCACTGAGTTGGTTTGTGCTGACTGCACACACACACACACACACACACACACACAGCAGTAGACTTTCTGGCATTTTGGCTTCTACAGAACAGAATGGATACAGCCTGGCTAAATGTCCCACCCTCTTGACTTTCTCTAGCACTCACCTGATAAATCCACCATCCGGCATCAGCAAACACTTCCATCTCTGCTTCTACACCTGGCTCTGAAAGTGACTGGAAGGCCTCTGAACACACACGTCTGAGATAAGCAAGCTCTGACCATAAGTGAGTGGAAGAAGTTTGCTCCCTTGGAAAATTTTGTTATAATCTGTTCATAAAAATGAAAATTCACAAACACAGAATTTGTATAGCGAAGACGAATATACATAACTCAGATTCAACTGGGAGCCCTCCTGCCCTTAAAGATCAAAATATAGCCGGGCGCGGTGGCTCAAGCCTGTAATCCCAGCACTTTGGGAGGCTGAGACGGGCGGATCACGAGGTCAGGAGATCGAGACCATCCTGGCTAACACGGTGAAACCCCGTCTCTACTAAAAAAATACAAAAACTAGCCGGGCGAGGTGGCTGGCGCCTGTAGTCCCAGCTACTCGGGAGGCTGAGGCAGGAGAATGGCGTAAACCCAGGAGGCGGAGCTTGCAGTGAGCTGAGATCCGGCCACTGCACTCCAGAGTCCGGGCGACAGAGCGAGACTCCGCCTCAAAAAAAAAAAAAAAAAAAAGATCAAAATATAAACTGGGCATGATGGCTTATGCCTGTAATCCCAGCACTTTGGGAGGCCGAGGTGGGCAGATCACAAGGTCAGGAGTTCAAGACCAGCCTGGTTAACATGGTGAAACCCCGTCTCTACTAAAAATACAAAAATTAGCCAGGCATGGTGGTGCATGCCTGTAGTCCCAGCTACTCAGCAGGCTGAGGCAGGAGAATTGCTGGAACCCAGGGGGCAAAGGTTGCAGTGAGCCGAGATTGTGCTACTGCACGCCAGCCTGGGCAACAGAGCGAAACTCCACCTCAAACAAAGAAAAAAAAAAAATCAAGATATAATTGACTGGATTCCTCCCTCCAATTCCACATCTTGTGGAAATCCAAAGCCCTCCTCAAGATTTCAATTCTGGCTGGGTGCAGTGGCTCACACCTGTAATCTCAGCACTTTGGGAGGCTGAGGCAGGAGGATCATTTGAGCCCAGGGGTTCAAGACCAGCCTGGGCAATATAATGAGACTTGCCTCAAAAAAAAAAAAAAAAAAAAAAAAAAAAATTAGCTGGGTGTGATGATGATGGTCCCAGCTATTCAGGAGGCTGAGGCAGGAGGATTGCTTGAGCTTGGGAGGTTGAGGCAGCAGTGTGCCATGTTCACACCACTGCACTCCAGTCTAGGAGACAAAGTGAGACCCTGTCTCAAAAAAATTTTTCAGTTCTTTCCCAACAGCCTTCTTGCCACAGCCAACTAGCCTCTGGGCTCCTGGTGCTCCACACTGTCCTCTGTTCTGCAGTGTACATATGGATCCAGATTCAAAACTTAGCCACTCCAATTTCCACCAAAACCCAATCCCAGGTAATTAGTTAGGAGTGGTGGCAGGCGCCTGTAGTCCCAGCTACTTGGAAGGCTGAGGCAGGAGACTCGCTTGACCCCGGGAGGCGAGGTTGAAGTGAGCTGAGATCCCACCACTGCACTCCAGCCTGGGTGACAGAGCTTCCGTCTCAAAACAAACAAACAAAGAAAGAAAGAAAACGCACTCACATAGAGCAGTTTTGAGGTTAGTAGAATTTGCCGGCAATGTGGAGGATGAAGGGGAAATACAGAAAAGTGTCATATCCGGCCGGGCGCGGTGGCTCACGCCTTTAAACCCAGCACTCTGGGAGGCCGAGGCGGGCGGATCACGAGGTCAGGAGATGGAGACCATCCTAGCTAACACAGTGAAATCCCGTCCCTACCAAAAATACAAAAAATTAGCCGGACCTAGTGGCGGGCGCCTGTAGTCCCAGCTACTTGGGAGGCTGAGGCAGAATGGGGTGAACCTGGGAGGCGGAGCTTGCAAGTGAGCCGAGATCGTGCCATTGCGCTCCAGCCTGGGCGGCAGAGCGAGACTCGGTCTCAAAAAACAAAACAAACAAACAAACAAACAAACAAACAAAAAAACGTTTCACATCCATAGCAAAGCAAACAATTCAAAATGGAAGGACCACTATCTGCCACAGGGGAGCTTCCCCTGGCCCTTCACTCCACCCAGACTCAGTCTCTCCGCTGACTCCTCTCTTCTTCATCCTTCTCTCTTCTCTCTACTCCCTGTGGTGGCATCTTTTCTCTGTGCCTGCCGAGCATTCACTGAATTCGACCCCTCTTCTCGGGTAATAGGCAACAGCTTTCCCTTGGGGAACCACCCTTACCCCTTCCCTCACATGACTTGAGCAGGGCTGATCCCACCCTGTTCCAGCGATCCAAACACGTGACCAGTTGGTGCATCCCACCTTCCTAGTCACACTGCTGCTCAGGGACAGGCTTGTGGGAATGTTTGGTGAGTGAAGGACTCTTGCCCCCAGGGTCTCTGATAGGAAGATCAGTATTGCTCCTGGTGTCTTTGCCACCCCATATGAAGGCCTGCTTGAGAATGAATCAAGACAAAGAAAGAGTCAAGACATGAAGAGAGAGCTCAAATATGGATGGGAAAGCTCCAGTCCCTGGATCCAAACGTTTCTAACTAGTTACCTGGGTTTTCTTCGTCTACCCAGATAGAGTTAAATTTTTGTCATTTGCAATTGTGAGCACCCTGACCAATACCTTCCTCCTGCCCCTTCCCTTTTAGAAGCAATAAACCAAATTCCTCCTTACTTCATGCAAAGCAGCTTCCCCTTCTCTGAGCTGGGAATCTGCCGACACCTGTGCCTGCTGGGCATTTAAAATGTTTTCACCAAGATAGTTTTCTCCTTATGACATATATTGCCACCAACGATTAAGATGATTTTTTTCCACCTTGTCACAAAAATATTTATGTAATTGAGACTGTACTGTAAATACAGTTTTGTATCCTGCTTTTGTGTGTGTGTGTGTGTGTGCATGTGTGTGTGTGTGCGCGCGTGTGTGTGTTTTCCTTTCTAAAGTTTTCTAAATTTTTCAGTTTTTGATCAACAAATATTTATCCAGGAACTACATATATGTCAGCCATATACAAAAGCAACTAACATTCTATGTTGGGAATTTTCCCATGTCATCAAAGACTTCATAAATGTCTATTATTTTCAACCAGCACAGAATATACAATCACACAGTTTTAAAACTAAACCTTTATTGTTAAACAGTTAGTTTCATTTCCAAGTTTTATGAATAATGATAGACACATAATGAGTCTAAATCTTTCATCATTTCCTTAGGATAGATTCTCAGAAGTAGAATTCCCAGAGGAAATTCTTATTTTACCCCTCCCCACAAAAATGCAGAAAGAAATTTACTAGTCACTGCTGTAGTAGTGTCAGTCTTCTCTAACCCCACATAGCTGGAAGAGATCTGCCCTGAAGTGTCTTCAGATGGCAGAAGCATCAGGCTTCTTCGCAGGAGCTTCCTGTTCCCTCTGAGTGCCCTGACTCAGCTGCCCTCAAGGAGCTATGAACTCGCCAGCAGCTGTCCCCCTCCACCAAGCGGGGGGCGCTCTGTCAAGCCCACAGACCTCACAAGGCTGGCATGGTGCACATATCTGCTTGTAAGGACTGTATGAAAAGAATGGCATTCAGAGCAAGCCCAAAAAGGGGAGATGCCAAGACAAGAAAGTCAGGGCTAATCATGACCAAATTTTCTTTTCAAGGCTCTTTTCTTTTTACTTTTCTTTATTTTCCTTAATAAGCATGTGTGATTTATAATGGAAAAAGAATAACTTATTGGGGAAAACAACAACAACATGAATTTATCAAATTTGGTGTGAGGCTGGAGATGATCTTCTGGTTCCTGGGAAAGCAGCTGTGAGTTATCTGGCGTGGCAATGCTGCCTGCAAATCACTGGCTGACTCAGAAAAATGCATCTGCACTTTAGTCACCAGAAGGAAGGACTGATTCCCTCTGGGGCCACCACAAAGGGCAATGGATGACTATCTTCCAGGCCTGGAAGAGGGTTCCAAATTGCAATGCATAAAACCAAGGAGTGGGTCTAAGACCAATCAGTGGGGAACCTCCAGGAGACACATCTTTGACTCATTGCCAGAACTTCTTAGCAGAGTAGTGCAAAGATAAAACCAGCTGCTCCCCGAAGTGGTGGCTTCCCCATCCTATGCAGCATTAAAGCACATGCTGAGGCCAGTTGCCCTGGATGGGTTGTTGGCAGTTCAAGTGCAAGGCAAGACAGCAGTTCTCAAACTGTTTGGTCTCAGGACATTTTTACACTTAAAAATTATTGAGAACCCCAAAGAATGTTGTTTATGTGGGTTCTATCTATCAATATTAACCATATTAGAAGTTAAAATTAGAAGTTATAAAGTATTAGGTCAAGCATGGTAGCTCACGCCTGTAATTCCAACACTTTGGGAGGCCAAGATGGGAGGATTGCTTGAGCCCTGGAGTTCAAGACCAGCCTGGTCAACAAAATGACATTCCACCTCTTACAAAAAAAGTTTAAAAATTAGCTGGGTGTGGTGGCACATGCCTGTGGTCCCAGCTACTCTGGAGGAACACTTGAGCCCAGAAAGTCGAGGTTGCAGTGAGCCATGATCGCACCACTGCACTCCAGTCTAGGCAACAGAGCAAGACCTTGTCTCAAAAATAAATTAATGAATAATGAAATAAACTATTTATGAATTTTTGTTTGTTTGTTTTGAGATGGAGTCTCCCCTCTCTCCAGCCCAGGCTGGAGTGCAGTGGCGTGATCTCAACTCATTGCAGTCTCTGCCTCCCATGTCCAAGAAATTCTTCTGCCTCAGCCTCCTAAGTAGCTGGGATTACAGTCACCACCACCATGCTCAGTTAATTTTTGTATTTTTAATAGAGACAGGGGTTTTACCATGTTGGCCAGGCTGGTCTCAAACTCCTCATCTCAAGTGATCTGCCCGCCTTGGCCTCTCAAAGTGCTGGGATTATAGGCGTGAGCCACTGCACCTGGCCCCTATTAATTTATTTTCAAACAACCTTAATAAAGTATTTGTTTGTTAATATAAATAGCATATTTCCATGAAAAATAACTATACTTTCTAAAGCTATATATATATATGTGTGTGTGTGTGTAGTCAAAGGAGTAGTGTTCCTCATATTTTTGTAATCTCTTTACTACCTAGATTAATGGAACACAGCTGGATTCTTCTATTTGCTTCTGCATTCAACCTATTTCAGTGTGTTCCTTGGGTTGAAGTATAATGAAAAAAATCTTTTGTGTGGTTAGAAAAGGCAGGAGTATTCTAATTGCTTTTTTCTGATAAGTGTGAATATTCTTTGACAGCACATTAAAACTTGACAAGTGGGAATTTCTTAAAGGTTGTTGCAATGTGGAATCCGAAATCATATCAATGAGCTTGTGTGAGAATGAGACTGAAAAAGGCAAATAATATCTTGGCATTATTTTGAAAGTGAGTTTAACTTTATGGACACCTAAAAGAGGTTTTGGGGATCTCTGTGTGTTCTTATACCATACTTAAGGATTGCTGAGGTAGGGACTTGAAATAGAAGACTGTTCATTCATTCATTGCATATACATACATTGAGCACCTAAGGTGTTAGGCACCTGAAAACACTTATGAGTGCTCTCACCATTATCCAGACACCATATCAAATATTCTACAGACATTACTTCATTTAATCTTCAAACAATCATATGAGGGAAATTTGCCTATTTTTACAGATGAAGAAACTGAAGTATAGAAAAGTCAGATACTTGCCACCAGATCACACAGCCTGATAGCCTAGTGGGGCCATGATTTGGAGTCAGGATGAGAACCACAAGGCTAAAACTGCTTCTCAAATACATTTTTTTAAATTTATTTTTATTGCAGTAAAATATACATCATGTAAAATTGACCATTTTAGCCATTTTTAAGTGTGCCGTTCACTGGCATTAAGTACATTCACAACGTTGTGCAACCATTGCTACTTTTTTTTTTTTTTTTTTTTTTGGAGATGGAGTCTTGCTCTGTTGCCCAGGCTGGAGTGCAGTGGTTTAATCTCAGCTCACTGCAGTCTCCACCTCCTGGGTTCAAGCGATTCTCCTACCTCAACCCCCTGAGTAACTGGGATTACAGGTCCCCACCATCAGGCCCAGCTAATTTTTGTATTTGTAGTAGAGACAGGGTTTCACCATGTTGGCCAGGCTGGTCTCAAACTTCTGGCCTCAAGTGATCCACCCACCTCGGCCTCCCAAATTGCTGAGATTACAGGCATGAGCTACCATGCCTGGCCATTGCTACTATTTATTTCCCTGGCTTTTCTCATCTTCCCAAACTGAAACTCCGTATCCATTAAACAACAGCTCCCCATTCCTCTCCCCATCCCTTGCCCTTGATAACCACTATTCTACTTTTTGCCTCTATGAATTTGCCTATCCTAGGTACCTCATGTAAGTGGAGTCACACAGTATTTGTCCTTTTGTGACTGGCTTATTTCCAGTAAGGTCCTCAAATTTCATCCATGTCGTAGGTGTAGCAGAAATAATTTCCTTTTTAAGGGTGACTAATATCCCATTGTATGTGTATGTCACATTTTGTTTATCCTCAACTGTTGATGGGGGCTTCTCGGTACATTTTAAATAAACAGTGACAAGAAGTGTGAACAGTACTGTTGTTAGAAGTAAGACCAGGACCTAAGGGGGAGCAATTAGCCCAGCCAGGTCAGGTGCCAGGGACTGGTGCCTGAGCTGAGACTTGAGGGATTAGTGGGAGCTGGGGAGGAAAAAGGTGGCAAGGGAGGAACTCCAAGGCCTGGAGGTGTAAGAGAGACAACTGCAGCTAGTCCAACAGGGCTCCCAGTCAGGTTTGGATGGAAAGGGGCATGAAGTGAGATTAGAGAGGCAACGATAACTGATAACCGGGGAAGACTGACTTAAAAGACGTTTAGGATGGGCCAGGCACTGTTCTAAGCCCTTTGCATGTTTTAACTCATTTAAACATCACAGCAACCTTGTAAGAGAGAAAACCAGCTGTTCTTGCGCATACGCTGAGGGCTAGACACTATTCTCAGTCTTTGCATGAAGTAACAAATTTAATCCCACAACGACCTGAGGCTGGAGCTATTACTCCCATGTTATAGATAGGAAAGTAAGGCATAGAGAGGATTCAAAAAATCGCCCAAGGTCATGCCAGATCAAACCTGGATTTAAACCCAGGTTTCAGCAGCTTTGCTTGTCACTACTCTGCCTGACAATTGAGGACATAAGGACGAGGTAAGGAATTTAGATTTTTAGCTGGCAGACCCACTGGACAAGTTTAGGCAGAAAGCAGCCAGTTCTGATTTGTATTTTATAATCATCCTATTAATAACTACTGTATGGAGAATGACAGGCAGGGACAAGACAGAGAGAACAGTAAGCCAGGTGAGAAGGGGAATGGAGGAGGGGTGGTGACAACACAGGAAAAATAGTGGGTTGCGGAGGTGGTTGAAAGAAATTAAGGAATCAGAATAGTCAACATAGAGTGACTTATTTATTTATTTTATTCCTGATGGACCTATGACCTATGATGATGTATTAAAGGGGGGTCAGGGATAACTCCCAGGTTTCTGAGAGAATAACAGTGCATTTTGTAGAGATGGGGGGGTACATGGGAGGAGCAAACTTAGAGTTGGGGAGAAGCAAGGGATAAAAACAATGAGATAATATGAGAAAAACTGAGTTTTTAGTACATCCAAGGAGCACAATTTAAGCATATAAACTCCATGAAGATAAAGATCTTCATCTGTTTCATTCACTAATCTGACCCAGTGCCAAGAACGATACCTGGCATAAAAAGGAAACCCCATAAATAGTTGTTCAATGACTGAGTATGGGTCTAGCAAAGGAAAAAGCTCTGAATTGGAGATTAAGAAATTACAATGAGAACTGGAGCTACACAGCAGGTCAGCAGCATGTACAGTGAGGAGATTTGTAAAGACAGAGCTCTGGGGACCCTAGCCTTTAAAAGACAAACAGAGGAAAAGCAAGTGAACCTTAGAGAGACTGATGAGCGGCCAGAGATGGGGAGCAACCAGGGGCCGGGGGACTGTTAAAGGCCATCAACAACCGGAGCACCTGAAGGTCCTCTCCTTCACTGGGTCCTCTGGTCCGCATCTCTAACCAGCAAAGGGACACTCAGATTTTGAAGGTAAAGAAGCCTTTGCAGCTCTGCTTCTTTAAGCACCATGCATATTAAGAGCAACTAAGGTTCGAACCGTGCTTTCCAGTTTATAAAACATGCCTTCTCAGATTCTTCTTTTTCTAATTTCAAATCCAGTATACTTTTTTTTTTTTTTTTCAGACAGGGTCTCACTCTGTCTCCTAGGCTGGAGTTATAGCAGTGCAATCATGACTCGCCGCTAACTCGACCTCCAGGCTCAAGCAATCCTCCCACCTCAGCCTCCTGAGTAGCTAGGACCACAGGTGCACACCACCACACTATTTTTAATTTTTAAAAATAATTTTATAGAGCTAGAGTCTCCCTACATTGCCCTGGCTGGTCTTGAACTCCAGGCCTCAAGCAATCCTCTCACCTTGGCCTCCCAAAGTGCTAGGATTACACGCATGAGCCACCACACCTGACTCCCCAATATACCTTTTACTAAACTTTTTTTATTCAAGGAAGAAGTGTCTACTATAAGATGCAATAATCTCAAGAGTATATAATGATGAATTTTTGCATCTATATGCATTTGTGTAACCACCATCCAGATCTCTTCAGCACTCCAACATTTCCTTCATGCCCCTTCTCAGTCCCACCCCTCTCCCCACTGGGGTAAGCATTCTTCTGGCTTCTATAACCTTCTTTCAGTTTCTGAACTTTCATCAGTTCTTAATTTTTCATATAAATGGAATCATAGAGTATGTGTTACTTTGTGTCTGACTTCTCTCACTGAAAGCCGTGAGATTCATTTGTGATGGTGCATATTTTAGTAGCTCGATCTCATGCATTGTAAAATACATGATTATCCTTGGAGATACTACTGCCTACCTCCACAGGCTGCCTTGGGAATTACATGTGATTGTGTCTGGCAGTCACCCTATGAAATGTTTATTGATTATCTAGGTTTGGTTCAATACCAAAACAATTTAATTCTTACAAGGGAGTCATTATCCCCATTTTTACATGATTTGGTGTATATTGGAGGGGATTGTGACAGCGGTATGTTGGTAAACCTGTCCTGTGAGAGAAAGACACCCCTAATTTGAGGTGTTTGTCAGTTTTCATAACTCCTCCCACCATAGTTGATATTAAACTATCAGTGGTTTAACAACTGTCCAGTTCCAGCAAACCACTGAGTGCCACAGATTCTAAAGCTCTGAGCAGCTAAGAATTTGCTCACAGTCTCATAAGTGGGTATTGAAGACCAGTCTTTTCTGACTCTAATTCTCTATGCCTCTCCCCCTACATAGGGATTCTTTAAAATGAACCAGCATCTGCTGATGGGCCTGAGTCTTACTGATGGACCTCAAATGGACCCCAAAATTCGTAATTTTATAAATCTACATTTTCACTAGTAAACTACTAAATGAATTATCCATTATAAAATGTGATGTTCATAAACAAACACTGGGCTGTTATAAGAGTTTGTTAAAGACTCTAAATTTTCAGTATTCCACTAGGAAGTCTGTCTTCCAGGCCAATTGTGGCAACTTCAGTTTGCCTCCTACTGTTCATGGCCTCACACAGATAACTGGTGATATAGTTTGGATATTTGTCCCCACCCAGATCTCATGTTGAATTGTAATCCCCAACGCTGGAGGTAGGGCCTGGTGGGAGGTGTTTGGTTCATTGGGGGTGGATCCCTTATGGTTTGGTGCTGTCTTTGTGACAGTGAATGAATTTTTGTGAGATCTGGTCATTTAAAAGTACGTGGCACCTCCCACGACACTTACTCTTACTCCTATTCCCACCGTGTGAAGTGCAGGCCTGCTTCTGCTTCACCTTACATCATGAGTAAAAGCTCCCTGAGGCCTCCCCAGATGCCAAGCAGATGCTGGTGCCCTGCTTCCTGTACAGCCTGCAGAACCATGAGCCAATTAAACCTCTCTTCTGTATAAATTACCCAGTCTCAGGTATTTCTTTATGGCAATGCACAAATGGCCTAACACAGCTGGAATGCCCTGAATTTGGGGAATAGACTCTGTTATCAGATCGTCAAATCCTTGGTGTTGTCTTGAGTTTGTCATGATTTTCAATTGCTGCTATTCTTCCTCTTTAATTTTAAACAACTGTTAGCTTACCTTTCCCTCTTTTGTTTAGGTTGTTAAGTATTATAGAACATGTAGGGAGACATATTTTCACCAGTAGTATTTTTATCCTATAATTTGCTAATAACTGGACATTAAGACATGTGTACTTTGTGATTCAGTTATGACTTAGCCATACCCCCATTGCTAAAGCCAATGTAAATATTACCTCTCTAAATTTTGTTTTCATGATCATACTTCTGCAGTGATATGTGTGACTGCCTGAGAAAGGGTACTATTTAAACAACTTGCAACACACTCTCAATATAATGCAATAAATTACTGAGTTATTATTAACTTTATCAGGAACTGTTTATAATTCAAAATTGTGGCTGGGCACGGTGGCTCACGCCTATAATCCCAGCACTTTGGGAGGCTGAGGCGGGCGGATCACAAGGTCAGCAGATCGAGACCATCCTGGCTAACATGATGAAACCCCGTCTCTACTAAAAATACAAAAAATTAGCCGGGCGTGGTGGCAGGCGCTTGTAGTCCCAGCTACTCGGGAGGCTGAGGCAGGAGAATGGCGTGAACCCGGGAGGCGAAGCTTGCAGTGAGCCAAGATTGCGCTATTGCACTCCAGTCTGGGCGACAGAGGGAGACTCCGTCTCAAATAATAATAATAATAATAATTCAAAATTGTGTGAAAGTACATGTTCTTCCAGTTATACATACAGCTATATTCTTTCATGTGGTAACAAGTAGGAGCAAGGAAAATGGGAAAGTTTATTGAGGTTTAGGAACAATTTCCACACTGTGTACCAGGAGGCGGTAATATGATATAGTCGAAGACACAGGCTTTGGAATAAAAATGACTGCCTACATGCCAGCTGTGTGACTGAGGGCAAGACACTTCTCTCTGTTTCAGTTTCAGTTTCCTTGTGTTTAAATGAAGCAAAAGCTCACCACCACAAACACATATTTTAAAGGTTCAATGAGATAACTATATGCCTGGAACAAAGCAAATTACATCTATTACTGTTTTTCCCTATGTGTTCTCTTATCAGGTAAAATCATAGAACTTGCCTTCCCTATGGCTTCTCCAAGATTTCACCAGGTACACAAGTATTATTTGATAATACAATCTGTCAAGAAGCCAGGATCTATCTTTTTGGAAAATCTGAGTAGAATTCTATTTGAATAACTGGACAACCTTGTAGGCTCGTAAGTTATTTCTTTTTTTTTCTTTTCTTTTTTTTTTTTTTGAGACGGAGTCTCACTCTGTCGCCCAGGCTGCAGTGCAGTGGCCAGATCTCAGCTCACTGCAAGCTCGGCCTCCCAGGTTCACGCCATTCTCCTGCCTCAGCCTCCCGAGTAGCTGGGACTACAGGGGCCCGCCACTTCGCCCGGCTAGTTTTTTAGTATTTTTTAGTAGAGACGGGGTTTCACCGTGTTAGCCAGGATGGTCTCGATCTCCTGACCTCGTGATCCACCCGTCTCGGCCTCCCAAAGTGCTGGGATTACAGGCTTGAGCCACCGCGCCCGGCCGTAAGTTATTTCTTTATCCCACATCCAAAACATAAAAGTTCAAGGCCCAGCTTTCAGTTATTTTAGGTACAGTGTATACCCAGTAGTGAAATTGCTGGATCATGTGGTAATTCCATTTTTAATTTTTTGAGGAACCCCCATACTTTTTTCTATAGTGGCTGTACCATTTTACATTCCCACCAGCAGAGCACAAGGGTTCCAAGACTACTTACTTTTTATGTATTTTTAAAATTGTAATATGCAGTACTAATTTTATTTTATTTTACTTTACTTTGAGACGGGGTCCTGCTCTGCTGCTCAGGCTGGAGTGCAGTGGCACAATTACGGCTCACTGCAACCTCAGCTCCCAGGCTCAGGTGATCCTCCCACCTCAGCTTCCTGAGTAGCTGAGAATACAGGAACATGCCACTATGCCCAGCTAGTTTTGGTATTACAGTACTAATTTTAAAACTTAGTAAATCAAAAGTAGGCTGACCTTATTGTTAGTTCTTTAAAGATCTTTCAGAGATAGACTAGGCCTAAACACACATGTCCAATTTTGGAGTCATTAGCATATAGACAGTATTCAAAGCCGTGAGACTGGATAAGCTCTGCTAGGAAGAAAGTGTTAAGTACTTACCATGTGAAGCACTATTCTAAGTGCTTTACAAGTACTAGCTCATGTAACTCTTACAATAACCCAGTGAAGTAGTTATTAACCTCCATCTTACAGTAACTTACCTAAGGTCCTGCAGTTGTTAAGTGCCTAAGTGCTAGAGCTGGGCTTGGAACTAGAGCAATCTGACTCTAATTCATGGAGTTAGACACTAGCTCCATGACTCTAGCTCATGGAGATGAAGCTTCATAGTCTTTCACTCAACAGGCCCCTTCCTAGATTGGTAGCAGTATAGTTGCATGGTCATATGTTCTCAAAATTTTGCAAAGGTAAAGTTCTCTCATCACAATCATTTAAAACCACTTTTTATTTCCCTTACAACTACTCCTCATGCAGGGTGGCAGTGGAATGACTACAGACATTTTTGGAATACAGCTAAGGGGAAAATGAGTTGAGAATACCTTTAGTTTGGGTTTAGTTGGACATTGCTATGGTTTAAATGTCCTCTCTAAAACTCATGTTGAATTTAATTGCCATTGTGACAGTATTAAATGGTAAGACTGTTAAGTGGTGATTGCGGCATGAAGGCTCCACCCTCATAAATAATGTCATTATCATGGGAGTGTGTTAGTTTTCTTGAGAGTGGGCTTTTTCTAAAAATGAGTTTAGCCCCGTCTTGCCTGCTCATTTGGACACTCTCTTGCCTTTCTGCCTTTCACCATGATGACACAGCAAGAAGGACCTCACCAGATGCCAAGCAGATGTCAGTGCCATGCCCTTGGACTTCCCAGCCTCCAGAACTGTGGGTCAAATACATTTCTTTTTTGAAATAAATTATCCAATTTGCAGTATTCTGTTATAGCAACACTAAACAGACTAAGATATACTTATGTAGTTCACAATAACCCTCACATATGGTTATTGAACCAACAGAACCAGCATTATGACGTGATGGTGCAGAGCCAACAATATTTATCAATATTTAATATGAATGCATACTATGGTGTCCAGCATGAAAAGTATGTGGGGAATGGAAGAGAAGCAAAGGTTGACAATAATGGAGGCTGAAGTTAGTCTGTAGAAAAATCTTCCAGTCATCACATGTGCAAAATTATAAGTGGAGGATTTAGTACTCATTGACAGCTGGTTGAAATAGAAGTTCTCTTATGTCAAGAGTATACTCAATAATGCAGCAATCGTTTTATTTTTTGATGGAAATTGTATAAAACTGAATTTATCAAAAATTTTACTTGTAGGGCACATTGCCAAAAATAGCAAATAAGTCTGTGTTCAGTATCTTCTAACACCAAATATATGTCATTTTTCCAGAACAATTCTCCAATTCTCTGATACCAGCTGGGTGTCCAGCAAGTCAATTCAATCCTGACACTAAGTCCCAGGGGTAGCACTGATCTCAGTCTCACAAGACTGCTCTTGCTTCAGATGCCATCTGTGAATGAGGTGCCCAGGATACCTACACTTCTGCCCAGTCAGCTACAAATTCAGGGGTTCTCATGACACCCTTGTTAGACTCAATAATTCACTAGAGTGACTCACAGAATTCAGGAAAGTGCAACACTTACTATCACAGTTTTGTTATAAAGGATACAGATGAACAGTCAGATGAAGAGGTACATAGTACAAGGTCTAGAAGGGTCCCAAACACAGGAGTTCCCTGTGAAGTCAGGTTGCTCCACCCTTTCAGCACATGGATGTGTTCACTAACTTCAAAGCTTTCTAATTCTTGTCATTCAAGAGCTTTTATAATTCAGTCTCCAGCCCCCTTCACTTTCCGGGAGGTCAGAGAGTGAAGCTAAAAGTTCCCACCTTCAATCTGCACAGTGGCTCACTCCTGTAATCCCAGCACATTTGGAGGCCAAGGTGGGAGGATCACTTGAGGCCAGGAGTTTGAGACCAGCCTGGTCAACATAGCAAAAACCCATCTCTATTAAAAATACAAAAATTAGCTGGATGTGGTGGTGCATGCCAGTAGTCCCAGCTACTCGGGAGGCTGAGGTGGGAGGATGGCTTGAGCCCAGGAATTTGAGGTTACAGTGAGCTATGATTGTGCCACTGGTTACAGTGAGCTATGATGATGACTCCACCCTAAGTGACAGAGTAAGACCTTGTCTCTGAAAAAATAAAAATAAAAGTTCCCAACTTCTAATCACATGTTTGGTCTTTCTGGAGACCAGCCCTGATCCTGAAGCTATTTAGGGGCTCCACCCTGAGTCACTTCATTAGTATAAACTCTGGTTGTGGTGCAAAGGGGTGCCTGATGAATAACAAAAGACACTCCTATCACTCAGGAAATTAGGATTTTAGGAGCTCTGTGCTAGGAACTAGGGACAAAAACCAAATATATATATATATATAAAATTTTTTATACCACAGTCTGTGTGTGAAGTTGCATATACATCCAAATCAGTGTTCTAATTCTCATTTATTTTATTGGAACCTTTAAAAACATCTTTCCAAATTTCAGTTGAAAGTGGTATATAAAAATTTTATCAACTTTTTGAATAAACTTTGACCATTTTATTTGTGTTCAAGTTACTCTTCCAAGTCTTTGAAAATATATTTTAGCATTCTTAATGTTTTTTGTACCTATATTTCAAGACTTAAACAATTTTATAATGGATAGACTATTTTGCTACATTTTAACTCTTTAAAGAAAGTTGAGGCTGGACATGGTGTCTCACGACTGTAAATTGGCCTGTGTGTTCAAATTACTCTATAAAACAGTATACACACAAAAACATACAAAAAGCAAATGTTATAATTCAAACCATCTAATTCATTTTCTTCTTGAGTATCCTCATAGTCGACAGACTATTTACAAACAGGATGTTATGAAACAGGAAAAAGTTCAGAAAATCAAAAATATAAATGCCAAAAAACTCAATATAAAGGTTCTAAGATGGTAAAATAAACCTCCCATATAATAGAAAAAAAAAAAAAGACTGCGGCTGGGCACGGTGGCTCATGCCTGTAATCCCAGCACTTAGGGAGGCCGAGGCAGGTGGATCACCTGAGGTCAGGAGTTCAAGATCAGTCTGATCAACATGGAGAAACCCCGTCTCTACTAAAATTACAAAATTAGCTGGGCATGGGTGGCACGTGCCTGTAATCCCAACTACTCAGGAGGCTAAAGCAAAATAATTGCTTGAACCTGGGAGGCAGAGGTTCCGGTGAGCTGAGATCGCGCCATTGCACTCTAGCCTGGGCAACAAGAGCAAAACTCCGTCTAAAAAAAAAAAAAAAAAAAAAAAAACCTGCATAAAATGGAAGACAAAAATAGCAAGTTTAACATTTGACAAACAGGAGATCAAAAAAAAAGAACAGACAAAATGACAGAGACAAAACTGACCAAGTATTAGTAGAAAAGAATTACCTGAAGCTGCAGGACATAAGTCCTCAGGCTTAAAAGTTCACAGAAACCTAGCATGATGAGAGACTCAAGGTCCACACTCACACATGTTGCTGTGAAATAGAAGGATCACAAGGATAAAGAGGGAAAAAACCACAGGTCATCTATGAAGGATGGCATCTGACTGGCATATATCCTGAGAAATGGCATATCTGAAGACTGTCGAACAATGCCTTCTAAATCGTGAGTGAATATGACCTTACAGTTGTACAATTTAAACTGAGAAGCAAGAATATCACTGGGAATAATATAACATCTATGTGTCCATCATAAAAAACTCACATGAACAGTTTTTCATTTTTGCTTTAGAATTTTTAAAGTTAAAAACAGAGAGCACCCCTTACTCCAAGGCAACTATTCTCACACATTGGCTTGTAATTTCTAGTCTATGTTTTCATACTTTTAGAATCTGTGTGTGTGGCTGTAAGCAATACAGAGTGAGATTCATGTGTCTGAAAAGTATCTAAATTAAAATCTTATATTGTCTAGCCTTCTGTTTGCTTGCCCCCTTCTCTATTCTATTTATAAGCAATGTAGCTGACTGCCAGGGCCACTTCCTGATTTAATGGACACTGAAACTTATACAATTTGGGGGACTTCTTTAAGAAAAATAATATTAAATTATGGGCATAAAATTATATCAGATAGTAAATTTGTATTTAGAGTGGGAAAGGAAATTATAACAAGTGACAAGTTTTACAGTTAACAGCCAGAGATATATAATATTTGTATTAATTAACTGCATGACACAGTTCTATATACTTATTTTCTCTACAACTTTTAATTGTTAACTTTTTTTTTTTTTTTTTGAGAAGGAGTCTCACTCTGTCACCAGGCTGGAGTGCAGTGGCGCCATCTCAGCTCACTGCAACCTTCACCTCCCAGGTTCAAGCAATTCTCCTGCCTCAGCCTCCCGAGTAGCTGGGATTACAGGCACGTGCCATCACGCCCAGGTAATTGTTGTATTTTTAGTAGAGACGGGGTTTCACCATGTTGGCCAGGCTGGTCTCAATCTCTTGACCTCATGATCCCCCTACCTCGGCCTCCTAAAGTGCTGGGATTACAGGTGTTTACAGGTGTGTACACCGCGCCCGGCCAGCTGTTTACTCTTTGATAGCGTCTTCCTAGGACAATGATTTTGTAATATCATTTTCAACTCAGCAAATGGAAAGATATTCAGTTTTGTCTCTATGGTTGACCAAAGTTTATTCTTTGCAATTGATAATTTGGAAAAGTTTCTTTCCGCTTCACATATGACATTATTGGTAATGTTCTCTGAAGTGTTAGGATTGTTATCAACTTTGGGAAAACCTCTATCTTACACTGTGAGTTCTTCCCTTTTCATAGCAACCTGTTCTTATTTTGTAGATGCACCATCTTTATGAGAATACTAAAGAGGTGATTCTTTTACATTTGTTTATTTCATTTATTTGGCTTATTCCTCTGAGTTATCTCCCCTTCCTCCAGTATTGTTTCTTTCTGTTACGTTAACTTATCCTTTTTGTTTTACTGAAATGTTTTTTCTTGCACATGTTTGAGAAGGAGGGCAAAGAAGAGCTGACTATGACTTCTGTGTGGGAAGGTAGGTGGGAGTTGTGTTACTGAAAGCTTTTTTTCGTAACAAGCAGACAGGAAACCAACCATTACACAGTATTTGGCAATCCTGAAATACAGTCTAGTCCTAATTCACTCAGTTTCTTTAGAATAAACCATTTTCTTTTTTGCAAGGGTTGAGGAAGGAGCCTGATGGCTCTGCACACAGGAAGGGGGGCAGGATTTATTATTAAGGCTTCAGCTTTATAGCTCACTTCTGTCATGAGGATGGGGTGGCAAAACATCGAGAACACCAGCATACACACCTCTACAATGATTTGTCTTTAAGATCTATCACTTGTTACGGTGAGTCTGGAGTCTTGTTGAGTCTAGGAGTGTGTCCTGCCATCTTCTTTTCAGTGTCAGCACTGGCTTAGATGCTTTTTATTATTTTTATTCCTTTCAGTATTAAATCTCAGAGATAGCTATCTATGTCTCTGGAGTTTTGCCTGCAGGCTATACAATGCCCTCAGCTCCAAGGCCCTTTCTCTTCCATGCTCACAGCTCAGAAAGTGCTTCCCAACACTAATCTTACCAGACTGTAAGCAAGGTGCCAAGACGTGACAAATATCTATGCCACATTCTTTAATTTTTAAAAACTGGGTCAGTCACAGATCTGAATAGCAGTGAAACACAGCTGCTTTAAATTTTTTCCCCCTAAAACAAGGTCTAATTATAAGCTGCATGAGCAACTAAATCAGAAGTGTGCATTTGATTAAAATATGACCGTTGTCTTTGACTGGTGGGTTTTGCATTGACTCTATGTCCCAGCTCAGAGAGTCTCCAGTTTGACTTAAAAACACAGCGCCCCAAATCCTTAGTGTTTGCATCTTGCACTATGCATAACAAGGTAGGGGTTGGGGGGCGTTCTACATCATCCCAACACAAAGGCAAGGTCAAGCTAATTATGTCCAGTCTCACTTTGGTAGGGGGATAAGGATTTCCCTTCAGGGCACCTTAACCCCTTGAGGAGGCCAGGTCCCCTCACTTTATGTTCTGTGGCTTACAAGAGTTGATACTGCTAACATGGGAAGGGTCAGATGGGGAAGGAAAGCTGGCCACTGCCTCCAGGGCAGAAGAGCTTATTTCAAATCGGATGCTCATGGGCAACCGAATTTTGCAGGCAGTTGACAGCCCACTCCAGACAGCAGCATGAAGGACAGCTGGTCACTGAAGCAGTTCCCCCTTTGTGGTTCCTCCTCCCTCCAGTTTTCCCTCCCCTCCCCCTATTTCAGATTTCTCCCCATCTTCCTATCCTGTGGTCCATGGTGAGTGCCACCCCCACCCTCTTCTCCTTCTACCCCAGCATGTGGTCATTGTTTGGTCTCTGTGAGTAGGAAAACCTGCAAGTTTTGCAGACTAAACTATGTGTTTGGAGCAGTATTTCTAATCTTTGTAGGTGACTCATGTCTACTGGTACAGGCCAGGAGTGGGGATGGGAGCTAGCATTGGGGATAGTAATGGTGCAGGTTTGATGCTCTCAGTGGTACTGGTAAAGCATGGTGAAGGGAAGAATGAATGTATCTTTTTTTAAGGAACATTCCCTCCTGTAATCAACTTTTTCAATTAATTGACCAACTTCTAGTTCATAGAGGAGGTCTCCTACTATGCTATTACTAGCTACAATGCATTGAATACCTATGAGTACCTATTATGTGTCAGCAGTGGCTTAGATGCTTTGCACTATTTTTATTCCTTTCATCATCCTTCCAAGGTGTATGCACTTGCAGCTGCATATTTTAAAGAAAATAAGGTTCCCAGGCTGGGCGTGGTGGCTCACACCTGTAATCTCAGCACTTTGGGAGGCTGAGGCAGGTAGATCACTTGAGCCCGGGAGTTTGAGACTGGCCTGGGCAACATGGCAAAACCCCGTCTCTACAAAAAATACAATAATTAGCTGGATGTGGTGGCACACGCCTGTAGTCCCAGCTACTTGGGAAGCTGAGGTGGGAGGATGGCTTGAGCCCAGGAGGTCAAGGCTACAGTGAGCTATGACGGCACCACTGCACTCCAGCCTGGGCAATGGAATGAGACCCTGTGTCAGAGAAAAAGAGAAGAAAATGAGATTTCCAGAGGCTCTTTACCTCACTCAAGATAATCCTGCAAGTAAATAATGGAATACGAATTTTATTAATAGTCTTTCTGGCCAGGTATGGTGGCTCACGCCTGTCATCTCAGCACTTTAAGAGGCTGAGGCAGGCGGATCAACTTGAGGCCAGGAGTTCAGGACCAGCCTGGCCAACATGGCAAAATCCCATCTCTGCTAAAAAATACAAAAAATTAGCCTGGCGCAGTGGCGCACCCCTGTAGTCCCAGCTTTTAGGGAGGCTGAGATGGGAGAATCACTTGAGCCCGGGGGGTGGAGGTTGCAGTGAGCCAACACCAGGCCACTGCACTCCAGCCTGGGCAACAAAGTGAGACTCTGTCTCAAAAAAAAAAAAAAGTCTTTCTGCTGAAAGACTGAGAAGAGACTGTGTGCAGGGACAAAGCAATAGGCTATTCAGATCAGATTCTTTGTGATGATGGTGGAAAGGAAGCATTGAAGGAAGGCCAGCCTGCTGTTCCTTAGCTCACAGTTAACAGTGTCCTCTCTATATTCCCACCTACTTATATTCCCCTGTTAGGAGACTAACACATTTATTAGGTATTTACTATGTGCCAAGTACTGTGCTGGACACCTGTCACTTCATCTCATTTGCTCCTTATTCCATTTGTTTGAAATGAGAATTATTATCCTCACTTTTCTGATAAGGAAATTGATAGTCATTATATAACTTTCCCAGGGTCAAACAGCCAGTGAATGGTAGAGTCATGATTTAAGCCCATGATTTGGAGAGATTCCAGAGCCTGCTCCATGTGGCTTCCATGAATGGGAACCTATTCCTTTTGAAGTTATTCCTATGGCCCTTTTAAGCTTCAGGACAAATCATTTTGTGACTAAGTATAAGACAGTCACAGTTGGGCACAGTGACTAATGCCTGTAATCTTAACACTTTGGGAGGCTGAGGCAGGTGGATCACTTGAGGTCAGGAGTTCGAGACAAGCCTGGCCAACATGGTGAAACCTTGTCTCTACTGAAAATACAAAAAATTAGTCAGGTATAGTGGCAGGCACCTGTAATCCCAGCTACTTGGGAGGCTGAGGCAGGAGAATCGCTTGAACCTGGGAGGCAGAGTTTTCAGTGAGCTGAGATTACACCACTGCACTCCAGCCTGGGCGACAGAGCAAGACTCCATCTCTAAATAAATAAATAAATAAAGACAGTCACCTGTGCTGGCGCTCTTCAGGATTAGTTAATAAACCAAATATTAACTGAGAACCTGGATGACATAATGGTGTCGGTATCTAAAACCATTTAGAAACGTTTCCATCTACATTTATGAAAATCTGCTTCAGCTCACTAAGGGGCAAGAGGAGCCAAGAGCAGGCAGTGATGTGCTAGTCTGAGGCTTCCTGGGGCAGGGACTGTCTCATTCATCAGTTTCCATAGCTCCTAACATGGGATCAGCACATCAAAATTAAGGCCATTTATTGAGTACCTACTGTGGACCAGATAACTTAATAAGCATCATCTCAATCCTTATAACAATCCTGCAAGGTAGATAGCGTCTCCATTTCACAGGTGCAGACTCTAAGGCTCAGATACATTAAGCAACTTACCACTAATGAGTAGCAGAATTGGTAGAACTCAGACCATCAGAGGTTTCTCAAAAAAGATCATAGTTGAGCTGGATCCTGGAGGATACATTTGAAGGAGGAAAATATGATAAAAGTCCTTCTAATTAGCAGCAACAGGCAAAGAGGAGGAAAAGAGCATGACGTCACCTAACTGAATAGCAATAATTTTTTAGAGAAACTCTATTATATCTTTCCAAAACATCCAACTTAGCTTTCATAGGAATAATAGCTCGACTTCTTTTTACACTCATATTTCATAGGTTTCCATTGTACATTTAATTTGATTTAATTACACCATATGTGCCTGGCAAAAACTGGTTAGCAAACGTCATTGACTCCTGGTAAGCAGATAATTCAATTGCTGCTGAGTCAAGTCCTTTATGCCTCATTTTTCTCATTTGTATCATGGCAGTGTTATGTGGCTTTAATGAGTTAATCTAGATAAAGAGATTTGTAAGCACTTAATAAATATTTGGATGAGGAAGCATACAGGTATATGTTTTCCCTGAAGGAATGTGGAGCATCAGTAAACCCTGTGCATGATTTGGTTACATGGAGGAACATTACCAGCTTCTCCTGTGTTGTGGGATGGTTTATATTAGACAAGAATGCCTTCTATGGATCACAGAAAATCTTCCCACACAAATATACCTTCTCATTCTCTGGATCTCTAACGAAATGTGCACTTTGTCCCCAGGATACCCGACTCATTCCTTATCCAAAAGCCTTCTTATTTGCAGGTCTGGCCTGAAGGCAGGAAGCAGCACAAAAGTATTGTCTCCTCCTTCAACATTTGAATGACTGCCATAAAAATAAATAAATAACATCCTTTTTTTTTTACTCCCAAAGGGGACGCTTACAATAAGTGTCTTAACCTCTTCCCAGTTACAGCAAATATATGTTCGGGAGTATCAGGTTGCAAGATATACACCAATTCCAAGAGCACTGCTGCAAGCAAAATATACCATACTCTCTGATGTTAGAGAATTCTCCAAGTTGACTTCATTTCTCAGTTTCTGGCAGCCAATCATAAGCATCCTAGAAATGCTGCACCTCTAGTGGAAAAGTTGGAATGTAAGGCCCTCCAAGGTAATGTGAAGGAAAGAGGAAGGGCTTTAGAGGCAGACATGACTGGATCCAAATTCAGTCTGTGACACTTGTTTTTAGCGGTGCAATTTGGTCAAGTCACTTAACCTCTCTAAGCCTCAGTTTCCTCAACTACACAAAGAATAATCTTTGCTGCATTAAATTCTTGAAAAGACTTAATGTGTTAAGGCAGAAATTCACCTAGTTTAGGACTGGACACATATGTGCATTCAATGGATGGTAGCCACTATTATTGATTATTTTTCAGTATAACTCCAACATTGAGCCTTAGGTGTAATGAAGCTATAGAATGTCATGCTTAAAAGCCAGGCTACGTGGGTTTGAATTCCAGATCTTCTACTTCTGAACTGAGTAAACTTGGACAACTTTTTAAAGCTCTCTGTGCTTCATTTTCCTTCTCTAAAATGGAAAAAGTAACACAACCTATCTCAAAGGGTTGTTATCAGAGTTAAATAAGTTAGTATATGTAAAATGTTTAGAATAGTACTTAGAACATATTAAGCAGAAATGTGTCAGGTATTATATAATTACTGTATTATAACTGTCTTTTTAACTGTGAACTGTGAGACAAGGACTGTTTTCTTTCTGTATCTCCAGGGTGGCCATGTGACTAGAGCAGACTAATAAACGTTAATTGAATAAATGAAGCATCCCACATGCCATGCTAGTCAAGACTCCCTAATTTAAACCAACCAATTTAAACTAACTACAAAGTCTAGGCACGGTGGTTCATGCCTATAACCTCACTTGAGAGGCTGAGGTGGAGGGATCAGCTGAGCCCAGGAATTCAAGACCAGCCTGGGCAACACAGTGAGACCCCGTCTCTCCAGAAAACAAACAAACAAAAACAGCTGGATGGGGTGGCACATTCCTGTAGTCCCAGCTAATCAGGGGGCTGAGACAGGAGGATCGCTGGAGCCCAGGAGTTCGAGGCTGCAGTGAGTCATGATTGTGTCACTGCAGTCTAGTGTGGGTGACAGAGTGAGACCCTGTCTCAAAAAATAAAATAAAAATAAACTAACTAAGAAAAAGTAAGGCAATTTATTGCTGCTCATATTTAAATAATCCAGGGGTGAATCTTGCTTCAGGCATAATTAGAACCCAGGGCTCAAATAATTTAAGGAATTGTCTCTGACATTTCTGTTTTCTTGGCTCTCTCCACATGTAGGGCATTATAGCCACCAGCAACCCAAACCTCAGAGCCAGTGGAAAAAGAGACTCTTCCAAAATATCTTGCCAGGATAGAATTTTAATGTGCCCAGTTTGAGTCATGCACCCATCCTACTATTAACTTCTGTGGTCAAAGAAATGAGGTAATCTGATTAGCTAGGTCTGCCCCACGGTGTAAAAAGGAAGGGGCAGTCCTATGCAGACACACAGATTTCCCCAAAGGAAATAACATTCTATTACAGGGATGAAGGGAAAGGGATGCTGAGGAGGCAAAAATGCCAGATGGCTTAGAATGGTTGTGAAGCCCATTGGTCCTAGGTGAGTAGTCCCAAATCTTTTTGGCACCAGGGACCAGTTTCATGGAAGACAATGTTTCCACAGACCAGTGTGTGTATGTGGGGAGGGATGGTTTCAGGATGAAACCACAATCAGTGGAAGCCCTGAGCTTGTTTTCTTGCAACTAGACAGTCCTATCTGAGGGTGATGAGAGACAGTGACAGATCATCAGGCATTAGATTCTCATAAGGAGCACATAACCTAGATCCCTTGCATGCCCACTTCACAATAGGGTTCATGCTCGTAAGAGAACCTAATGCCATCTGACAGGAGGCAGAGTTCAGGCAGTAATGAGAGTGATGGGGAAGGGCTAAAAATACAGATGAAACTTCGCTCGCCTGCCACTCACCTCCTGCTGTGTGGCCTGTCCTGAATTATTCCAGACAATAAGACTCTGCCCACTTTTAACAGGCCTTTTAAGAAAAAAACCTTAATCTTTCTAAGTAATTATTCCAGATTTCAATAATCCCCACATAAAGTTATTCTTAAATTCAAAGTATTCTAAATTCTTTGATATTCAAGGTATTTTTCTTCTTGTTTGTTCTGCTGTGGAAATGAAAAAAATGGCTAAGCAAGTTCTTTAATCTATAAATTAATTTGAATACTTTTTATGAAGGAAGGACAAATAGATATTATGAATATGGGGCCACCTGGAGAAGCATGGTGAGAAGTCAAATCTAATGGGAAAGAAAGCTGTGATCAATTAGCAAAGTCCACTAGAGAGGAGAGTGGTCACAAAGTTGGCTGTGTTTGCCATCTCTGGTTTCTGTAATTCTTCATCTTAAAAACAAAAGTTTTATCTACTTACAGGGCTAAAAATTATTCCCCAGTGAATCAGCAAAGACAGTGTGATTAGCATGTTTCTGATGCGAAAGAGCACTGCAAACCACTCGGCACTCTGCTTGGATTTGCTGAGGTGCCATCTCAGGTGTTAACAAAAATGAGGTGTGTGAGAGAGAAAATCATTACACCCACCAGCGGCGCTTCCTTCCACCCTGATCTCATCGTCTGAAGTGTCATCACTGACACCAGATGTGCTTTTGTGGCATTGTGGCAGCTGGCAGCTAAAGATGAACAAGTTAGTCTGATTTGCAGTAACTTTTCCCACTTTTTCCCTTTTGGAAAGGGAGACCAAAAGCCTGACTGATAAAACAAACTTTTACCCTTTTGCCGGCATGTCAGACTTCTGGGTTCCCTCCCCCAAGCCCAATCCTAAGCTAACCAGTTTATAAGGTTTGGGAAATTAACTTTTCCCAGTTTGGAGGATGCATCTGAGAGGAGTGTCCCATACTATGGAGACACAATTACCTGTCAGTGAAGAGAGGACAGAGGAGGAAAAAGGAAAAAAGAAGGCAGTTTTTCAAAGGAGTCCCAGGGGTTCAGAATACATGTGAAAGGGGTACAGAAAGTGAATGGCTACTCATCTAGAAAGAGGGCACCAGGCATCCCTTTTTTCTTTCTCTTCCTAGCAAATATCTGGGGTATGTAAGGGAGAGAAAGTGAGGTGTTGTTCTTTCTCTCTTCCATCCTTATATCCCCGAGTCCTGGCAACTGTGACAGGGTGCCACCCATGGGTGTCGAAGTGGCTTTCACCCATGTTAACAGGGAGGCCGAGGGAGTGGGAGTATCCACTTTTATTCATATATGCCCTATCTTCCCTGCTGTCAGTAGCCTTTGAATTCCCTAGACCTCATTTATGCCATGGATACTAGCATGACCTTTATGGGACCTTTATGGGAAGCATGGCTTAATTGGCAGGAAGTAGTCATGCTCACTTGTGCTGTGCCTTTTAACTTCTGTTATTATCTGTCTCTGGATCCCTCAGATCCAGTTTTCTTTCCTAGGGCCTTGACCCAAAGCTTGGAATTCAGTTTGGGTCAAAAATGTGAGGCCAGGTACAGTGGCTCACGCCTGTAATCCCAGCACTTTGGGAGGCCAGGGCAGGCGGATCACCTGAGGTCAGGAGTTTGAGATCAGCCTGACCAACACAGAGAAACCCCATCTCTACTAAAACTACAAAATTAGCTGGACATGGTGGCACATGCCTGGAATACCAGCTACTCGAGAGGCTGAGGCAGGAGAGTTCCTTGAACCTGGGAGGCAGAGGTTGCTGTGAGCCAAGATCACACCATTGCACTCCAGCCTGGGCAACAAAACGGAAACTCCACCTCAAAAAAAAATGTGTCTGGAGGCGGGTGGTGCATGTACTCCTTATCATAAACTGAATGCTAAGGTGCAGCTGTGGAATTGAGTCCTCCTCCAACAAGGGAAAGAAAAGGATGTCTTGTGACATACCCAGATAGCTAGTGACGAGAGTTATGCTTGCCAAGATTTGGGTGCATGGGGTTTGGTTTGGTGAGCTCCCTTGGTCTTTCTTTCCCAAAAAGGAAACCTCCAGGGCATCCTGTTTATGCCCATCACCTGGCAGGATTTGCACGATAATTGCTCAGAACTAGAATATTGATCTGGATTTCTACGTTACCCATCCCTTTTGTTCTTTCTGAGCTGCAGCCAGAGATTGCTGGTTGGTTCACAGGAATAAGCAGGGTTAGCCAAAAATATAGGCAAAAACTTAAAAACACCTAATGAGTCTAGAATCTAATGACGATGAGATTTGAAATATAATTTCACTCTCTCTGGTCCTCATTTTCATTAAAGACAAATTATGAAAGGATTACATTGTTTGCAAAATAGAATTTAGTCTTATACTTGGTCTGATTATTTGCATAAAGTACAGCAAGAATAATTATTTCTACATAGGTCTTTTACATTGGCTTTAATGGAACTCTGTTCCGCAAGGAATCTCAGATAAGACCTATTAAAGCCATGCCCAGCAATGGGTTTGTATCCTCAAATACCTGCAAGTTGAATAAACTCCTCTTTTCTTGAGGTCCCAAGAACATGTGGTTCCTGGGCCTGTTGGAAAGTGACATTCTTTACTTACCACAGGTTAGGAATCCTGTCTGGGGACTGTGTAGACAAGGGTGTGAGGCCAGGTTTCCCAAGGGGCTTTTCTCAGTTCTGCAAGTTGAGCTTGACTCCTTAAAAGGAAGCATATCCCCTTCCAGTCAAAGCCTTAGTAGGACAACCAGTTTCTCCAATTGCATCCTGTTGTGAACATCACTAATCATCGGAGAAATGCAGATCAAAACCACCGTGAGATACCATCTCACACCTGTCAGAATGGCTATTACCAAAAAGTCAAAATATAAAAGATGTTGTTGAGGCTGCAGAGAAAAGGGAATGCTTATACACTGTGTTAGAGACAATGTAAATTTATTCAGCCACTGTGGAAAGCAATATGGAAATTTCTCAAAGAACTAAAAATAGAACTCTCATGTGACCCAGAAATCCCATCACTGGACATATACCCAAAGGAAAATAAATCATTCTACCAAAAAAACACATGCACTCATATGTTTATCATAGCACTGTTCACAACAGCAAAGACATGGAATCAACCTCGGTGCTCATCAATGGTGGAATAGATAAAGAAAATGCTGTACATATACACTACGGAATATGACACAGCCATAAAAAAATTATAAAATCATGTTCTCTGCAGCAACATGCATGGAGCTGGAGGCCATTATCCTAAGCGAATTAATGCAGAACAGAAAGTCAAATACCACATGTTCTCACTTACAAATGGGAGCGAAACACTGGGTACACATGGACATAAAGATGGGAACAATAGACACTGCAGGCTACTAGAGAGCTGAGAGAGGGAAAGGGGCAAGGATGGAAAAACTACCTATTGGGTACTATGCTGACTACCTGGGTGATGGCATCAATTATACCCCAAACCTCAGCATCATGCAATTTATCCATGGAGCAAACGCGTACATGTACCCCTGCATCTAAAATAATAGTTGAAAAAAAATTGTAAAGATTCTTATCCTTAAGAGATACATACTAAAATATGTAATACCTCAGATTTATGTCAAACTAATGCAGTGGTCAAGGAGAGAGAGAGGATATAAATAAAACAATTTTTGGCTAGGAGTTGTTAATTATTGAAGCTGGATGATGGGCACACGAGGGTTTATCACTCTATTCTCTCTACTTTTTTTTTTTTTTTGAGATTAAGTCTCACTCTGTTGCCTAGGCTAGAGTTCAGTGACACGATCTCGGCTCACCACAACCTCCACCTCCCGGATTGAAGCGATTATCCTGCCTCAGCCTCCCCAGTAGCTGGGACTACAGGCACATGCCACCGTACCTGGCTAATTTTTGTATTTTTAGTAGAGACGGGGTTTCACTATGTTGGCCATGCTGGTCTCAAACTCCTGACCTCGTGATCCTCCCACTTTGGCCTCCCAAAGTGCTGGGATTACAGGCATAAGCCACTGCGCCCGGCCTCTTCCTACTTTTAAAATATGCATTAATATATGAATTTTTCCATAATAAAAAGTTTTTCAAAATAAGAATTTTAAAAATACAATGACAGTGAAGTGGCAATGGAATTGTTAAATTTTTCCAAGCTCCAGTTTCTCAGAGTGTCACGTCTGGACCAGATCACGGCCTTGTGTATTCTGGCTGCACCTTGCCAGTGTCTGTGGACATCAACAACAGCAAATCTTTACTGAGATCCTTCTGTGTGTCAAGTCCAATCAGAAAGAAAGGTGCTTTTACAGCAGTAGAGAGACAGAGAGAGATGTGCAATGTACCAGTAATACAAATAGGAGAATGAAATAATTGCTCCCACAGAAAGGCCCCAGTGAGTCTTCCAAAATAAACGCACATTATTTGTGTAATTTTTCAAATACACCTTTATCAAGAAAAGAATAAAACATCATTGGACCGTGGTATATTGCTGATTAAAATGATCCACTAATGTTCTAATTGTCGTCAGGACAAAGGCCCTTAGCCATGGCTGCCTCACATCTGGACTTTTCCTCCTTCCCCCTTCCCCAGCTCCATCTCCTGCCCATCCCAACACACTTTACATTTCAGCCACAGGAAGGGTCTTACAGTTCCCAGAACATGCCCCCTGGAGTTTGCACTCCACTGGGGCAGCTTCATCCATTCAACTGCATTCGTCGATCTCCTAGCATGACTCATGCCACGTGCATGCGATGCTCGCTGTCTTCCCTACCTGGACCACCTTTCTCCCTCATCAGTTTCATTCTTCAAGTTTCATCTTACTTGTCATCTTCTTTGAGAAACTTTCTTTGAGCAAGCTGAGCAAGCCTGCCCTCTTCTGTGTTCTGTGTGTAGGGGAGGGTTGGAGGAGAGAAGGGCACACATCTTATTTCTCCCTCTAAATTCTGAGGTTAGGGCTAAAATCCTGTTTATTCACAGTATGTGGCTTAAGACCTGAGTCATACTAGAATATCAATGGGTGCTTGTTGAATGAATGAATGAATGAATGAATGAATGAATGAAGCTTCCTCACCAGAATGTAAACCCACAAGGGCAAGAATTTTTGTTATTTTGTTTTGCTTTATCTTTAGCACACGGGACAGTACCTGACACACAAATATTTGTCAAAATAATTAAAATTACCTGTCAAAGAAAAAGCAACATGTCTACGATAAGGCTCATATCCAAACTAACCATTTGCTGGTTGTCAGCCTCTCTGTGGATTAGTAGAAGACTTTGATCCTGGGCTTAAAAACAAATTAAAGACAAAAAGTGTTTTGAAGATTGAATACAATGAGATGTTTTTCAAGCTTTACTGAGTTAGTAACTTGGATTTAAAAGTGTAAAATAGGCCAGGCACTGTAGCTCACTCCTGTAATCCCAACACATTGGGAGGTCGAGGCAGACAGGTTGCTTTAGCCCAGGAGCTTGAGACCAGCCTGGGCAACATGGCAAAATCCCACCCCTACCAGAAAAAAAAAAATTGCTGGGTGTGGTGGTGTGCACCTGTAGTCCCAGGTACTAGGAGGCTGAGGCTGGAGGATCACTTGAGCCCTGGAGGTGGATCACACCACTGTACTCCCACCTGGGTGACAGAGCCAGACCGTATCTCAAAAAAAAAAAAAAAAAAAAGGAAAAAAAGTGTGAAATTAAAACTTATCGCTAAGTCCAAGAGTGATCAGGACATTTATTAACTTAATTATTTTAGAACTTGAATGGCTCTTACATGGAGCAGGCCATTTTCTATGTGCCCATATTATGGACCGAAAGAAGTACATGCAGCCAGGGAGCAACTCATGATTTCCCACATTAGGAATAGCCAGCATGCAAGGAAATCCTTACATCATGATTGACATCACCTTACTGACCTAATTTCTACAAGACAATGGAATAATTTCTTCTTGCCCAAACCTTGCAGCAGCTTAGACAAGCAGCTTCACAGTAGGATGATGGGAGGGCTCCATGGACAAAGGACAATTGTTGGCCTTCCCTCAACAGAAGAGTGGTTTACAAAGTGATCTTTCTCAGGAGTCTGCCTGGGACCAATTGTATATCACATAACAGGTGCTCTCACATAAGTAAGGCAGAATTGGATTCAATTTGGGTTTCTTTTCTTTTTGAAACCATCTTTCTCTGGAATTGTCCTCTCTAAAAGTCACTAGAACAACAGGAGGGAAAAATGAGATCTTGAACTACCCAGGGAATCAAGGTGGCACTTCCTTCCTCTTTCTTTCTTCGTCTACCTTTGCACGGTTGCCATCTGCTGGGATCTCTTTGGAGAGGAGGTTTTATTCCCCTGCTTTCTTTCAGAATCCTGCCTCACATAATCTTCACTAGCTCTTCACAAAGAAAACTAGGACTCCCATTTATTTTATCCAATCCACCACTACATCCAGCCTTGAAAACAGCAGGCAGCCTATTATTCTCTAACAGGGACAAATAGCAGGATGGAGCTTGACTATTTTCCGTGAGGCTGATTTTTGCTAATCTAACAAATTTATTCTCTGACACCCTTTCATGGCCGATTGAGAAGTGGTACCCAGAAAACAGTAACACAACTTAGAAACGTATGGAAAATTGATAATGTTGAGATCTTAATTGAAGTGAAAATAACCAAATAACTTGTGGAGGGACATTAGGACCATTTTGTAGTATTGAAAAAATATACATGACACATAGCCTTCCACTCAACAACTCTGCTCTAGGATTCTAGCTCACAGAAATACACCAGGGAGCAAAGGCATATGAGTAACATTGTTTATTGAATTATAACTGTAGAAGCACATGAAATGACATAAAAAGATATGTATTGTAATGTGGAAAAAGTAAAATGCAGAACAATATTATATGTGTGGTTTCATTTTTGTTAAAAAATACCATATGTGGTTGCATATACCTGTGTATATTTATAGACATAAAGAAAAAGGCTGGAGGCCAGGTACGGTGGCTCATGCCTGTAATCCTAGCACTTTGGGAGGCCAAGGTGGGTGGATCATGAGGTCAGGAGTTTAAGATCAGCCTGACCAACATGGTGAAACCTGGTCTCTAGTAAGAATACAAAACTTAGCTGGGCATAGTGGCACGCACCTGTAATCCCAGCTACTCAGGAGGCTGAGGCAGGAGACTTGCTTGAACCCGGGAGGTGGAGGTTGCAGTGAGCCAAGATTGTGCCACTGCACTCCAGCCTGGCCAACAGAGGGAGACTCCATCTCAAAAAACAAAAAGGCTGGAAATATACACACTAAAGTCTCAGTAGTGGCTCCTTTTTCTGGAGAGTGAGATTGGGGATGTGGTGAGGGAAAATTTCACTCTTTATTTCATACACTCTGGATTATTTAAATCTATATTAAAAACCAATAAAGGAAATTAAGAATAAGTGGATTGGTATAAGGTAGTTAATTTATTTTTCTATTTCCTTTATTTTTTTGAGACAGGTTCTCACGCTGTTGCCCAGGCTGGCATCCAGTGGCATGATCTTGGCTCACTGAAACCTTTGCCTCCCAGACTCAAGGAATCCTCCCATCTCAGCCTCCTGAGTAACTGGGATGACAGGTGTGTACGACCACACTGGGCTAAGTTTTGTATTTTTTGTAGAAATGGGGATTCACCATGTTGCCGAGGCTGGTCTCGAACTCCTGAGCTCAAGTAATCCTTCCACCTCAGCCTCTCAAAGTGTTGGGATTACAGGCATGCGCCACCACACTGGGCCTGGGTAGTTAATGTATAGAGCATTTATTTTATGCCAGGCACATGACAGATACTCTATACAGATCACCTCACATGTCCCTCCAATCCTCTGACGTAGGTAATGTTATCCCTATTGACAAGTAAGAAAACAGATTCAGAGAACTAAGTAACTTGTCCAAGGTAATAGAGGTAGTAAGTAGCAGGGCTAGGGTTCAAACTCACACCTTTCTGATTCCAAAGCCAAGATCTTTCCATTGGTCTGACAATGCTCTCATATGACATAGTCCTGGCTCAGTAGATGGGCTATTAACATTGCCACATTGTCACTGAATGTTAGGTTTATTTTTAGAAACTTGGAAAATTTTAAAAACAAAAAGGAAAAGTATAACGAATCCATGTGCTCATTATTACCCAGAGTCAATACTTATTAATACTCTGTATCATTGTTTTATCAATCCCTACAAATACTTTTTTTTTTTCTTTTTGAGACAGGGTCTCACTCTGTCACCCAGGCTGGAGTGCATGCAGTAGCTCAATCACAGCTCACTGCAGCCTTGACCTCTCAGGCTCAAGTGATCCTCCCACCTCAGCCTCCCAAGTAGCTGGGACTACAGGCGAGTGCCACCATGCCCAGCTAAGTTTTTCTATTTTTTGTAGAGACGGAGTCTCACTATGCTGCTTAGGCTGGTCTCAAACTCCTGGGCTCAAGCAGTCCTACAGACACGGGCCACCCCACCCAGCCTATCCCCACAAACACATTTTTGGGAGAGTGTTTTAAAGTAAATTCAAGGTTTATCATTTCATCATCAATATTTCAATCTCTAAAAATAAGAACTTAAGAAAACATAGCCACAATACCATTATCACACACAATAAATTTAACAGTAATTCCTTAATATTATTTAATACCCAATCCATGTAATTTTCTCACATTATCTCCAAAAAATATCTTTTTTTTGTTTCTATGTGTTATGTATGTCTCTCTCTCTCTCTCTTTTTTTATTTTTTTATTTTTTAAGAGATGGGGTCTTCCTCTGTTGCCCAGGCTGGAATGCAGTGGCACAATCATAGCTCATTGCAGCCTAAAACTTCTGGGTTCAAGTGATTCTCCCACCTCAGCCTCCTCAGGCACATGCCATCATGCCTGGCTAATTTTTAAATTTTTGGTAGAGATGAGGTCTTGCTATGTTGAGCAGACTAGTCTCAAATTTCTGGCCTCAAGCAATCCTCCCACCTAGGCCTCCCAAAATGCTAGGATTACAGGCATGAGCCACCACACTCCGCCTGTCTTAAGTCTTCAAGTCTTCTTGAACCTATACTTTTTCTGCTCCATTTTTCTTCATACCATTTATTTCTTGAAGAAATTGAGTCATCTGTCTTGGAGAATTTCCCATCTTTTTTATTTGATGTTTTATATCCTCACGGTATCAATTTGCATGCTTCTCGGTTTTTCATATTTCTCACAAACCAGCAGTTAGAAAATTGTTAAATTCAGGTTCAATTATTTTGGCAAGAATATTTCTTAAGTGGTGTTAGATACGTCCTATGACACCCTGTCAGGAGGGATTAATATCTGGCTGCCCCACTGTTAATAACGCAAAAGTGGTACAGAAGGTTCAAAGGTTGTCAGCCTCATCTATCCATTGCAAAGTTTCTTATCAACCATTCACCTAATAATTTTAGCAACCACTGATGATTTTTGCCTAGATCTGTTATTTTATTAGGGATTAAGTTCATTTTTAATCCTGCAAGACAGGTATTTTTAAACACCATCCTGAGATGGGATCTAGGTCTCAAAAATATATATGTTATGACCTATTGTATATTTTCACAAGAATAATTGACCTTTTAGCCTTATTTTCCTAAGACTATCAGCATTCTGCCACCTCATAAGGCCCATTTAGAATCATTTTGCTACTTAGAGTCACATTTTTATTAATCTATGTGGAATTTTTATCCATGCTGCAATCCCTAAATAATTCATAAAAAGGAAGAAGGCAGGAGGGGACACAGAAAAGATATTATATCACCAGTCCTGATAAATGCCTCAGTAAGCCATTTCAACATCTTCGAGTCCTTTTAAACTTCATGCCCAGGCTTTCACATTAGAAAAAGATATTATTTTAGTCTCAGGGGTTCTATATCTATTCTTATTTATTCCACATTCACTGTAGCTTCTGTCCTGAGCCAAGATCTGAAGGTAAACAGAGGGGAAGGCCTGGGTTCTATTCTCCAGGGGTTCACAATCACCTACCCTGATGTAACAGAGAAATGCCCAGAAGGCTCCTGGAACACAGGAAAGAGACACTCTCAGGCTACAGAATCAGGGGTAGCATCTCAAAGGAGATGTTCAGCAGAGTTTTGAAGGATGAGCAGAAAGTAAGGGGAGGGCATTCCAAGAAAAGAGAAAACCCATAAAAAAGCAAGGAGACAGAAAAGAATAGGCCCTTTCAGAGCACTGCACATGGTTTTGAATGACTGGGAGAGCAACGTTTATGACTGGGAGGGGTAGCTGTGCGGGAGCAGTGACAGGGATAGGCCATGAGGAGCCAGGCCAAAGAGTTAGGATGTCTCTGAAGGACTTACAGCAGAAGAATGGCAGAGTCTGATTGATCTTGTCTTGTTCCCCAGTACATTTTCTTCCTCCTTTTTCCTATTTGGGTGAAAGTCACAAAATAAAAAATTAACTTTTTTAAGGTGAACAATTCAGTGGCATTGAGTACATTCATAATGTTGTGCAACCACCACCTCTATCCAGTTCTAAAACATTTGCATCACCCTAAAAGGAAATTCTATACCCATTAAGCAATTACTCCCCATTCCCCTCTCCCCCAGCCCTGATAACCTACAGACAGCTTTCCATCCCTGTGGATTGATCTATCCACTCAGCACATTTTCTTTTTAAAATTTATTCAAGTAAAATGGATTTATTATAGAAGAATCAAGATAGAGATGAACAGAAAGAAAAATAATTATTGCTATCATCTTAGCATCATGGGTAAATTTTGTATGCTGTGTATTCTTCTAAACAATTTTCTAAGCCTTCTCCCTCTCCTCACCTCAGCATGTCACCCAACCCCCATATATTTCACAAGGTCCTCCAACCTTCTAGCGTCTCCCCAACCTTTGAGATATAAAAGAATCCTGCTCAAACCCCTATCCTATGAATGTCATGAAACCCAAGTCCCTATCAATATCTCTGAAGGGTCTCATATTGGGCCAGATGTATGTTTCTTTTGATCACCTCTACCTCTGACTTTCTGCCTTGATCTCCACTCCTCATTATACTTCCTGCGCACCTTGCCCTTTCTTCTACAACACATCACCCTGTTGGACACTTTCTCAACCTCTTCTCTCCCCAAAAGATGGCCTGAATATGGTTGTGTGTTTAGCCGTTTAGCAACCTTTTAGGAAAGATTTGGGGGCTAGAGGGGCTAGCTTATATTGAAGCTCAGAAAACATCTTGAAACTAAGTATTCGCAGTTCTTTTTAAGAGTCCACCAGTCATTCCTGGCACTGAACAATTCTCACTGGCCATGCTTCCGCCAGCTGCCCACCCTCTCCCCCTCTTCCCTTCCTCCCCTTTTCATTTTCCAGATTTAATCTCCTCTAGCTGTAAACTCCAAAGCACTTATTGCCAATTTCCATTTCCTTTTGTGCAAGGCAATTTGTTGCGCCTTTTGTTTGCTCCAGCTGACAGAGATTCTAAATTATTCTGCTAACTCAAAACAGTCTCTCCCTATCAGAACGCTAGTGCCAGCTTGTCAAGCTAACATTTTTCCCCCCTACTGGCTGCATTTCCAGATTACCTTATTATTTTAAATGTCCTTCCTTAATTTGTCCAGGAGGTTTTCAGAATTTGTTGTTGTTTTTAACTTTTATTTTAAGTTCAGAGGTACATGTGAAGGTTTGCTATACAGGTAAATTGCATGTCACAGGGCCTTTGTGTACAGATTATTTTGTCACCCAGGTAATAAGCACAGCATCCGATAGGTAGTTTTTCGATCCTCTCCATCCTCCCTCCCTCCACCCTCAAGTAGGCCCCAGTGTCTGTTGTTCCCTTCTTTATGTCCATGAGGACTCAGTGTTCAACTCCTGCTTGTAAGTGAGAACATGTGGTATTTGGTTTTCTGTTCCTGCTTTAATTTGCTTAGGATAATGGCTTCTAGCTCCATCCATGTTGGGTTTTCAGGGTCTTACTGGAAAACTCCCAATAAAAAACTAAGTAAATAGGGCAGGCATAGTAGCTCACGCCTGTAATCCCAGCACTTTGGGAGGCTGAGGTGGGTGGATCACTTGAGGTCAGGAGTTTGAGACCAGCCTGGCCAACATGGTGAAACTCCGTCTCTACTAAAAATACAAAACTTAGCCAGGTGTGGTGGCACATGCCTGTAATCCCAGCTATTCAGGAGGCTGAGACAGGATAATTGCATGAACCCAGGAGGTGGAGGTTGCAGTGAGCTGAGATTGTACCACTGCACTCCAGCCTGGGTGACAAAGCAAGACTCCATCTCAAAAAAAAAAAAAAAAAAAAACTAAGTAAATAAATACATCCTTCTTTAAATTTTTGTTGTTGTTGTTCCTACCCATTCTTCTACTTCTTTTGAAGTGGCTACATATATCCCCTGTTTTTGGTCACTGAGGTTTCCAATTCTTTATTATTATAAGCAGCTTAAAATATATCCTTAATTATTTCTTAGCTATACATTCCTAGGAAAACACCCTCTATAAGGACTGTATACATTTGTAGACCTAACCATGTTTGACAATGCCTGAATCTTCTTTGCAGTGCATATATTAATCCTTGTTTTTTTCTTTGTGGTTTTAATTTGCATTTTTTTGACTAAACGTGAAGGTGATAAATGCTTGAGGTGACAGATACCCCAATTACACTGATTTGATCATTATGCCTTGTATGTTTGTATGAAAATATCACATTACCTCATAAGTATGTACAGTTATATACCCACAAAAATTTTAAACCATAATAAATTTAAAAAGTTGAACATTTTTCATGCTTGGGTCATCTTGGGTTTTTTCTTATGTAAAATGCCTTTTCTAGTCAATTATATATTTTATTTTTATTTATTTATTTTTTTTGAGACAGCGCCTCGCTGTGTAGCCCAGACTGGAGTGCAGTGGCGCCATCTCAGCTCACTGCAACCTCTGCCTCCCGGGTTCAAGTGATTCTCCTGCCTCAGCCTCCCAGATAGCTGGGACTACAGGTGTGTGCCACCACACCCAACTAATTTTTTGTATTTTTAGTAGAGACGGGATTTCACCATATTAGCCAGAATGGTCTCAATCTCCTGACCTCATGATCCTCCCGCCTCGGCCTCCCAAAGTGCTGTGATTACAGGCATGAGCCACCGTGCCCAGCTCTCTTTTTCTTTTTAATTTAATTTTGTTTTTAGGCTAGTCAAGTGAAGCAGTGTGAGTGGAGAATTATTTTCATCTATTTGATTTGAAGAAAATCTTTGAATGTTAAAGAGAAGAATCTTTGGTCGTGATGTGGTGGCTCAAGTCTGTAATCTTAACAGTTTGGGAGGCTGAAGTGGGAGGATCATTTGAGCCCAGGAGTTTAAGACAAGCTTGGGCAACATAGTGAGACTCCATCTCTACAAAAAAATGAAAAAGTTAGCTGGGCATGGTGGCACATGCCTGTAGTCCAAGCTACTTGGGAGGATGAGGCAGGAGAATTGCTTGAGCTCAAGAGTTCGGGTGATTCACTGCACTCCAGCCTCAGCAACAGAGTGAAACTCTGTCAAAGAAGAAAAGAAAAACAAAAAGAAAGAATCTTTGGTTAAAGATACTTTCCTCCAATGTAATTTGTCTTTCAACTTAGTTTATGATAAATTTTGCTACATAAAAGTTTTACATTTTCATACAACCAGATCTATCATCCTTTATACTTTAAGCCTTTAGTTTCATGTTTACAAAGTCATCCCTTATCCCCAACGTTTTATAAATATTCACCTGTATTTTCTTGTACTTACATTAAAATGTTTAATCCTCTGGAATTTATCTTAGTGCACTATGTGAGTTTGGATTTAACTTTGTTTTAATGATTAAAGAGTTCATCTTAAAACTCTCTCCACTGACATGAGGCAGCAGATTTATTATACACTAAACTCTTATACACATTTGAATATATTTCTGAACTGTCTCTTTTTTAGCTAAAACAGCAATGTTTTAGTTGTTATATCTTGCTAGTTCACATTAATATGTGGTAGGAAAAGAACTTTTCACTACTGTTCTTCTTAAAAGTGTGCTTGACATTCTTCATTTATTTTTCTAAACAAACCTTAAAATAGTTTTTTTTTCACATTCTAAAAATAGTTCCCAGGTATTTTTATTGGGATTTTGTTAAATGTATAGATTTAGCTTGAGGAAATTTAATACCTTTACAATATTAAATTTTCTAATTACAGAATATAGACTGCCTCTCCCTGTATTCAAATTTCTTTTTAGATTTCATGGTAAAGTTTTGTAGATATGTGCATTTATCATTAAGTTTATTCCTAGGTGCTTTGATTTTTTTTATTGCTGTCGTATATGAGTTCTTTCTTCCATTATCTACCTTAACAGAGTATTGCTGATATATGAGAGCTATTAGTTTTTTAATATTTCTGTTATAATTGCCAAACTTTCTGAGTGTCTCAAGTCTAATAGTTTTTCAAGCAACCATATCATTTTGGAAAAATGATAATTGTATCTCTTCCTATCAAATATTTATACCTCCCTCATTTCCTTCTCTTGTTGTTACATTGATGAGCACTTCCAGAATAATGTTAAATAATGGTAATTATAGTTGAATTACTAACATCAATGAAAATGCTTCTAATGTTTTATTGCTAAGTATAATATTGGCTATTGGTTTTTAACATATGAAATGTTAACTCTGATTTTTCTTAAATCAAAACTATATGTTGAGAGGAGTGACATTAGCTATGTGACAGAGTAGTATGTGTCTGCAACCTCTATACCTTTCAATAGCAGAAGGAAAACTGGAAAATTCACAAATATGTGAAAATTAAACAACACTCTTGAACTCTGTCAAAAAAGACATCAAAAAGGAAATCTAAAAATACCTTGAGAACAAAATGAAAACACAACACGTCAAAACTTACGGGATACAGCAAAAGCAGTATTAAAAGGGAAGTTCATAGCGAAAAATGCCTACATTTAAAAAGAAGAAAGGCCAGGCTCAGTGGCTCACACCTGTAATCCCAGCACTTTGGAAGGCAGGCAAATCACTTGAACTTAGGAGACTGAGACCAGCCTGGGAAATCTGGGGAAACTCCATCTCTATAACAGATATAAAAATTAGCCAGGTATGCTGATACATGCTTGTAGTCCCAGCTACTTAGGAGTCTGATGTGGGAGGATGGCTTAAACTTGGGGAGGCTGAGGCTGCAGTGAGCCAAGATCAGGTCCCTGCATTCCAGCCTGGCCAATAGAGCCAGAACCTATCTCAAAAATAAAATAAAATAAAGTAAAGATTTCAACAACCTAACTTAACAAGCCAAGGAATTTTTTTAAAAAGAATAAACTAAGCCCAAAATTACCAGAAGGAAGAAAATAACAAAGATTACAGCAGAGATAAATAAAATAAGACAAAATAGAACAATAGAAACAAATTAATAAAACTGAGAGTTTTTTTTTAAAGATAAAACAAAATTGACAAACTGTTAGCTAGACTAGGAAAGAAAAGAGAAAAGACTGAAATAAATACAATCAGAAATGAAAGAAAAATAGATGTCACAGAAATAAAAAGGATCATAAGAGACTATTATGAACTATTATATGCCAAAAACAAGCTGGACAATGTAGAAAAAAAAATGAATTTCTAGACACATACAACCTACTGAGACTAAATGCAAGTCTGAACAGATTTATAACTAGTATGAAGATTGAGTCAGTAACCAGAAGTCTCCCAACAACAGCAACAAAAATACCTAAGGCCAGATGGCTTCACTGGGGAATTCTACCAAACATTTAAAGAAGAATTAACATCAATCCTTCTCAAGCTCTCCCAAAGAATTGAAGAAGGAACACTTCCAAACTCATTTTATGAATATAGCACTACCCCAATACCAAAGCTAGATGAAGACATCACAAGAAAAGAAAAGTACAGGCCAATATCCCTGATGAATATAGATGCAAACACTTAACAAAATGCTAGTGAACCAAATCCAATAGCAAATTGAAAAGATCATACATCATGACCAAGTGAGATTCATCCCTGGGATGCAGGGATGGTTCAAAATATGCAAATCAATAAATTTAATATACCACATTAACAGAATAAAAGATAAAAATCATATGATCCTCTGAATAGGTGCAGAAAAACCATTTAACAAAGTTTAACACCCTTTCATGATAAAAGCTCTCAACAAACTAAGACCAGAATGAATTTACCTCAACATAATAAAGGCTAAAAATGAAAAGTCCTCAGCTAATATCACACTAACGGTGAAAACAGAAGAACAAGGCAAGGATGCCTACTCTCACCACTTCTGTTCAACATAGTACTGCAAATCCTAGCCAAAGCAATTAAGGAAGAAAAAGAAATAAAAGCATCCAAATCAGAAAGAAAAAGTAAAATGTTCCCTGTCTGCAGATGACACAATCTCATACATAGAAAACCCTAAAGACACTATCCAAAATAAATAAATAAATAAATAACCTGTTAGAACTAATAAATAAATCCAATGAAGTTGCAGGGCACAAAATATAAAAATCAATTGCATTTTTGTATGCTTACTATCTGGAAAGGAAATTAGGAAAATAATTTAATTTACAATAGCACCAAAAAGAATGAGATACCAGCCGGGCACGGAGGCTCACACCTATAATCCCAGCACTTTGGGAGGCCGATACGGGTGGATCACCTGAGGTCAGGAGTTTGAGATTAGCCTGGCCAACATGGCGAAACCCTGTCTCTACTAAAAATACAAAAATTAGCTGGGCGTGGTGGTGGGTGCCTGTAATCCCAGCTACTCGGGAGGCTGAGGCAGGAGAATCGCTTGAACCCAGGAGGCAGAGGTTGCAGTGAGCCGAGATTGCACCATTGCACTCCAGTCTGGGTGACAGAGCAAGAATCCATCCCCCCCCCCCAAAAAAAAGAATGAGATACCTAGAACTAAACTTGACTAAAAGGGTGAAAAGTTGTATACTGAAAACTCAAAACATTGATGAAAGAAATTAAATAAGACATGAGTAAATGGAAAGACATCCATTGCTTAAAGATTGGAAAATTTGGTATTGTTAAAATGTCTATACTACCCAAAGTGAGCTACACCTTCAATGCAATCCCTATCAAAATTCCAATGGTGGCCAGGTGCTGTGGCTCACGCCTGTAATCCCAGCACTTTTGAAGGCCAAGGCAGGTGGATCACCTGAGGTTGGGAGTTTGAGACAAGCCTGACCAACATGGAGAAACCCCGTCTCTACTAAAAATACAAAATTAACCAGGCATGGTGGCGCACGCCTGTAATACCAGCTACCTGTGAGGCTGAGGCAGGAGAATTGCTTGAATCTGGGAGGCAGAGGTTGCAGTGAGCCAAGATAGCGCCATTGCACTCCAGTCTGGGCAACAAGAGCAAAACTCCATCTCAAGAAAAAGAAAAAAAGAACAAAGCTGGAGTTATCACACCTCCTGATTTCAAAATATATTACAAAGCTAATATATTAGAATATATTACAAATCAAAGCAGCATGGTACTGGCACAAAGACAGACATATAGACTGATGGAATAGAATAGAGAGCCCAGAAATAAATCCACATATACACAGTCAATTGATCTTTGATATGGATTTCAAGGATACACAATGTGGAAAAGATAGTTTTTTCAACAAATTTTCAAAAAATGGTGTTGGAAAAACTGGATATGCACGTGCAAAAGAAAGAAATTTTCAGCCTGGGCAACAAAGTGAGACCTCATCTGTAGTACCAAAAGCAAAGGCAACAAAAACAAAATAAGCAAATGGGACTATATCAAACTAAAAAGCTCTGCACAGCAATGGAAAAAACTCAACAGAGTGAAAAGGCAACCTAAAGAATGGAAGAAAATATTTGCAAACCATATAACTGATAAAGGATTAATCTCTAAAATATATAAGAAACTTCTACAATTCAATCGTTAAAAAAAAGAACCAAAACCTAATATCCTAATACACTATTGAAAAACAGGCAAGGACCTGACTTGAACAGACATTTCTTCAAAGCAGACATATAAACGGCCAATAGGCATATGAAAAAATGTTCAACAGCATCGCTAATCATCAGGGAAATGCAAATCAAAACCACAATGAGCTGTCACCTCCCACCTGCCAGGACAGCCATTATCAAAAAGACAAAAGATAACAATTGTTGGTAAGGATGTGGAGAAAAGGAAACCCTTGCACGCCACTGGTGAGAATGCAAAATGGTATAGCTGCTATGGAAAACAGAATGAAATTTCTTCAAAAAACTAAAAATAGAACTGCCATTTGACTCAGCAATTCCACTTCTGGATGTTTAAAAAGAATTGAAATTAGGATCTTAAGGAAATATTAGCATTCCCTTGTTCACTGCAGCACAATTCACAACAACCAAGATGTACAAAAAACCTAAATGTCCATCAACAGATGAACAGATAAAGAAAATGATGGTACATACAGACAATGGAATACTATTCAGGAGGACACTCTACAATATGTGACAACATGAATGAATAATGAGGATATTATGCTAAGTGAAATAAGCCAGGTACAGAAAGACAAATATGGCACAATTCTACCTAGTCCAATTCACAGAATCAAAGAGCGAAATGGTGGTTACCAATGACTGGAGGAGAGAAAAATTAAGAGTTAATAATCACGGGGCATAAAGTTTCAGTCAAGCAAGATGATTAAGTGTAGAGATCTGTTGTACGGCATTGAACCCATAGTCAATAATAATGTAAAGTTAAAAATTTGTTGACCGGGCACAGTGGCTCATGCCTGTAATTCCAGCACTTTGGGAGGCCAAGACAGGTGGATCACCTGAGGTCAGGAGTTCGAGACCAGCCTGGCCAACATGGTGAAACCCTGTCTCTACTAAAAATACAAAAAATTAGCCGCGGGTGGTGGTGGGCAACTGTAATCCCAGTTACTTGGGAGGCTGAGACAGGAGAATCACTTGAACCTGGGAGACGGAGGTTGCAGTGAGCCAAGATTGCACCACTTCACTCCAGCCTGGGCAACACAGCGAGACTCCATCTCAATAAATAAATAAATAAATAATGACTTATCAAATGTGAGATGTGAAGGAAAGACAGGAGTTCAAGAGAACTGCCCAGTTCTTGGTTTTGTGACATTTACCAAGACAGGGTCACAGGAAGAAAAGCAGGTTTGGTGGGGGTTGGGGGGGGGCAGTATAGAGGATGAATCAATTTTAGCAATATTATATTTGACATCCTGAGTTGAACATCCAGGTAGAGACAGGTAAACAGTTATACACATAGATCTGGAGCAGAGATTTGGGCCTCAGATATTGATTTGGCAATGATCAGTGCATAGAAGATAGCTAAATGTGGAGAGTGAGGATACAAGAAAGAAGGCTGAAAATGGAACCACAGAGAATAGCCAGTTTTAAGAGATGGAAAAAAGGAAGACGTCCTTAAGAAGACACAGCCAGAGAGGCAGGAATAGAACCTATTCTGTGGATCAGGAAAACAAAAGGAGGACAGAGTTTCGGGTAGAATATAGCCAGTTGTGTCAGATGGAACAAAGCTGTCCAGTAAGACGACTAGAAAGGGTTCTTTGGATTTGCCAAGACCTTTTTGATGACCTTGGCAAAAGCAATTTCAGTAGAAAAGTGGGGGTGAATTCTGCCTGTGTTGTGTATTGGGCATAACCTCATGCTACCTGTCACATTCCTTCAACTGCTTTCTTCTCTCCAAAGACACCACTCGCCTCTCACTACTCTCGACCTTTGCTGACTTCCCTGAGTTGCCTGAAGTCAGAACTGAAGTCCTAGACCTGCATGGCCTACACACGCTCCCTTCCACATAAAATTGCTCCTCCACTTTCAGATAGAATTAAACATTTGTCATACCTACCACAGGGCATGAAATCTTGCTTCCTGAGCTGGTGCCAATGGACCAGATGATGCACCATGGAAGTTACACAGCAGAAGTAGGAGGGACAAACCTTGACAAATGGGAAATAGGAGACAGAAGTGAGGCAAACAGATATGTTTTTCTCATTGTTCCCTTGCATTTTAAGGTGTGATTGCTCCTTGCAGCTATGCCAGAGAACCCCCATGGCTGAAGGACACTACCTGCTAAGTCACCTGCCGTTTCTCATCATGGCTTGTTGGAAGCAGGGACCAGCATTGTAACACATCATCCTGCCTCTGCTGACTTGTCTTCATTTTTCCTTTCTAAGCTCCCAGAAAGGGAATCAGCACCTGAATCCTGGCCCCAGGCTCTGTAATCTAGAGAACCTGGGCTAAGATGCAGTTAGTGAGATAAGCTGTAAGTTGAATAGGATGTAAGATACAGAGAAAGGCAGTGTAGACAATATTTTCAAGAAATTCCCTTCCCTGTGAAGGAAAGAAAAAAAAGTGGACTTGGGGAGGGAAAGGAAACAGGTCCCAAAATTGTTTAGAAGGTGCCTATAAAGCTGATACAGGCTTTGGTTAAACTTTTGCTATAAGAAAGAACATTTAAATTAACTCTTCATTTAGACAACTTGAGCCAATAGGCTCTCTAAAGCATGTGTTCTATTGTCCTGATGTTTCAATATGATATAATGAGAAAGGGAATAAAAAGGAGGGTACCATAACAGAGTGAATAGGAATTAGATTTGAGAAAGGCAGACTTGGACAAGGTAGAGAATTGTCAAATTAGAAGATGAAAGAAATATTAAACATCCATGTTAGAGCAACTATTGATCTGGCTCAGACTCATATATTTACTGTATTCCCCAGGTCAGGTTATCCAAAGAATATAGCAATATCATTTTATTTATAGATGACTGTCAAAAGTCCTAGTAACATACAGCAAAAACTATCATCCAAAGATGTGTGTTTACTTTGCTACAACAGAACCAGCCTTTAACCCAATTCAACTTAACAAATATTTATTTGCCCCTGTCATGCTGGGGCTCTGTGGAAGTAGGGTGGTTGGGGACACAGGGACCCTTCTCAGATGAATAAGATCCACTGATAAACTAAAGATGACTATAATTTCAGAGTTAGAAATAAAATAGAGCACACAGATTATTATCATTGAAGGTCCGTGATGGTTAATTTTATGTGTCCGCTTGACTGGGTTAAGAGATACCCAGATCACTGGTAAAACATGATTTTTGGGTGTGTCTGTGAGGGCGTTTCCAGCAGAGATCAGCATTCCAATCAGTAGACTGAGTAAAGAAGATCCCCTTGCCAATGTGAGCAAGCATCATCCCATCTGGTGAGGTCCTGGATAGAACAAAAAATCAGAGGAAGGGTGCATTTGCTCTCTCTTTCTGGGACATCAACCCTCTCTCTTGCTCTGAGACATCAGAGCTCCAGATTCTCTGCCTTTGGACTCTGGGACTTACACTAGTAGCCTCCCAGTTTCTCAGCCTTTGGCCTTGGACTTTAGAGTAACACCATCAGCTTCCCTGGTTCTCAAGCCTTCAAACTCAGACTGAATTAACCACCTGCTCTCCTGGTTCTCCAGCTCGAAGACAGCATATCATTGGACTTCTCAGCCTCTATAATTGCATGAGTCAATTCCCATAGTAAATCCCCTCTTATGTAGCTAAATATATTCTGTTGGTTCTGTTTCTCCAGTGAACCCTAATACAAGATTGGATAAAATAAAAGCCATAAAGAAGATACAAACAAAATTCTAAGGAGGTCCTAAGCAGGGAGAGATTATGCTAGTGGAAAATAATTAAGAAAAGCTTAATTGAGAGAGGTGACACGCTTCTTAAACATAATTTTAATGTTGGATATGAGGGGAGGCTAGGCAGATATAAGAGTAAATCCAAAGGCATGGAAGCAGGAAATAACAGAGTAGAATTGAAGAATGATAGACTTTGACAGTTTTGAAAGATATATCCAAGAACTTTTAGAACCCTAAATGTTCCTATATACCACTATATCAAGAAATTTTTCTCATAAAGTGCACACCTGATGCTGAGTATATAGGTACCAAGCTACACGTGCTGTAAAGGATGGACCATTAGCCAGGCTAGCTTAGCAACTAACTATGTGACTTGCTTTTTTAAAGTAATAAACACTAGAAATTGATTTCTCCCAGTTCTGGAAGTCTGAGATCAGGGTGTTGGCATGGTCAGGTTCTGGTGAGGGATTTCTGGGTTGCAGGCCGCTGACCTCTCATTGCATCCTCACATGTTAGAGAGCAGAGCTCACCAGCCTGCCTCTTCATGTCCATGTCCTAATGCACAGGATTTAGATTTAGGTCTCAGAAAAATGACACATGACCACCGTTTACTCAGGAATGGTAAAAAAAACCTTGTTAAATCCATAAATATCTACTGCCCACAGCAGTTCCATTTGGCTGCAGTGCTCAGCATGAATCATCCCAGAGACGAATCCTACTTATTTTAAGATGAATGAGAACATTCTATCATTTGTTGGAAACTTCTTAATATTTCTTCTACTTTGATTAATCACTTCTGCATGAATATACCCAGTGTTTTGTCTTCTCTCCTGTCCCACCTCTTAGCTAAAACAAAGGGAAAATGGATTTGCAGATCAAGAACTGGAGAGGCCCAGCCCTTCAGGAGGCCTCATAGGCCTCTTCCGACCATCGAAAGAGTGGCCCATAGTAGCTCCCCAACCATAGGTCAAGAAATGCTGTCTTTTTTTTTTTTTTTTTTTTTTTTTTTGAGATGGAGTCTCGTTCTTGTTGTCCAGGCTGGAATACAATGGCGCAATCTCGGCTCACTGCAACTTCTGCCTCCCAGGTTCAAGCAATTCTCCTGCCTCAGCCTCCTGAGTAGCTGGGTTTACAGGTGCCTACCACCACACCTGGCTAATTTTTGTATTTTTAATAGAGATAGAGTTTCACCGTGTTGGCCAGGCTAGTCTCGAGCTCCTGCCCTCAGGTGATCTGCCCATCTTGGCCTCCCAAAGTGCTGGGATTACAGGCGTGAGCCACCGTGCCTGGTCTGAAATACTATTTTAAGTACAAGCCTTAGAGATAAGCATGACCTTACGGTACTGACTGGGGGAAAAAACCTCTAACTTTGGTCATATCCCAGCTTCTCTCTCCTGCTGCCTCTGGTAGCCTTTAAACTGTAGAAGAGGAGATTGCAGAAAGTAACACATTTAAGCTGGGCACGGTGATTCATGCCTATAATCCCAGCACTTTGGGAGGCCGAGGTGGGTGGAACACCAGAAACGGGAGTTCAAGACCAGCCTGACCAACATGGAGAAACCCCATCTCTACTAAAAATACAAAAAATTAGCCAGGCGTGGTGGTGCATGCCTGTAATCACAGTTACTCAGGAGGCTGTGGCAGGAGAATCACTTGAACACGGGAGGCAGAGGTTGCAGTGAGCCGAAGTCATGCCATTGCACTCCAGTCTTGGCAACAACAGTGAAACTCCATCTCAAAAAAAGAAAAAGAAACACATTTAAGATTGCACAAAACAAACAATGACAAAAACAACAGCACAACCCCACAAAACTGTGATCTCCACCACTTGACTCACTGCCAGAAACAGTAGGCACTGGCCAGGCACAGTGGCTCACACTTGTAATCCCCACACTTTGGAGGCCGAGGCGGGCAGATCACTTGAGGTCAGGAGTTCAAGACCAGCCTGGCCAACATGGTGAAACCCTGTCTCTACTAAAAATACAAAAATTAGCCGAGTGTGATGACATGCACCTGTAATCCCAGCTACTCAGAAGGCTGTGGCAGGAAAATCATTTGAACCCGGGAGGCAGAGGTTGCCCTGCATTCCAGCCTGGGTAATAGAGTGAGACTCTATCTCAAAAAAAAAAAAAAAAAAAAAAAATAGTAGGCACTGAAAGAACAAGAAGCAACGACCAGGAAGAACCTCTGTCCACAAAGCAAAGCCCTGATGAATAACTGACTAACTGAAACCTAACTAGGTTTCCAGAAGCTGCAACTGAAGGCTTCAGCAGGCAAGAGCCATGATCAGAGCACTGAGGATTTGAGAAGAAATAAGCACCGATTTGACTCATGGCCATTATCTTGAGATACTAATACTGCAAATCCAATTCTGACAAAAGCCTCCAAAACCAAAAAGACAATGTCCAACTTATTAGAAAAATAGTTTTCTATCCTCTTGGTGTTGTAACACATTGAATGGATACTGCAAAAAGAATTAAAGCTGTGCTTGAGAACATTGCTTAAATCATGAATTAAAAAGGGAGACAGAATTTTTTTTTTTCAGTAATCCTTGAACTTCATCTCTAAAGGCCTTAAAATATGTAAGTTGATAATACTATTGGTCAGCGGGCAGATAGCTTGGGCCCAGGGGTTTGAGACCAGCTTTGGCAACATGGAGAAACCTTGTATCTACTAAAAATAGAAAAATTAAGCTGGGCGTGATGACTCATGCCTGTAATCCCAGCACTTTGGGAGGCCAAGGCGGGCAGATCACCTGAGATCGGGAGTTCGAGACCAGCCTGACCAACATGGAGAAACTCTATCTCTACTAAAAATACAAAATTAGCCAGGCCTGGCAGCTACTCGGGAGGCTGAAGCAGGAGAATCACTTGAACCTGGGAGCTGGAGGTTGTAGTGAGCTGAGGTTGAGCCAATGCACACCAGCCTGGGCAAGAAAGAAAGAGAAAAGAAAAGAGAAAAATTAGCTGGGTGTGGTTCTGTTGTCCCAGCTACTTGGGAGGCTGAGGTGGGAGGATCATCTGAGTCCAGGACACAGAGGTTGCAGTGAGCTGAGGTCACACCACATTACTCTACTCCATACTGGGCCACAAACTAAGACTCTGTCAGAAAAAAAGAAAAAAAGGAAGGCTACATAGGGCTGGGCATGGTGGTTCAAGCCTGTAATCCTAGCACTTTGGGAGGCAAGAGGATCACTTGAGCTCAGGAGTTCAAGACCAGCCTGAGCAACATAGTGAGATCTTGCCTCTACAAAAAATTTTAAAATTAGCCAGATGTGATGGCACACACCTGTGGTCCCAGCTACTCAGGAGGCTGAGACAGGAGGATTGCTTGAGCCCAGGAGGTCGAGGCTGCAGTGAGCTATGATCACACCACTGTATTCCAGTCTGAGTGACAGTAAGACCCTGTCTAAAAAAGAGAAAAAAAGAAGGCTACATAGAAACATGAGTAAATGATCCTTAAATAATGTTGAGTGAAAATAATCAAAATAATAGCCTGCGTTTATTTACAATAGAATTGATAAAGAAAAATATGTACTATGAGTATGAATTAGAATGAAAATAGTTGTATTAGAATATGAGACTTGGTGTAATCTTTTTTATTTTCTTGAAAATTTTCTTTGATATTCTTAACACAGCAACTGATCAATTAAAATAAATATAATCAAATAAAGACAAACTATGGCCAGACATGGCGGGTCATGCCTGTAATCCCAGCACTTTGGGAGGCTGAGGCAGGCGGATCACTTGAGGTCAGGAGTTCGAGACCAGCCTGGCCAACATGGCAAAATCCCATCTCTACTAAAAAAATAAAAAATAAAAAATAAAAAAATAAAAAATTAGCTGGGCGTGGTGGCATGCGCCTGTAGAACTAGTTACTCAAGAGGCTAAGGTATGAGAATTGCTTGAACCTGGGAGGCGGAGGTTGCAGTGAGCCAAGATCGTCCCACTGCATTCCAGCCTGGGTAACAGAGCAAGACCCTGTCTCAAAAACAAACAAACAAAATAAATAAATAAATAAAAACTAATGAATACCCATATTACACATGATTACATATGAAATAATGATTTTCATGGGCTCTGTCCCGTGTCCAAGTTTATAACAGAAAGTATTGATGGGAAATTTGACTTTTATGAGAAACCACAAGTAAATCACTCTAAAAACATACATTTTTTAAAAAGCTGAAAATGAGGGATTTGGTGTGAAAGTGTGGAAAGAAAACTTAACTTAAAGCAATATGTCGCCAGGCACGGTGGCTCATGCCTGTCATCCCAGCACTTTGGGAGACCGAGGTGGCAAGGTCAGTAGTTTGAGACCAGCCTGGCCAACACGGTGAAACCCCGTCTCTACTAAAAATACAAAAATTAGCCAGGCATGATGGTGGGCGCCTGTAATTCCAGCTACTCAGGAGGCTGAGGCTGGAGAATTACTTGAACCTGAGAGGTGGAGGTTGCAGTGAACCGAGATTGCACCACTGCACTCCAGCCTGAGCGACGGAGCGAGACTCCATCTCAAAAAAAAAAAAAAAAAGTACCATGTAAAATTGGACCTACCTGTGACTGAGTTAATCATCAGGTTATTAAGGATTTACCACTTATTGACTGCCCACTAGCACACTCAGTGCCTGTAACATAGTAGGCTCCAAGAAAAGATATGTTTGATGGATGGATGGATGGATGGATGACTCAATCTCTGTCTTCAGAGCCCTAGAAGAAGAGACACTTGTTTGTTCTACATATATATATTTTCATTTCTTTTAATTTTTTAATTTTTTATTTTTGTGGGTACATAGCCGGTATATATGTTTCCTTCCCTCCCTCCCTTCCTTCTTTCCTTCCTTCCTTCCTTCCTCTTTCCTTCTCTTTCTTTCTTCCTTTCTTTTCCTTTCCTTCCCTTCCCTTCCCTTCCCTTCCTTTCCCTTTTCCTTCCTTCTTTTCTTTTCTTTTCTTTTCTTTTCTTTTCTTTTCTTTCTGTTGCCCAGGCTGCAATCTCAGTTCACTCCAACCTCTGCCTCCCAGGTTCAAGCCATCCTCCCATCTCAGCCTCCTGAGTAACTGGGCATGCACCACTACACCTGGCCAGTTCTTGTATTTTTTGTAGAGATGGGGTTTTGCCACATTGTCCAGGCTGGTCTCAAATTCCTGGGCTCAAGGGATCCACCTGCTTTGGCCTCTTAAAGTGCTAGGCGTGAACCACCACACCTGGCCTTGTTCTATATATTTCTAAGGAATGCATTTGAGACCAGGAAGTGTGGTATTAATCTCTCTTTGTTATTTATTTATTTTTTTTTTTTGAGATAAGGTCTTGCTCTGTTGCCCCGGCTGAAGTGCAGTGGCACAATCATGGCTCACTGCAACCTCCGCCTCCTGGGCTCAAGCCATCGTCCCACCTCAGTCTCCTGAGTAGCTGGGAATATAGGCATGTGCCACCATGTCCAAATAATTTTTTAAAATTTTTTTAGAGACAGGGTCTCACCATTTTGCCCAGGCTGGTATCGAACGCATGGGCTCAAGTGATCAGCCCACCTCAACCTCCCAAAGTGTTGGAATTATAGGCATGAACCGCCTGCCCTGGCCTCTTTGTTATTTTGATCAGAGAAAGTGGGTTTGGCTAAATCAAGTCCAGGCTCTTGGGGAGAAGCCCTTGGGAAGAATAGAAGTGAAAAAGAGGCTTCTCTGAGCTAGTCAAATGCTCTCCAGATCTTCAGACTCTGCTGTTCTCACATCCCTTGGCCCAGATGCACTTAGTTTCTTTGTGGAGTATGTAGAAGCTACAAGGAAGCAGTTTTCACATAAAATCAAGAACAATATTCTAATAAACGGACCACACATGGGAAAAGTGCTTCGAAAAAAGCAGGTTTCTCATCACCAGCCCCTGAGATGGAAGAGATATTGCCATAGTTGTTGTTATGTCAGGGAGGGAATTCTAGCTTTGAATCGGTGGTTAGATGAGAAAAACTCCTTCCAGCCTGAGATTTTGTGATTTCATTTATGAGACACTCACGCTTTCACAACTAGGCTTTCAACTGCCACCTGGAGGCTTACTTATCGAAAAGAGAATAAATGTTACTACAAATCTGAACCTGAAGAGAACGCTGTTTTTTATCATTTTGAATTTTCAGCTCCACTTGGGCCTACAGGCATCCCTTCCCTAGGTATTTCCAAGGGCAGAATCTTATAACAGACTAAATGTTATGCTCTTGCAATATCAACACAACTCAACACAGCTGCAGGACAAGGACAGAAACACAGTTAGAGGAGGCTTCTTCTCTTTCTCAGCCTCAGAGATAAGGACGCAAGTCACATACATGACGAAATAAATTACCATGTGAGTTAGAATTTGCCAAACAGCGAATGCAGGTGATTATTGCCATGAAAGTTGAGTCAATGAAGAGATCCCTGTGGTCTGGGGTGGAAAGGCTTTTGGGGAGGGTGTAGAATTACAGCTAGCTCTTGATGAAGAAATAACCTGGGGAAGGTAAGATGGAGCAGGAACAGATGGAGGTGAGTGTAGCTAAAGAGCCTAAGCTTTAGAATCCAAAACACTGCATCAAATTTTGAACTGTCTTCACTGGCTGTGACTGTAGCTAGTCTCTTAAAGTCTCTGAGCAGCAGCTTCCTCCTCTTACAACGGGGATACACTCACCTTTCTTGAAAGCGTGCTGTTTGGATTAGAGATAATATATGTAAAGCAGCACAATAATAAACACTCACATGGCTGTTGGCATTGCTGTGGATTAGACACTGGGGTGGACCTGGTGTGGGCAGAGCATTTATGGAAGCACAGGAAGTGAGCCCAAGGCAGTGTCGAGTGCTGAGAGAACCCATGACTAGGAGTCAGCATACCTCAGTGTGAGTTCTTGATTTCATGTCACCAGGCAAATCACTTTCATTTTCTCTGGGCTTGTCTTTCCCATCTGTACAGTGAGGGTATTGGTCTGGAGAAATAATTCTCTACCCTGGCTACACAGTACATGAGGAGACTGAAAATCACATGGTGACCACTGAACAGGCCCCAGAAACCAAAACTCCTTACCTGAGAATTTAAAAGGGAGCAAATACCACCTGGTGACCATGAAACAGGCCACCCAGAGGCAAAACTCCCTACCTGGGGAAAATTAGAAGTAATTAGACTTCCCTATTTTCTAAAGCAGGTATCTTGTTCCTCTGGTTTTTGGTAACAGATGTGCTCTGGATTACCTCCTAGCTGAACAGGGAGGAGTCTTTGCTGTCATCAACAAAACCTGTTGCACCTACATTAATGTGTCCAGAGAAGTGGAAACTAACGTCCAAGAAATTTCCAAACTAGCCAAATGACTATACACACTTTCCCAAAGTAACCAAAACTGGACCAAAACTTTTACTAATTGGTTTCCAAAACTCACTTGGCTTTTCCCATTCCTTGGACCTTTGTTCCTTGCGATTCTTCTTTTAATATTTGGTCCCTGCTTTTTTTTTTAACGTGCTCATTAAATTTATATCTTCCAGATTGCAAAGATTCTACCTACAGATGGCTATGCAATCCCAATACTGACCTGTAACAGCAACTTCCGTTTGCATGGGGCCTCTTGATGGAATCCGGTTTTCCCTGTCCTGAACAAATTTTTCATGACCCTTCATTCCCTTCATGACAGAGCAAGAAAGGAAAAAATACAACCTATGCCTTCAATGCCCCCTTTCAGCAGGAAGTAGCCACACTCCACACCCCTCTTCACTGTGGTGTTTTCCCTTTCTTGAGACCCCAATTGTCAGGCCTCTGAGCCCAAGCTAAGCCATCATATCCCCTGTGACCGGCATATATACATCCTGATGGCCTGAAGCAACTGAAGAACCACAAAAGAAGTGAAAATAACCAATTCCTGCCTTAACTGATGACATTCCACCACTGTGATTTGTTCCTGCCCCACCCTAACTGATCAATTGACCTTGTGACATTCCTTCTCCGGGGCAATGAATCTCAGGAGCTCCCCATCAAGCACCTTGTGACACCCGCCCCTGCCCAAAAGAGAACAACCCCCTTTAACTGTAATTTTCCACTACCCACCAAATCCTATAAAACTGCCCACCCCCATCTCTCTCCCTTTGCTGACTCCTTTTTCAGATTCGCCCACCTGCACCCAGGTGATTAAAAAGCTTTATTGCTCACACAAAGCCTGTTTGGTGGTCTCTTCACATGGATACATGTAACATTTGGTGCTGAAGTCCCGGGACAGGGGGACTTCTTCAGGAGACTGGTCCCCTGTCCTCACCCATGAGGAGATCCACCTACAACCTTGGGTCCTCAAATCAGCCCAAGGAACATCTCACCAACTTCAAATCAGGTAAGTGGTCTCTTCACTCTCTTCTCCAGTCTCTCTCGCTACCCTTCAATCTCCCTGTCCTTCCAATTCCAGTTCTTTTTCCTCTCTAGTAGAGACAAAGGAGACACATTTTATCTATGAACTCAAAAACTCCAACGTCAGTCATGGATTTGGGAAGAAAGTCTTCCCTTGGTGTCTGATCACTGCAGGGACGCCTGCCTTGATCATTCACCCACATTCCATTGGTATCTGATCACCACGGGGATGCCTGCCTTGGTCATTTACCCACGTTTCCTTGGTGGCAAGTCAATCGTGGGGATACCTGCTTTGGCTGCTCACCCACATTATACCTAGCCCAGGGCTGCTCACCCCCACCCCTGACCCCGTGTCTCTACCTTTCTGTTTAAACTGACCTCCTTTACTATGGGCAACCTTCTGCCCTCCATTTCCCCTTCTTCTCCCTTAGCCTGTGTTCTTAAAAACCCACAACCCCTTCAACTAACACCTGACCTAAAACCTAAACATCTTATTTTCTTCTGTAATACCACCTGGCCCCAATACAAACTTGACAATAGTTCCAAATGGCCAAAGAATGGTATTTTCGATTTGTCTATCCTATAAGGCCTAGATAATTTTTGTTGAAAATTCGGCAAATTGTCTGAGGTGCCTGACATTTAGGCATTCTTTACACATCGGTCCCTCCCTAGTCTCTGCTCCCAACACAACTCGTCCCAAATCTTTCTTTTTTTTCCCCTGTCTGTTCCTTCAGGCTCCATCCCAAGCTCTGAGTCCTTTGAACCCTCCTTTTCTATGGACCCATCTGAACTTTCCCCCACTCCCCAGGCTGCTCCTTGCCAGGCTGAGCCAGGTCCCAATTCTTCCTCAGCCTCTGCTCCCCAACCCTATAATCCTTCTATCACCTCCCCTCCTCACACCTTGTCCTGCTTATAGTTTCATTCCATAACGAGCCCTCCCCCACCTGCCCAACAATTTCCTCTTACAGAGGTGGCTGGAGCTGAAGGCATAGTCAAGGTTAATGCTCCTTTTTCTTTAGCGGACCTCTCCCAAATCAGTTAGCATTTAGGCTCTTTTTCATCAAATATAAAAACTCAGCCCAGTCCATGGCCCATTTGGCAACAACCCTTAGACACTTTATCACCCCAGACCGAGAGAGGCCAGAAGGCCGTCTTATTCTCAATATGCATTTTATTACCCAATCTGCTCCTGACATTAGAAAAAGCTCCAAAAATTAGGTTCTGGCCCTCAAACCCCACAACAGGACTTAATTAACCTTGCCTTCAAGGTGTACAATAATAGAGAAGAGGCAGCCAAGTGGCAATGTATTTCTGAGTTGCAATTACTTGCCTCTACTGTGAGAGAATCCCCAGCCACATCTCCAGCACACAAGAACTTCAAAATGCCTAAACCGCAGCAGCCAGGCATTCCTCCAGGACCACCTCTCCCAGGATCTTGCTTCAAGTGCCGGAAATCTGGCCACTGGGCCAAGGAATACCCACAGCCCGGATTCCTCCTAAGCCATGTCCCATCTGTGCAGGACCCTACTAGAAATCAGACTGTCCAACTTGCCTGGCAGCCACTCCTAGAGCCCCTGGAACTTTGGCCCAAGGCTCTCTGACTAACTCCTTCCCAGATCTTCTTGGCTTAGCAGCTGAAGACTGATGCGGCCCAATCACCTCAGAAGCCTCCTGGACCATCACAGACACTTCAGGTAACTCTTAACAATGGAGGGTAAGTCTATCCCTTTCTTAATTGATACGGAGGCTACCCATTCCACATTACCTTCTTTTCAAGGGCCTGTTTCCCTTGCCTCCATAAATGTTGTGGGTATTGACGGCCAGGCTTCTAAACCTCTTAAAACTCCCCCACTCTGGTGCCAACTTGGACAACATTCTTTTATGCACTCTTTTTTAGTTATCCCCACCTACCCAGTTCCCTTATTAGGCCGAGTCATTTTAACCAAATTGTCTACTTCCCTGACTATTCCTGGGCTACAACCACACCTTATTGCTACACTTTTACCCAACTCAAGGCCTCTTTTACATCCTCCCCTTGTATCTCCCTACCTTAATCCACAATTATAGGATACCTCTACTGCCTCCTTGGTGACTGATCATGCACCCCTTATCCCATTAAAACCTAATCACCCTTACCCTACTCAACACCAATATCCATCCCACAGCAGGTTTTAAAAGGGTTAAAGCCTGTTATCACTCGCCTGTTACAACATGGCCTCTTAAAGCCTACAAATTCTCCTTACAACTCCCCTATCTTACGTGTCCAAAAACCAGGCGAGTCTTACAGGTTGATTCAGGATCTTCACCTTATTAATCAAGTCATCTTTCCCATCCATCCTATAGTGCCAAATCCATATACTCTCCTATCCTCAATACCTCCCTCCACAACCCATTTTTCTGTTCTGGATCTCCAAGATGGTTTCTTTACTCTTCCTTTACACCCTTCATCCCAGTCTCTCTTCATTTTCACTTGGACTGACCCTGACACCCATCAGTCTCAGCAACTTACCTGGGCTGTACTGCCACAAGGCTTCAGGGACAGCCCTTATTACTTCAGCCAAGTTCTTTCTCATGATTAACTTTCTTTCCACCCCTGTGCTTCTCACCTTATTCAATATGTTCATGACCTTCTACTTTGTAGAAGTACTTTGTAGCCCCTCCTTTGAATCTTCTCAATAAGACACCCTTCTGCTCCTTCAACATTTATTCTCCAAGAGATGTCGGGTATCCCCCTCCAAAGCTCAAATTTCTTCTCCACCCGTTACCTACCTCAGCATAATTTTCATGAAAACACACATGTTCTCTCTGCCAGTTGTGTCTGGCTGATCTCTCAAACCCAAACCCATTCTACAAAGCAACAACTCCTCTCCTTTCTGGGCATGGTTGGATACTTTCACCTTTGGATACCTGGTTTTGCCATCCTAACAAAACCATTATATGAACTCACAAAGGGAAACCTAGCTGACCCCATAGATCCTAAATCCTTTCCCCACTCCTCTTTCCGTTCCTGGAAAACAGCTCTAGAGACTGCTCCCACACTAGCTCTCCCTGACTCATCCCAACCTTTTTCATTACACACAGCTGAAGTGCAGGGCTGTATAGTCAGAATTCTTATGCAAGAACCAGGACCGTGCCCTGTAGCCTTTTTGTCCAAACAACTTGACTTTACTGTTTTAGGCTGGACCTTATGTCTGCATGTGGTGGCTGCCGTCACTCTAATACTTTCAGAAGCCCTTAAAATAAAAAGCTATGTTCCACTTACTCTCTATAGTTCCCATAACTTTCAAAATCTATTTTCCTCCTCATGTTTGACGCATATACTTTCTGCCCCCGTGGCTCCTTCAGTCGTACTCACTATTTGTTGAATCTCCCACAATTACCATTGTTCCTGGGCCAGACTTCAATTCGGCCTCTCATCTTATTCCTGATACTACATCTGAACCCCATGACTGTATCTCTCCAATCCACATGACATTCTCCCCATTTTCCCATATTTCCGTCTTTCCTGTTCTCCACCCAGACCACACTTGGTTGACTGATGGTAGTTTTTCCAGGCCCAATCACCAATCACCAGCAAAGGCAGGCTATGCTATAGTGTCTCCCACATCTATCATTGAGTCTATAGCCCTGCCCCCTTCCACTGCCTCTCAACAAGCTGAACTCATTGCCTTAACTTGAGCCGTTATTCTTGCAAAGGGACTACGTGTCAATATCTATACAGATTCCAAGTATGCCCCCCACATCCTTCACCACCATGCTGTTATATGGGCAGAAAGACGTTTCCTCACTACACAAGGGTCTCCATTGTTAATGCCTCCTTAATAAATAAACTCTTCTGAAAGCTGTTCTACTTCCAAGGAAGCTGGGGTCATTCACTGCAAGGGGCATCAAAGGGCATCAGATCCCATCACTCAGGGCAATGCTTATGCTGATAAGGTAGCTAAAGAAGCAGCTAGCATTCCAACTTCTGTCCCTCATGGCCAGTTTTTCTCCGTCTCATCTTTTCACTTTACATTTCCAGTTTTGCCTTACGCAAGGTCTCTTCTTCCTCTGTGGCTCCTCCACCTACATGTGTGTACCTGCTAATTGAAGAGCACATGTACACTAGTTTTCCTTACCCTCAAAAATCAATTTGCAAATGGCACTGAACAGCTTCCTGTTCCCCTCATGACACCAACACTTCACTACTATTTTGTTTTGTTCTTCTTATTATTAATATAAGAAGACAGGAATAGGCCTTGACTTACTGCTCAAAAAGGACTCTGTATATTTTTAAATGAAGAGTGTTGTTTTTACCTAAATCAGTCTGGCCTGAATATGACAACATAAAAAAAAAAAAAAAAAAAAAAAACTCAAGGATAGAGCCCAAAAACTCACCAACCAAGCAAATAATTACACTAAACCCCCTTGGACACTCTCTAATTGGATGCCCTGCATCCTCCCAATTCTTAGTCCTTTAATACCTGCTTTTCTCCTTATTTGGACTTGGGTCTTCCATTTAGTTTCTCAATTCATACAAAACCGCATCCAGGCCAAAATACAATCACCAATCATCAATCATTCTATATGACAAATGCTCCTTCTAACAACCCCACAACACCACCCCTTAACCCAAAATATTTCTTCAGTTTAATCTTTCCCACTCTAGGTTCCCACGTTGCCCCTAATCCCACTCGAAGCAGCCCTAAGAAACATCACCATTATCTCTCCATATCACCCCCCAAAATTTTCACCACCCCAACACTTCACCACTATTTTGTTTTGGTTTTCTTATTAAAATAAGAAGACAGGAATGTCAGGCCTCTGAGCCCAAGCTAAGCCATCATATCCCCTGTGACCTGCACATATACATCCAGATGGCCTGAAGCAACTGAAGAACCACAAAAGAAGTGAAAGTAGCCGGTTCCTGCCTTAACTGATGACATTCCACCACTATGATTTGTTCCTGCCTCACCCTAACTGATCTTGTGACATTCCTTCTCTTGGGCAATGAATCTCAGGAGCTCCTCACTGAGCACCTTGTGACCTCTGCCCACAAGAGAACAACCCCCTTTAATTGTAATTTTTCACTACCTACCCAAATCCTATGAAACTGCCCCACCCCTATCTCTCTCCCTTTGCTGACTCCTTTTTCAGATTCAGTTCACCTGCAGTCAGGTGATTAAAAAGCTTTATTACTCACACAAAGTCTGTGTGGTCGTCTCTTCACAGAGATGCATGTAACACCAATAGGCAGTAGGTAGACATGAGCATGGGGGAATTAAAGGGTCAAAGATTTGATCAAAATATTGGTTGGGGGAAAATGAGGAGAGTGAAAATCACCTGGTGACCACTGAACAGGCCCCAGAGACAAAAACTCCTAATCTGAGGAATTTAGAAGGGAAGAAAGACCACCTGGTGACCATCAAACAGGTCATACAGAGGCAAAACTCCTTATCTCAGGGAAAATTAGAAGTAATTAGACTTCGGCCGGGCGCGGTGGCTCAAGCCTGTAATCCTAGCACTTTGGGAGGCCGAGACGGGCGGATCACAAGGTCAGGAGATCGAGACCACCCTGGCTAATACGGTGAAACCCCGTCTCTACTAAAGAATACAAAAAACTAGCCAGGCGACGAGGCGGACGCCTGTAGTCCCAGCTACTTGGGAGGCGGAGGCAGGAGAATGGCGTGAACCCGGGAGGCGGAGCTTGCAGTGAGCTGAGATCCGGCCACCGCACTCCAGCCTGGGCGACAGAGCCAGACTCTGTCTCAAAAAAAAAAAAAAAAAAAGAAGTAATTAGAGTTCCCTGCGGGGTGTGGTGGCTCATGCCTGTAAACTCAGCACTTTGGGAGGCTGAGGCAGGCAGATCACCTGAGGTCAGAAGTTTGAGACCAACCTGGCCAACATGGTGAAATCCCGCCTCTAATAAAAAATACAAAAAAAAAAAAAAAATTAGCCAGGCTTGGTGGCGGGTGCCTGTAGTCCCAGCTATTTGGGAGACTGAGGCACAAGAATTGCTTGAACCCAAGCGGCAGAGGTTGCAGTGAGCCAAGACCTCGCCAAAAGGACTTTCCTATTATCTAAAGCAGGCTTCTGGTTTCAGATTTCTTTCCCTGAAAAAAACCTATAAGTGACTAAAATTTCTATACACCTCTGGAATGCCGAAACTCATTTGACAACCATAAATACCCCTAAGGAAAAACCCATGGAGGGCGGCACTCTCAGTCCTCTCACTGAGGCACCCTGCTGCACCCTTCTGCAACATTCTTCCTTTCTAATAAACTTTCCTTTTTCAAACCTACACTGTTGCCGGTAAATTCTCTTACCAACCCACAAGTCAACCACTGCCGGTATTGGGACTCTGAAACCTTGCCTGGCAGTAGAATCATCCAGAGATCTTTAAGAAATCCCAATGGGCTGGGCGTAGTGGCTCACACCTGTAATCCCAGCACTCTGGGAGGCCAAGGCAGGTGGATCACAGAAGGCAGAAGTTCACAGCCTGGGCAACACGGCAAAACCCCATTTCTACAAAAAATACAAAACTCAACTGGGTATGGTGGTGCATAGTTGTAGTCCCAGCTACTGGGGAGGCTGAGGTAGGAGGATGGCTTGAGCCAGGAAGTCAAGGCTGCAATGAGCCATGATCTTGCCACTGCACTCCAGCCTGGGGTGACAGAGGGAGACTGTCTCCTAATGCCTATCTGCACCCCAGACCAGAGCCTCGGGCTGGGACCCTAGGCAGCAGACGTTTTCAGCTCCCCAAGTGATTCCAAAGTGCATCCAAGATGGAGAGGCATTGGACTAGATAATCTCTAAGGTTTCCTACCATTGTGGCATTAGGAAGCTAGAGAAAAACAACAATGAATGATTATTATATAATGGCTACTACACATTGAGTGGTGTCAAGCACTTCACCTAGAGCTCTACGTGTGCTACTTAATATTCACAGTTAACTTAAGGGGTAGGAATTATACAAATGATGAAATAAGTTTGAAATGATTTTCATTTCCCCAACATCATGTAACTAAGTGTCAGAGCTAGAATTTTTACACAGTTCTCTCTGATGCCCCAAATGGAAACTTGAAATTATTGCATTCTACTATTTTGCATGACTCTCACATGGCATTGGAAATGGTTTTTTTAAATCTTGCTTACTTGAATGGAGGCAAATGCCTAAGACTTGTGAATGGGTAAAATATTTCTGTGAACTTAGGGGCTTTCACTCTATTTCCAGATAAATATTTCTTGTTAAAATGCCTCCATTTCCAAATATGGGCTGTAACCCTCTTTTTTTGAGACAGAGTCTAGCTCTGTCACCTAGGCTAGAGTGCAATGGCATGACCTCAGCTCACTACAACCACAGCCTCCAAAGTAGCTAAGACTATAGGCACACACCACCACACCTGGCCAGTTTTTATATTTTTTGTAGAGATGGGGTTTTGTCATGTTGCCCAGGCTAGTCTTGAACTCCTGAGCTTAAGCAATCCTCCTGCCTTGGCCTCCCAAAGTGCTATTTTTTATTCGGTATCTTCATACTGAAAAAGTCAACTGTGGAGCATGAATGGCCACCAAACAAATGAGTATAAGATGCTGCCATCTTGTGGCATTTTGGGCCAGGCCAAGTGTGTAAGTAACCAAGAGCGAGGACAGCCCAGCACACGAAACTCTAGCCACACCTGCTGATTTGTCATCTTTCCAGTGCCTTCCTACTGGTAACAGCATTTTCTTTCTTCAAATTTAATACTAAGAAGGAATCGGCCGGGCGCGGTGGCTCAAGCCTGTAATCCCAGCACTTTGGGAAGCCGAGACGGGCGGATCACGAGGTCAGGACATCGAGACCATCCTGGCTAACACGGTGAAACCCTGTCTCTACTAAAAAATACAAAAACTAGCCTGGCGTGGTGGCCGGCGCCTGTAGTCCCAGCTACTCGGGAGGCTGAGGCAGGAGAATGGCGTGAACCCAGGAGGCGGAGCTTGCAGTGAGCTGAGATCCGGCCACTGTACTCCAGCCTGGGTGACAGTGAGACTCCGTCTAAAAAAAAAAAAAAAAAGGAATCAATCAATGACAGCAACACGAGAAAATAAATAAGAACTGAGGATCAAATAATAAAGTCCTCTAAGGATCAAATAATGAGACCCTCTCCTTTTTTTTTTTTTTGAAATGGAGTCTCGCTCTGTCACCCAGGCTGGAGTGCAGTGGCGCTATCTCAACTCACTGCAACCTCCATCTCCCAGGTTCAAGTGATTCTCCTTCCTCAGCCTCCTGAGTAGCTGGGATTACAAGCGCAAGTCACCATGCCCAGCTAATTTTTGTATTTTTAGTAGAGACGGGGTTTCACCATGTTGACCAGGCTGGTCTCGAACTCCTGACCTCGTGATCTGCCTGCCTCGGCCTCCCAAAGTACTGGGATTACAGGCATGAGCCACTGTGCCCAGTCCCCCTTCTAATAACTTGTCTGTATAACCTTTGTCAGGTTAATTTTTCTGGGTCTGAAATTTTCTTATCTATAAAATGGGGACAGTAACACTCATCTCATTAGTATTGTAAGTTCAAATTAGAACACATGTGTAAAATCCTGGCAAATTGTAGGCATTTGACAAATGTGGCCAAACATTCCTCCACTTAAGCATTTGTGCTGTTGTGGGTATTGCAATACAAAACCCTCCCCCTGAGTTCCCCCCACCGCCCCCAGTGGTTTCCCCATTACTCACAGCCATTCCAAGATCCTATCAGAGTCTGTATCCTCCAACTCTGCTTATCTCTTACCCCTGGCCCTTCCATCCGCCCGACCCTGGGTGACCTGATACACATCTCCCTCTCTGGCCTCAGTTCCCAACACCATGCCTCTCCTTCACCCTGCTCTGCCCACTGGCCTCCTCCCTTTTGCTGTTCCTCTGCCTGAAAGGCTCCCCTAGATACTCTCACAAAGTAGCAGAAACACACAAATCCATCCCCAGTCCCTTTCTATCCCCTTTGACCTGTGTAGTTTTAATTTGCAGCACCTCTACCACTCATCTCATATTATATGTTTATTATTTTCTGGCTCCCTGCCCCAACTTAAGCACCTGAAGACAGAGATTTCATCTGTCCCTAGCGCCTTGCACAGTGCCTGGCACAGACTAGGCACTCAATTCATATTCGTTGAGAGAATGAACAAAACCCCGGGTAAGGGAATCTAGATGGCTGGCCAAGGCCATTTCCAGAGCACTAGTTCTCACAGTTTCAAGAGTCACTGGGAGCTTATTCCAGGACCCCATCCACAGATATCTGAGTAAGGATCTGTAAGTAGGCATTTTAAATGACATCCATGTGAGTCTGAGGCAGTGGTGTGTGGCTCCTTTTGAAAAACACGCTGTGGGGGAACAGATAAGCCTAAGAATGAGTTTACTAGAACAGGGATGTCTTTAGGGCAGTTTCTCAATTTTGGCACTAATAGCATTTGGGACCAAATCAATTATTTGTGCTGGATGCTGTCCTGTGCACTGCAGGATGTTTCATAGGATCCCTGGCCTCTGCCTGCTAGATGCCAGTAGCAATCCCTGCTCCCACCTGCTGTGACAATCAAAACTGTCTCCCAACAATGCCAAATGCCCCAAGGGGCGGTGGGGTGGGGGGTGGGGTGCAAAATTGCTGCCACCACCTTCCACAGAAAACTATTTCCCTGAATCGTGCAAGGCCCTGGGCCAGTGTGTGTGAGTGTGTGCGTGGGTGGGGCGAATGTTAATATTAGCAATATGTTTTAAAATGTATTGCAAAACTCATGAGCTCATGTGAGCTATGGTGATTTACTGATGAAGATTTAGAATGAGTAGAGAAGAGGTATTCAGGTATTTGTTGTCAAGTCAGTGCACATGAATCTTCTTTGTAGTGTCCAGGTGCCGTGTCTTTCTGTTCTGGTTTGAGAACCATCTTTTTATGTTCTTTATTTGCAAATGCACCATTTCTCGCTGTTTTCGTAGCTCCCACTCCTGAAGAAGGTAGCAATGCTGTTATTACTCACAATGCCATGACTGTTTGGAACCTCTTTGTATTGAAGCAATATAGACATTTTGGCCTCTGCTGACCCTCAAAACCTTTAACTCATGACACTGAATCATCCACTATACACACGTGGCTCCAGTGACTCTGTTATAAAGATTGTTATCATGCTTCATTGATGACTAACACAAATGCACGTCTTACCCAGAGTCTGAATGGAAATGATAACTACTTTTCTGGTGATGTTAAATTATCATTTCAGATTTTTTTTTTTTTTTTTTTGAGACAGAGTTTTGCTCTTGTTGCCCAGGCTGGAGTGCAATGGTGTGATCTCGGCTCATCACAACCTCTGCCTCCCAGGTTCAAGTGATTCTCCTGCCTCAGCCTCCCGAGTAGCTGGGATTACAGGCATGCGCCACCACGCCTGGCTAATGTTGTATTTTTAGTAGAGATGGGGTTTCTCCATGTTGGTCAGGCTGGTCTCAAACTCCCGACCTCAGGTGATCCCCCTGCCTGGGCCTCCTAAAGTTCTGGGATTACAGGCGTGAGCCACCATGCCAAGCCTATCATTTCAGATTTTATGGCACAAACACACGACTCACCTTCCAACTGTGTCTTCTCTTGAAATCATTAGGCTGTTATCATTGCATTTCCTTGAATGTAATCTTCTTCAATGTCAGTGGAACCCTTTCCTTTCATCAGCAGGCAGAATAGATGAGTGGCCCACCTGCACAAGGGTGCTCTGGATAGGAGGTGTCACAGTGTACACAGGCAAGAGTCAGTGGACAGGCCCACACATGCAGCCCAAGCCAAAAGGTCAGTAGTAGAGAAGCAGCAGAAATTCCAAGATATATGAGGGGGAAGATCGACCAAGTGTAAGGTATAGCAACTCAGTGTCTGCTTGTGACAGTCAACCGAAATCTGCATTGGCACCATCCTAATGGTCCAACTTCACATGAGCTAATAAAATAATATTGTGTTGGCCAGCAGGAGTGATCTGCCCCACAGGCTGTCCTTTTGGAAATGTGGCCTGGCCACTGGGCTCTGAGACAACCCCACAGGCACATATTCTGCAGCTCCTCAGGACATCTGTTTGACCCCATGCACTAGGAAGAAGGTTAGAGAGTACTTGAAGGGGAGAAACTGAGTTTGGAGCATCCCACCTGGAGAACACTACTAGTCCCAGCCTGTCCCAGTCAAAAGAGAGAAACTTAAAATTTCAAGGTAGGTACTCCACAGCGGGATAGGGGGTGACAGGGTCCTGTCTGCCCAGGGCCAAGGGTGGTAGTGCTGCACTAGAGCAATGGTGAGTAGTCGGTAGCTTCTTAAAGTGTTCTTTCATGGGAGGGCAAGGTTCACTTGGTGGAGCATTGGGTCTTTAGTAATGGATTATTGCTGGGACATTAATTATTAATATTATATATGTTAGCTGGTGGTAAAACATGTAAGATAAAGCTAGAGAAATTTATTTTGCTTTTTTTAATTTTTATGGGTACATAGTAGGTATTTATATATTCATGGAGTGTATAGGATATTTTGATATAGGCATACAATGTGTAGTAATCACATCAGAGTAAATGGGGTATCCATCACCTCAAGCATTCATCCTTTCTTTGTGTTATAAACATTCCAATTGCACTCCCTCAGTTATTCTAAAATATACAACAAATTATTGCTGACTGCAGTCACCCTGTTGTGCTATCAAACACTAGATCCTATTCATTGTATCTAACTATATTTTATATACGTTACCCATCCCCATTTCTCACCCACTGACCTTCTCAGTCTCTGGTAACCATCACACGCTCTGTGAGTTCACTGGTTTTAACTGTTAGCTCCCACAAATAAGTAAGAACATGAGAAGTTTGTCTTTCTGTGCTTGGCTTATTTCACTTAACATAATGTCCTCCAGTTCCATCCATGTTGTTGCAAATGACAGGATCTCATTCTTTTTTATGGGTGAATAGTACTCCATTGTGTATATATACCACATTTTCTTTATTCATTCGTCTGTTGATGGACATTGAGGTTGCTTCCAAATCTTGGCTATTGTGAATAGTGCTGCAGTAAACAAGGAAATGCAGATGTCTTCAACATACTGATTTCCTTTGATTATACACCTAGCAATGGGATTATTGGATCATATGGTAGCTCTATTTTTAGTTTTTTGAGGAAATTATATACTGTTCTCCATAGGGGTTATACTAATATAGACACCCATCAACAGTGTATGAGGGTTCCCCTTTCTCCACATCTGTGCCAGTGTTTGTTATTGACTATCTTTTGGATAAAATCCATTTTAACTGAGATGAGATGATATCTCATTGTAGTTTTCATTTGCATTTCTCTGATGATCAGTGATGTTGAACACCTTTTTAAATACTTGTTTCCCATTCATATGTTTTCTTTTGAGAAATGTCTATTTGGATCTTTTATCCAGTTTTTAATCAGATTATTATATCTTTATTGAGTTATTTGAGCTCCTTATATATTCTAGTTATTCATATATTGTCAGATGGATAGTTTGCAAATATTTTCTTTCATTCTGTGGGTTGTCTCTTTACTCTGTTGATTGTTTCCTTTGCTGTGTAGAAGCTTTTTAACTTGATGTGATCCCATTTGTCCATTTTTATTTGGTAGCCTGTACTGATGAGCTATTACTCAAGAAATCCTTACCCAATAGCTACAAATAAAAGCCATATATGACAGACCCACAAAATACCCCTGCAGAGTTTCCCCAATGTTCTATTTTAGTAGTTTTATAGTTTCAGGTCTTAGATTTAAGTCTTTAATCCACTTCGATTATATTTTTGTATATGGTGAGAGATAGGAGTCCAGTTTCATTCTTCTGCATATGGATATCCAGTTTTCCCAGCATCATTAATTGAAGAGACTGTCCTTTCCCCAAGGTAATGCTGTTGGCAACTTTGTAAAAAATGTTCACTGTAGTTATATGGATTTGTTCATGGGTTGTCTATTCTGTTTCACTGGTCTATGTGTCTGGTTTTATGCCAGCACCATACTGTTTTGGTCACTATTGCTCTGTAATATAATTTGAAGTCAGGTAATGTGATGCCTCCAGTTTTGTTCTTTTTGCTCAGGATTGCTTTAGCTATTCTGGGTCTTTTGTGGTTCCATATATATTTTTGGATTACATTCCTGTGAAGAATGTCACTTATATTTTGATAAGGATTGCACTGAATCTGTAAATTGCTTTGAATAATATAGACATTTTAATAATATTGTTCTTCTAATTCATGAACAGGGAATATCTTTTCACTTTTTGGGTGTCCTCTTCAATTTCTTGCATCAATGTTTCATAGTTTTCATTGCAGAGATATTTCACTTATTTGATTAAGTTTATTCCTTGATATTTTATTTATAGCTATTATAAATAAGATTATTTCTTTTTTCAGATTGTTCACTGTTGGAATATAGAAATGCTACTGATTTTTGTATGTTGATTTTGTATTCTGCAACTTTACTGAATTTGTCAGTTTTAGTAGTTTTATGGTGGAGTCTTTTAGGTTTTTCCAAATATAAGCTCTTATCATTTGCAAATAAGGACAATTTGACTTCTTCCTTTTCAATTTGGATGCTTTTTCTTTCTTTCTCTTGTCTGATTGCTCAGTACTATGTTGAAAACGTGGTGAAAGTGGGCATCCTTGTCTTGTTCCAGAACTTAGAGAAAATGCTTTCAATTTTTCCCCATTCAGTGTGATACCAGTTGTGGGTCTGTCATATATGGCCTTTATTGCGTTGAGGCAGGTTCCTTCTATACCCAGTTTGTTGAGGATTTTTATCATGAAAGGATGTTGAATTTTACCAAATGCTTTTTTGGCAGCAATTGAAATGATCACAGGATTTTTGTCCCTCATTCTGTTGATATGATGTATCAAACTGATTAAGTTGAACTATCTTGGTATCCCTGGGATGAATTCCACTTGGTCATGATAAACGATCTTATTAATGTGTTGTTGAATTCAGTTTGCTAATATTTTGTTGAAGACTTTTGCATCAATGTTCACCAAAGATACTGGCCTGGCCTGTAGTTTTCTTTCTTTGTTTTTTGTTTTGTTTTATTTTGTTTTGTTTTATGTGTCTGTGTGTGGTTTTGGTATCAAGGTAATACTTGTCTTGTAGAATGAGTTTGGAAGTATTCCTGCCTCCTCTATTTTTTGGAATAATTTAAGTTGGATTGGTATTAGTTTTTCTTTAAATGTTTGGTAGAATTCAGCAGCAAAGCCATTGGGCCCTGAGCATTGCTTTGCTGGGAGACTTTTACTACAGCTTTAATCCCATTATTTGTTACTAGTCTATTCAGGATTTGGATTTCTTCATGGTTCAATCTTGGTAAGTTGTATGTGTCTAGAAATTTATCCATTTCTTCTAGGTTTTCCAATTTATTGGCATATAGTTGTTCATAGTAGTCTCTAATGAACTTTGAATTTCTGTGCTATCAGTTGAAATGTCTTCTTTTTCATCTCTAATTTTATTCATTTGGAACTTCTCTCTTCATTCTTAGTCTGGCTAAAGGTTTTTCACTTTTGTTTATCATTTCAAAAATGCAACTTTTCAACCGGGCGCAGTGGCTCACGCCTGTAATCCCAGCACTTTGTGAGGCCGAGGCGGGCGGATCATGAGGTCAGGAATTTGAGACCAGCCTAATCAACATGGAGAAACCCTGTGTCTACTAAAAATACAAAAAAAAAAAAAAAAGAAAAAAGAAAAATTAGCCGGGCGTAGTGGTAGATGCCTGTAATCTCAGCTACTCTGGAGGGTGATGCAGGAGAATTGCTTGAACCCAGGAGGCGGAGGCGGCAATAAGCTGAGATCGCACCACTGCACTCTAGCCTCGGTGACAGTGCAAAACTCAGTCTCAAAAAAAAAAAAAAAGCAACTTTTCATTTTGTTGATCTTTTGTATTATTTTCTTCATTTCAAATGCATTTATTTCTGCTCTGATCTTTATTATTTCTTTTCTTTTTCCAACTTTGTGTTTGATTCACTCTTGCTTTTCTAGCTTGCTCTCTCTCTCTCTCTCTCTTTCTCTCTCTGTCTCTCTCTCTCTCTTTCCCTCTCTCTCTCTTTTGTATTTTCTATACAGATGGGGTTTTGTCATGTTGCCCAGGCTGGTCTTGAACTCCTGGGCTCAAGCAGTCTGCCCACTTCAACCTCCCAAAGTGCTGGCCACAAGGTGTGGGCCACCAAGCCAGCCTTCTAGGTCTTTAAGATGCATCATTAGGTTGTTTGTTTGATGTTTTACCTTTTTTTAATGTTGGTGCTTATTGTTACAAACTTTCCTCTTCATACTGCCTTTGTTGTATCCCATAGGTTTTGGCATGTTGTGTTTCCATTTTCATTTGTTGCAATGATCACTCAGGAGCATATTGTTTAATTCCCATGTGTTTGTATAGTTTTCAAAACTCCTTATTGATTTCTGGTTGTATTCCATTATAGCGAGAGAAGATACCTGATACAGTTTTTTTTCAAATTTTTTTTTTTTTTTTTTTTTGAGACAGATTTTCGCTCTTGTTGCCCAGGCTGGAGTGCAATGGCACGATCTTGGCTCACCGCAACCTCCACCTCCCGGGTTCAAGCGATTCTCCTGATTCAGCCTTCCAAGTAGCTGGAATTACAGGCATGCACCACCACGCCCAGCCAATTTTATTTGTATTTTTAGTGGAGTCGGGGTTTCTCCATATTGGTCAGGCTGGTCTCAAACTCCCAACTTTGGGTGGTCTGCCAGCCTCAGTCTTCCAAAGTGCTGGGATTACAGGCGTGAGCCACTGTGCCTGGCCTTTTTTTTTTTTTTTTTTTTTTTTTTTTTCCATTTTTAAAGTCTTATTTTGTGGTCTAACATACAGTCTATCCTTAAGAGTGATGTAAGTGCTGAGGAGAAGAATGTGTATTCTGCAGCTGTTGGATGAAATGTTCTGTAAGTATCTATTAGGTCCATTTGAAGTTTGATGGTCCTTTTTTGATCTTCTGTCTGGATGATCTGTCCAATGTTGCAAATGTGGTGTAGAAGGCTCCAGCTATTGTACTCTCTCTCTTCAGCTCTAATAATATGTGCTTTGTATGTCTGGGTGCTCCTGTGTTGAGTGCATATATTTTTATAACTGTTATTATCTTCTTGCTAAATTGACCCCTTTATCATTTTACAATGATATTCTTTGTTTTTGTTTTTGTTTTGAGACAGAGTTTCACTCTTGTTGCCCAGGCTGGAGTGTAATGGCTCGATCTCGGCTCACTGCAACCTCCACCTCCAGGGTTCAAGAGATTCTCCTGCCTCAGCCTCCCAAGTAGCTGGGATTACAGGCATGGGCCACCATGCCCAGCTAATTTTGTATTTTTAGTAGAGACAGGGTTTCTCCATGTTGGTTAGGCTGGTGTTGAACTCCCGACCTCAGGTGATCCACCCACCTCAGCCTCCCAAAGTGCTGGGATTACAGGTGTGAGCCACCGCACCCGGCCTCTTTGTCTTTTTTAAATAGCTTTTGTCCTGAAATTGATTTTGTCTTATATAAATATAGCTACTCCTGCCCTTTCTTTTTCCATCCATTTACTTTCAGTATTTGTGTGTCTTCATAGGAGAAGTGTATTTCTTGCAGGCAGTAGATCATTGGGTCTTGTTTTTTTAATCAATTCAGCCACTCTGTGTCTTTTGATTGAAGTTTAGTCCATTTGTATTCAATGTTATTATTGATAAGTAAGAACTTATTACTGCCATTTTATTTGTTTTCTGGTTGTTTTGTAGTCTTCACCTACTTCTTTCCTTTCTTCCTGTCTTCCTTGTAGTGAAGGTGATTTTTTCTGGTGGTGTTTTAAATTCTTGCTTTTTATTTTTTGTGTATCTGTTGTATGTTTTTTGATTTGAGGTTACGAGGCTTGCAGATAGTATCTTACAACCCATTATTTTAAACTGATGACAACTTAACACTGATTGCATAAACAAATGAACTAACAAACATGCAATGAGAAAACTTACAAAAACTCTACATTTTAACTTCATCTGCTTGCTTTTTACGTTTTTGCTATTTCTATTTATATCTTATTATATTGTCTATATCTTGAAAAGTTGTTGTAGTTATTATTTTTGACAGGTTCATTTTTTGTGAGGGAGGCTTCCAGTAAAAACAAGAAAGCCTGCTGGACAAATTCTTAAAAAGCTGTAACACTGACAGGTTCGTCTTTTAGTCTTTCTACTGAAGATGTGAGTAGTTTACATACCAAAATTACAGTGTTATAATATTCTGTGCTTTTCTGTGTACTTACTACTACCAGTGAGTTTTATATCTTCAGATGACTTCTTATTGCTCATTAACATTCTTTTCTTTCAGATTGAAGAACTCTTGTTTGCATTTCTGGTAGGACAGGTCTGGTGTTGACAACTCCCTGAGCTTTTGTTTGGGGAATTCTTTGTTTCTCCTTTATGTTTGAAGGATATTTTCACTGGATATACTATTCTAGGATTAAAGTTTTTTTCCTTCAGCACTGTAAATTTGTCATGCTACTCTCTCCTGGCCCGTAATATTTCCACTGAAAAGCCTGCTGCCATGCATATTAGAGCTCCATTGTATGTTATTTGTTTCTTTTATACTTGCTGCTTTTCGGGTCCTTTCTTTACCCTTGGGAGTTCGGTTATTAAGTGTCTCAAGGTACTTTTATTTGGGCTAAATCTGTGCGGTGTTCTACAACCTTCTTGTACTTAAATATTGATTTCCTTCTCTAGGTTTGGAAAACTATCTGTTATCTCTGTGAATAAACTTTCTACCCAGATCTCTATCTCCTCTTTAAGGCCAATAACTCTTAGATTTCCCCCTTTGAGGCTATTTTCTAGATCTTGCAGGCATGCTTTCTTCTTTATAATTCTTTTTTGTCTCCTCTGACTGTGTATTTTCAAATAGCCTGTCTTGAAACTCACTAATTCTTTCTTCTGCTTGATCAGTTCTGCTAAGAGACAGCTGGGACTGGTCGCTGGTGCTTTATTTAGTTCATTCAGTGAGGTCATGTTTTCCTGGATGGTCTTGATGCTTCTGGATGTTCATCGGTGTCTGGGTATTGAAGAATTAGGTGTATATTGTAGAGTTCATAGTCTGAACTTGTTTGTACCTGTCCTTCTTGGGAAGGATTTCCAGCCATTCGAAGGGACATGGATGCTGTGATTTAAGTTTTTTATCACTGCAGCCATATCTGCACTAGGGGGAACCCCAAGCCCAGTAATGTTGTGGCTCTTGCAGACTCGTAGAGGTAGTGCCTTAGTGGTCTTGGGTAAGATTTAGGAGAGTTCCCTGGATTACCAGGCAGAGACTCTTGTTCTCATCCTTTACTTTCCCCCACAAATGCAGTCTCTCTCTGTCTGTACTGAGCTGACTGGAGCTGGGAGAGGGGTGACATAAGTTCCCCTGTGGTCACCACCACTGGGACTGCCCTGGGTCAGACCTGAAGCAAACATAGCACTGGGTTCCACCCAAGGTCCACAGTGACCATTGCTTGACTACTACTTACTTTCACTCAAGACCCAAGGGATCTACAATCAGCAGGTGACAAATAGAGCCAGGCTGTGTCCTTCCTTTTAGGGTGGTAAGGTCCCCCTGGCCCTGGGTGTATCCAAAGATGCCATCTCAGAGTCTGGAGCCAAGAACCTTAGAAATCTTATCTACTGCTGCTGAACTGGCACCCAAGCCACAAAACAAAGTCCTTCCCCCTCTTCACTCCCCTTTCCACAAACAGGAGTCTCTCTTCATGGCCACCACTGCCCTGAGCCTGCAGCAAGTACTGCCAGGCTACCACCAACGTTCACTCAAGGCCCAAAGGCTTTTCAATCAGCTTGTAGTAAATGCTGTGAGGCCTGGGACTCACCCTTCAGGGTACAAGACTCCTCTCTGGCCCAGGGCAGGTCCAGAAATACCATCCATGAGCTGGAATTGGGGACACCAAGAGACTGCTTGGTGCTCTATCCCACTGTGGCTGAGCTGGTATCCAAGCTACAAGACAAAGTGCCCTTTACCCCTCCGTCTTCTTTCTTCAAGTAGCCACCACAGCTAGGAATGTGCTGGGTCACATCTAAAGGCAACACAGCTCTGAGTTTTACCCAAGGCCCAGGGTGAGTAATACCTGGTTACCACTGCTGATTATTCCTTCCCTTTAAGGCAGTGGGTTCCCTTCTGGTCCAGGCTGTGTCTTGAAATGTCATGTGATGGCTAGACCCTAGAATGGGGTCCTTAGGACTCTGTCTGGTGCCCTATCCTCCTGTGGCTGAACAGGTATCCAAGTTGCAAGACAAACTCCTCTTTACTCTCCCTTCTCTCCTCAGGTAGAGGGGAAGAGTCTCTCCCAGAGCTGTGAACTGCACTGTCTGAGGTTGGGAGAGGGATGATGTAAGCACTCCCTTGGCCTCCCTGGCTCCATGTACATGTCACAAGTACCCAAGTATGAGTACACTGGCTCCAAGCCCAGCACAGCAATAGGACTTGCCCAGAAATTGCAATCCTTAGGGCCTAGACTGCCTTTAAATTTATTTAGGACCCCAGAGCCCTTTACCAAATGGTGGTGGCTTGCCAGAGGTCAAGTTCTGACCACTGGGATGGGCAACATGCCTCTGGCTAGGGCTGATCCAAATGCTCCCTCCATGGGCTCCAGCTGAGTTCTGCCTTGTGTTGCTTTCCGCTGTGACAGGGCACTAAGTTCCAATGCAAAGTCCCATAATCACTGCACTCTCCCTCCCACAAGTGCACAGATTCTCTCTCTCTGCTATGCAGCCACAGCCAGGCAATGAGAGAGGGGTGCTGTAGGCAATTTGAAACTATTTCTCCTACCCTCTTCAGTGTCTCTTTCCTTAATGTGCTGTCAAAACCAGGTACTATGATTACTCACCTGATTTTTGGTTGTAATGAAGGTGTTTTTTGTGTGAATAGTTGTTCAATTTGGTGTTCCTGCAGGGAGGACAATTTCTGGAGGCCCCCACTTGGCCATATTGCTCCTCAGTCTGTATTCCTTTTGCATTTAGTTTTACAGAATCCACTTATTTCCAAAGTTACTTAGGTGAGCAATTTTCTCCCATTTCCTTCATTGAGGTTTTTTTATAATATGGTTGGATTATTTTGTCATGTTCTTTATTTCATCTTGGGATCATCTAGCTGAGCTCCTAAATGATTTTTTTAATTTGCATACATTAGGTTCTAAGGGTTTTGACAAATGCAAGGTGTCATGTATCATGTCACTACCATTATGGTATTACACAAAATAATGTCACTATCCTAAAATATCCTGTGATTTACCTATTCAATCCTCCACCCTTACTGAATTCCTACCAACTTGTTTTTCATCTCTGTAGTTTTACCTTTCATAATGTATATAAGTAGAATCATGGCTGGGCATGGGGGCTCACGCCTGTAATCCCAGCACTTTGGGAGGCTGAGGCGGGTGGATCACGAGGTCAAGAGATTGAGACAATCCTGGCCAACATGGTGAAACCCCATCTCTGCTAAAAATGCAAAAATTAGCCAGACATGGTGGTAGGCCCCTGTAGTCCCAGCTATTCAGGAGGCTGAGGCAAGAGAATCGCTTGAACCTGGGAGGTGGAGGTTGCAGTGAGCCGAGATCACGCCACTGCACTCCAACCTGGTGACAGAGCCAGACTCTGTCTCAAGAAAAAAAGAATTATACAGTAAAAATTCATCAGACTTGCTTCTTTGACTTACTGATACACATTCAACATTTATCCATGTCTTTGCTTTGCTTGATAGCTCATTTCTTTTTTTTTTTTTTAATTGTGGTAAAATAAACATAACAATTTCCATTTTAACCATTTTCTTTGTTTTGTTTTGTTTGAGGCGGATTCTCGCTCTGTCGCCAGGCTGGAGTACATAGCGTGATCTTGGCTCACTGCAACCTCTACCTCCCAGGTTCAAGCAATTCTCCTGCCTCAGCCTCCCAAGTAGCTGGGACTACAGGCACGTGCCACCAGGCCTAGCTAACTTTTGTATTTTTAGTAGAGACAGAGCTTCACCATGTTGGCCAGGCTGATCTCAACCTCCTGACTTTGTGATCCACCTACCTTGACCTCCCAAAGTGCTAAGATTGAAGCAGAAATTTAAAAATAAATATGCATTCATTCACTCCAAGAAAAGTAACAGGCAAGGCAAGGGTTAAAAGCAAAAGAACAAGTTTTCTTCTGCCTAGCAAGCTCACTTCAAGGACAGTTATAAGATAATGCTGTTTGAGAAGCCAAGGCCAAAGGAATAGGTTCGAGACACCCCTCCCTCCAGAACAAGGTCGAAGGAAAAAAAAGAGAAAGACAAATTCCTTTACTGTTACTCCTTTCTCTGGCTTGTTAAGCATGATTATGTCTTACAAATGTCTGTATTTAGCCAGTTCTTGTCTTTCTTTTGATGCAGCTACAAGGCCAGCTATGCAAGGCCACAAATTATGCACTATATGATTAACTGCTTTTGTTTTACTTTTGTAAGACCACTTATAAAAACCCTGTTCTGTCTTTGTTTAATGCTCAGCTTTTTGGATATGAATCCACTCAGCCGGAGCATACCTAAAAATAAGTATCTTCCTGTACTCTCATATCAATCTCTCCATTCCTCAGTTTCCCGTAACATTTCTTGGCGAGCCAGCCAGGAGTGGAGATGACAGGCTTATTGTCTCCTCTGCCTATGGAGGGCTGCAGCCCTGAGCCAGGGGAGACCTGTGACCCCAGGTGCCACCAGGAGAACTTCAGCCTGGAGGGGAAATCAGCTCTCCCGTGACCAGGCACCACTACCCAGCAGCACAACGGAACCTGAGAGGAGCTACAGGATGATTCTAGAAAGAGTGCACTTCAGGAACCGTGGTAAGGTTTTGGGGCCCAAGGCAGGACCCATCGTAAGGATGGAAAGGGAGCCTGATCATCTCCCACGGTGTGCCTAATAGTCTGACCCAGAGGGGCTGGGGGGCGATGAGAGTGGCTCATCAATTCAGATGAAACTCACACCCTAATTGACACAGGAAGTGAGAGTGGCTCACTAAGTTGGTTAGGAAAAGAAAACTGGAGGTGGCAAGAGTGGCTTATCACCCCAGTTAGGAACACAGGAACTAGGAGTGGGGAAGTGTGTAAAAGTGTGTGAATGGAGGGGCCTAATTAGGCTCATCAGCCACGAAGTGGGGAGTTACAGATCTCTTCGTGTGGACTATGTGCCCGAGCAAAGTGTGGGGCCAACTAAGACTAGTAGCAATCTGCATACAGCTAATAGGAGCTGCCCTACAGCTCAGTGTTGTAACAGGAATAAGAATCTCTCCAAAGCCATGCAGCGTCTGAAAACTGCTGTAATAGGAGATGGTATAGTAGGCCTAAACAAGAGGAAGCGTGAGTGTGCAAGAGTGAATGTGCTGTGCTATAAAGGGAGGAATGGTAGGAAAGTCATCAAAACTTACTCCATTGGAGTCCATGTTACAGAACTTTAAGAAAGGTTTTGCAGCAGATTACGAGTTAAGTTAACCCCTCAGAGGTTGAGAACTCTCTGTGAATTAGAATGGCCTTCTTTTGGTGTTGGATGGCCAATCAAAGGAACTATAGATAAGGAAATAATTGGCTGTGTATTTAAGATGGTGACAGGAGTCAGAGGACAGCCTGAGTAACCTGATCAATTTCCTTATATTGATTCACAGTTAAATATGGCACAGATAAGACCGGCCTGAATAATCCAGCCCTTTTTAGCAGCTTATTGCAAAACACTTGTGGCCGGAGCCCAGTCAAGAGTAAAAGTAAGAGCAGTTTCGCCGGCAGACACAAAGTTAAAAGGGAAGTCCCAGAGAGAACAAGAAAAGCCAATTTTGCAGAAATCGCCAGAGGGAACAGAGATTCTTCCTCCATATGTCTCAGCCTACCCCCCTTTACCGAGGCCTCCCAGGAACCAGACTCAGGAGTCAGCGTGCCCCAAGTTGCACCCCGAAGGAGAGGATCAGAGCCTCGAGATGCCAGGGAAAGAAGTCAAGATAGTCAAGCAGGCTGTCTCAGATCTGGCCGTTCTCAAGCTATGCAAATGCCTCTCAAGGAGATGCAAGAGCCCATTTAGTATGATGACCAAGGCCAAGTTCAGGGGGGCAACAGACTTTCATTTACCAGCCCTTTCAACCACTGATCTCTTAAACTGGAAACACCATACTCCCTCCTACATGGATAAAGCCCCAAGCTCTTATAAATCTGATGCAATCCATCTTTCTGACACACAATCCAACCTGGCCAGACTGCAGGCAGCTCCTCCTCATGTTATTTAACAGTGAGGAGCACAGGAGAGTAACACAGACAGCTCTCTGCTGGGTAGAAGTCCATCCATCAGCAGACAAAGTGAATGCTCAGGCATATGCTCAGGGTCAGTTCCCAGACCAAGATCCCAACTGGGACACAGAGAGTGCAACTCAGCTTCTGTGCCTGCAGAGGTACTGAGAGGCACTTCTGCAGGGGCTAAGAGTTGGTGGAAAGGAAGCAATTAATACAGGGAAGATTTCAGATGTGCTTCAGGGAAGTGATGAGAGCCCTAGCCAGTTTTATGAAAGACTCTGTGAGGCATACCGACTTTTTACCTTGACCATGAGGCTGCTGAAAATCAGCATATGGTGAATACCTCATCTGTAGGACAGGCCCAGGGTGATATCAAACAAAAGTTTCAGAAGTTAGAAGGTTTTACAGATATGAATGCTACCCAGCTTCACCAAAGCGTATGTTAACCATGACCAGGAGGCAAAGAAGGAAGCAGTTCTGAAGCTTAAGAAAAAGGCTGATCGTTGACAGCAGCCCTTATAGAAAAAGAGATTAACAGTGTGAGAGGATGTGGATGCAGACGTAGCCATAGAAGAAGTCAAGTTAGACTAGGATTTGAAAGCCAACCAAGGCTAGGGAGGGATCAATATGCGAGATACAAAAAGAAAAGACAGTGGAAGGATGAATATCCAGAAAGCAATGAAAGAAATGTCCAAGACCATGAGATGAAGAGGCCATCGGCCAAGGGCTGCAGCACCTTAGAAAAACCAGATACTGATCTGGTCGGGGTGGTGGAGTTAAAGGATGTGAGGACTAGGACATAAGAGAGGGCTTCTTCTCATTGGGCCTTCAGGAGCCTATGGTCACATTAGAAGTTGGAGGCCAGCTGATGGACTTTTTGGTAGATACTGGGGCTGAACACTCTGTAGTAGCTCAATCCATAGGGCCACTATCCAAGAACTATAAAACAATTTTTTTTTTTTTTTTTTTTTTTTTGAGACGGAGTCTTGCCCTGTGACCCAGGCTGGAGTGCAATGGCACTGATCTTGGCTCACTGCAACCTCCGCCTCCTGGATTCAGGCGATTATCCTACCTCAGCCTCCTGAGTAGCTGGGATTACAGGCATCTACCACCACATCCAGCTAACTTTTGTATTTTTAGTAGAGATGGGGTTTCACCATGTTGGGCAGGATGGTCTTGATCTCCTGACCTTGTGATCCTCCCGCCTTGGCCTCCCAAAGTGCTGGGATTACAGGCATGAGCCACCGCACCCGGCCAAACTATACAACTATTGTAGGAGATATTGGAGTCTCAGAGAAAAGACCATTCTTTTCTCGCCCAGAAGGTGTGTTATAGGACGACAAGAAGTCCAGCATGAATTCCTATACCTCCCAAATTGTCCAGTTCCCTTGTTAGGAAGAGACCTACTTCAAAAATCGCAAGCACAAATTACTTTTGGCCTGCAGGGAGAAATGACTTTAAATCTGAGTCACTCGAAAGCCATGGTGTTAACCCTTGCCATTCCACAAGTGAGGAATGGAGACTGTATAGAAAGAAAATGCAGGTGCCAATGCAGCCTCACGGGAAGAAAAATTATTATTTGGACTAGCCAATAAAATTCCTGGGGTATGAGCTGAAAAAAACCCACCTGGGCTGGCTGTAAAGCATCCAGCCGTAGTAGTTGAACTGAAACCAAGAGCAACTCCGGTCTGGGTTCATCAGTACCCAGTTCCCCAAAAGGCTGTACAGGGTGTCTGCAAATATTTAGAATGGCTCTATAAATACAGGATCTTAATCTGATGCCAGTCCCCCTGGAATTCTCCACTTTTGCCAGTATGAAAGCCACTGCTGGGACCAAGGTCTGATGAGTATATACTGGTGAAGATTTGCATGCCATAAACCGGGCCACGGTGACCATCCATCCGGTGGCACCAAACCCATAAACTTTAATGGTACTTATTCCAACAAGTGCCACTAGGTTTACAGTCTTAGACTTAAAGGACGCTTTCTTTTATATTTGCTTAGCACCAGTTAGCCCATTTTTGCATTTCAATGGGACAAGGAAGCTATGCAGCTCACCTGGACTAGGCTCCCACAAGGGTTCAAAAACTCCCCTACAATCTTTGGGGAAACACTGGCCTCAGACCTCAAGACCTATACCCCGCCAAATGATAACTGTGCCTTGTTATAGTACACAGGCAACCTTCTTTTGGCAGCCCCAACTCGAGAGGACTATCATCAGAGAACCCAAGACCTCCTCCACCTCCTGTGGAAAGCAGGTTACAAAGTATCTAAAAAGAAAGCCCAAATTTGCCATAAAGGGGTTGCATATCTAGGTTTCATAGCGAGCCACAGGAAATGCTGGCTTGGCTATAAGTGAAAGCAAGCCATTTGTGCACTTCCAACCCCAACCACCCAATGTTAAATAAGAGAATTTTTAGGGGCAGCAGGATTTTGCCACATCTGAATTCCAAATTTTTCATTGATGGCTAAGCCGTTATATGAAGCCACAAAAGGGGGAGAAAAAAAAAATCCTCCTTTGGGAGACTAATCGAAAACAGCATTCAAACAAATCAAGGAAGCTTTAACTCAGGCCCTAGCCTTAGGACCACCAGATATGACTAAGCCTTTCTTTCTATATGTTCATGAACGAGAAGGAATGGCTATAGGAGTTCTGACTCAAGTTAAAAAGTCATAGCATCACCCAGTAGCATAGTTATCCAAATAATTGGACTCTGTGATGCTAGGATGGCCTCCCTGTGTTAAGGCATTAGCTGCCACCACCTTGCTAAACACAAGAAGCTAGCAAATTGACTCTAAAGACAGCAGTTAATCATTTGGGTGCCACACTCAGTCATAACTCTGATGGACCAAAGGGGGCACTATTGGTTGTCAAACCTGAGAATAACTCAGTACCAAGGGCTTCTATGTGAAAATCCCTACATTCCTTTAAAAACAGTGAACACCCTAAACCCAGCTACCTCGCTCCCAGTCAAACCGGGAGCTCCCCTTCATGACTGTGTTGAAACAGTAGATGAGGTATTCTCCAGTCAGAAAGATCTTACAGACAAACCCCTCAGAGACCCAGATGTTGAGTACTTCACAGATGGAAGTAGTTTTGTGTTGGAGGGGGTCTGACGAGCCAGGTGTGCAGTGGTAGCATTGGACTCAGTAGTAGAGGCTCAGCCTCTGCCTACTGGAACATCAGCACAAAAGGCAGAGCTGACGGCCTTGACAAGAGCACTGTTGCTAGCAAAAGACAAGAAAGTCAGTATTTACACAGACTCTAAATATGCTATTACTACATTGCATGTACATGGAGCTATATATGAAGAAAGAAGACTTTTAACAGCTGGAGACAAAGAAATAAAGTATAAAAAAGATTCTACAGCTCTTAGAGGCTGTATAGGCTCCAGAAAAAGTAGCTGTAATACACTGTAGAAGGCATCAAAAGGCAAGAACACCAGAAGCTAAAGGAAACAGAAAGGCAGACAGAGAGGCTAAGCAGGCAGCAATGATTGTGCCACATTTTAAAGAGGAAGCTTTAGCTATGCCTCTCCTCCCAGAACCCCCCTCCAAGAGGACCCAAGCTATACTCCAAATGAAAGAGTCTGGTTTGCCCAGGAAGATTAAAAGTATATTAAAGGAGGGTGGTGGAAATTCTACGATGGGAGATTACTCATTCCAGAGATGTTGGCTCCTAAGTTTGTAAAACAAATTCATCAGGGAACTCATATGGGGAAAACGGCACTAGAAACGTTATTAAAATGTCATTTCTATGTGCCATGGCTCTCTGCCATCACTCGAGCTGTCTGTGAGCAATGTTTAACCTGTGCTCCGAACAACCCGCAACATAGACCCACGTGGCCCCCAGGAATTCAGTAAGTAGTAGCCATGCCTTGTGAAAACTTACTTTTAGACTTCACCGAATTGCCCCATGCTGGAGGCTATCGGTACATGCCAGTGTGTGTTTGCATCTTTTCAGGGTGGGTTGAAGCTTTCCCCATCAAAACAGAAAAAGCACAATTGATTATAGTACTGTTAACAGATATTATCCACAGGTTTAGACTGCCTTTAACTTTAGAGTCAGACAATAAGCTGGCATTTGTAGCTGAAATAATGCAAGATTTAACAAAACTGTTAAAAAATAAACTGGAAGTTATATACAGCCTATTGGCCACAAAGTTCAGGAAAAGTAAAATGCATGAACCGGATACTCAAGCAGCTACTGAAGAAATATTGCCAAAAGACTCATCTGAAAAGAAATCAGGTTTTGCCTGTAGTCCTCCTCCAAGTCAGATGCACCCCCACCAAACAAACTCAGTATTCATCCTATGAGATTTTATTCAGTCGGCCTCCCCCAATAGTAAGTCAAATTAAAGGAAACCTCTGAGAACTAGGGGAATTAACTTTAAGACAACAAATGCGGCTGGGTGTGGTGGCACAACTGTAATCCCAGCACTTTGGGAGGCCAAGGCGGGTGTATCACAAGGTCAGGAGATTGAAACCATCCTAACACAGTGAAACCGCGTCCCTACTAAAAATAAATAAAATCAGCCAGGTGTGGTGGCCGGCACCTGTAGTCCCAGCTACTCAAGAGGCTGAGGCAGAAGAATGGCATAAGCCCGGGAGGTGGAGTTTGCAGTGAGCCGAGATTGCGCCACTGCACTGCAGCCTGGGCGACAGAGGGAGACTCCGTCTCAAAAAAAAAAAGAAAAGAAAAAGAAAAGAAAACAAGGCCAGGTGCGGTGGCTCAAGCCTGTAATCCCAGCACTTTGGGAGGCCGAGACGGGCGGATCACAAGGTCAGGAGATCGAGAGCATCCTGGCTAACCTGGTGAAACCCCGTCTCTACTAAAAAATACAAAAAAACTAGCCGGGCGAGGTGGCGGGCCCCTGTAGTCCCAGCTATTCGGGAGGCTGAGGCAGGAGAATGGCATAAACCCGGTAGGTGGAGCTTGCAGTGAGCTGAAATCTGGCCACTGCAGTCCAGCCTGGGCCAGAGAGCGAGACTCCGTCTCAAAAAAAAAAAAAAAAGAAAGAAAAGAAAACAAATGTAAGCTTTAGGAATAGCCACGCAAGAGATCCGTGACTGGATACAGAAAAGAATGCCTATAAGTCTAATAGACCCAGAACACCCCTTTAAACCTGGAGATTCTGTTTGGGTTACAAAGTGGACTCCAACTTCTCTAGGACCCATATGAGATGGGCCCTATACTGTGATCTTATCCACTCCCACTACTGTTAAAGTTGCAGGTGTTGTGCATTGGATCCACCACAGTCGGCTGAAACCGACAACTCAAGACAAGTGGACTAGCCAGCAGGACCCAGATCATCCAACCCAGCTGATCCTGAGATGAGACCGAACTGCTGCTAAAGATGACCGCCCTGCTCTGGTCACTCTAGAGTCTGACCAGCCTACACACGGCTGAAGCTTGAGGAAACAACAAGCCCTGCTCTAGTCACACACTGAAAGTTGACTAGTCTATGCACGGCCAAAGCTTGATGACTCATCAAGCAAGTAAATGTAGTTAGAAATCTTAGGACTAGTAGTTTTCCTTGTAATATTAACTGTTTTACTATTGTTCTGTCACTATTCTCAACCTCCTCCCCCAAGTAAGGACCTCTTCTGTCCTTACTAGATATGAATATACTGTACATTGTTTTGCTGTTGTTACCCACCTTAACCATGCTAGAAGAAACACCCATAGAAGGGTATTCCCATTGTACACATACTACATGGTCAGAAAACAGTATAACAAGGACTCTATTATACCATACTTATTATGAGTGTACAGGGACTTACCTAGGAACTTGTACTTACAATGAGATCACCTATTCAATTTATGACCCAGAAATGGCCAGCTACCTACGCGGAAAATAGGTCATGGAGTTACCGTATTCCTACTTACATGCTTAAGCGCGTCATAAGGTTACAGGCAGGGCTTGAGATCACTAATAAAACAGCAAATGCATTAGATTTACTGGCCCAGCAAGCTACAAAAATGAGGAATGCTATCTATCAAAACAGATTAGCTTTAGACTACTCCTAGCCCAGGAAGGAGGAGTATGTGGAAAATTCAATCTAACTAATTGCTGCCTGGAAATCAACGACAATGGAAAGACAGTTATGGAAATAACTGCAAGAATAAGAAAATTAACCCATGTTCCAGTTCAAACGTAGAAAGGGGGTCTCCAGTTCTCTCTTTGGAGGCTGTTTTTCATTTTTCGGAGTCTTCAAGACTTTAATAAGAGTGGTTCTGGCCATACTAGGAAATTGCCTAATACTCCCTTGTCTCTTACCTCTCCTTGTTAGAAACATTCAATCAACTATAGAGGCAATAGTAGCTAGGCAAACTACCAGTCAGCTAAAGGCTCTATGTAAATATCAACCTCTGTCTAAAGAATAAAACTTGTCTCTTCATGCAAAATTAAATAATAGTGATGCCTCCTATTAAACTTCTTTTATAAAAGGCATCAAAGGAGGGGAAACTGAGGCAGAAATTTAAAAATAAATATGCATTTATTCACTCCAAGAAAAGTAACAAGAAAGGCAAGGGTTAAAAAGAAAAGAACAAGTTTTCCTCTGCCTAGCAAGCTCACTTCAAGGTTGGTTATAACATAAAGCTGTTTGAGAAGCCAAGGCCAAAGGAATGGGCTCCAGACACCTCTCCCCTCCAGAACAAGGCTGACGGAAAAAAAAGAGAAAGACAAATTCCTTTACTGTTACTCCTTTCCCTGGCTTGTTAAGCATGATTATGTCTTACAAATGTCTGTATTTAGCCAGTTCTTGTTTTTCTTTTGACGCAGCTACAAGGCCACCAGCTATGCAAGGCCACAAATTATGCACTATATGATTAACTGCTTTTGTTTTACTTTTGTAAGTCCACTTATAAAAACCCTGCTCTTTGTTTAATGCTCAGCTTTTTGGATATGAATCCACTCAGCCAGTGCGTACCTTAAAATAAATACCCTCCAGTACTCTCAAATTGGTCTCTCCGTTCCTCAGTTTCCCACAACAAGATTACAGGCATGAGCCACCACACCCGGCCCATTTTAACCATTTGCAAATGGAGAATTCAGTGGTATTAGGTACGTTTACATTGTTGTGCAACCATCACCACCATCCATCTACAGAACTCCTTTTATCTTGTGAAACTAAAACTCTATACCCATTAAACACTAACTCCTCACTCCTCCCTTCCCTCATCACTTGACAGCCATCCTTCTACTTTATGTCTCTATTCATAGGTATGAGCACCCCACACACACAAAAAAATCACTAATCTAAAAGGAAAAGTCAAGTTTGGAACTTCTTAGGGCAAACCTGCCTCCCATTCTATTCAAACTTACCCCTCTGCTCTCTGAGATAAATGCATATCTCATTGCCTCCTTTGGAGAGGCTAATCAGAAACTCAAAAGAATGCAACCATTTGTCTCTTTTCTACCTATGACCTGGAAGCCCCCTCCCTGCTTTGAGTTGTCCCGCCTTTCTGGACCAAACCGATGTTCATCTTACGTATATTAACTGATGTCTAATTTCTCCCTAACATGTATAAAACCAAGCTATGCTCTGACTACCCTGGGCACATGTCATCAGGACCTCCTGAGACTGTGTCACGGGTGCACATCCTCAACTGTGGCAAAATAAACTTTATTTTTTATTTTTATTTATTTTTTAGAGATAGAGTCTCACTCTGTCACCCAGGCTGGAGTACGGTGATGCAATCTTGACTCACTACAACCTTCACCTCCCAGATTCAAGCAATTCTCATGCCTCAGTCTTCCGAGTAGCTGAAATTACAGCCTTGCGCCACCACACCCAGTTAATTAGCAAAATAAATTTTCTAAATTAACTGAGACTTGTCTCAAATTACTGGGGTTAACATTTTGGTAACCACATAGGGACTCTGCGTGGAGGAACAACTGAACTTTGACAAATCTCCTACTGGTGTTTGGTATCAGCATAAGCTAATTTTATGAATACTTTGCTGAGGACTTCTCTGAGGATTTCCAGAGAATCCCCGCTCTCCCAAAGTCTGGTTGAGATCTAAAGTTTATTTTGCTGTACAACTGCCTCTTTTTATTTATTTATTTATTTTTGGAGTTTTACTTGCTTCCATGACAAGGGAAGGCAGGTAATTCCTTTATGAGTTTGAGCTTGCTTCCAACAGAAAAGATGATTTTTTTTTTCCTGCTTCTAGGATGGTAGAGAGCAGTCTTCAGCCTGAGACCCATCCCTAGGTAAGTAGCTGAATTGAGGTTTAGTCTTGGCTAAAGTTAACGACCAGATGATCATAATTTCTCCTTACCATTAAAGCATTCAGTAATCATGTAAGTTTATGATCATTTGTTTTGCTTAGCTGTTTGTCGTTGTTGTTTCTGTTTTTGTTGTTGTTTTGGTCTTTGTCCCATTAGGTTTGACCGACTCTATAAAACTTGATCAAATCTGAAGGAAAATTCCAAATTATGGGGAACAAGGCCTCTCAAATACATAAATTTCCCCCCCCCCCCCCACACACACACACAAAGGTGGTATGGTGGGGGAGAAAAACAGCCAGCAAAAAGAAAAAAGAGGAAAGATTTTTGATTTTGAGTACTACATGGGCTTTATTCACAAGGCCACCTTTTAGCTAGCCAGGCCAATCTGAAAGAGTAATGGTTGTACTTCTGAAATAGCAGCAATTTTAAAAACAAAAGCAAACAAACAAACAAAAAATAAAAACCAAAAAAATAAAGGTGGGAACGGTGGCTCACGCCTGTAATCTCAGCACTTCAGGAGGCCAAGGCAGACTGATTGCCTGAGCTCAAGAGTTCATGACCAGCCTGGGCAACATGGTGAAACCCTGTCTCTACTAAAATACAAAAAATCAGCCGGACATGGCAGTGTGCACCTGTAGTCCCAGCTACTCGGGAGGCTGAGGGAGGAGAATTGCTTGAACCCAGGAGGCAGAGGTTGTAGTGAGCTGAGATTGCACCACTGTACTCCAGCCTGGGCAACAGAGAAAGACTCCATCTCAAAAAAAAAAAAAAAACAAAAACAAAAACAAAGAAAGAAAAGAAAATGAAATACAAAAATTAGCTGGGCATGGTGGCACATGCCTGTAATCCTAGCTACTCGAGAAGCTGAGGCATGAGAATCACTTGAACTTGGGGGCAGAGGTTGCAGTGAGCCGAGATCGTGCCATTGTACTCCAGCCTGGGCAACAGAGCAAGACTCCATCTCAAAAAAAAAGAAAGAAAGAAAAAGAAAAAAGAAAAGAAAATGAAATAGCACCAATTTGTCTCAGTTGAAATATGGTAATGAGATTTAAAAACTTCTTTTTTTAGAGGAGCTCATTTGTTAAAGTCAACTTAATTAAAAGCTAACATCCAAGATACATATGTGTGTTTGTATTTAAAAGGTCTTCATGGTTTGTTTTTTTCTCTCCTATGACCTTGTTCTTTTGAGCAAGGTTTTTCTTCTCAGTTGACTTAATTCTGTTTTTTTCATTTACTTCTGCTGTCTCTCCTTTCTCTTGCACCCTCTGCTGCATGAGGGACCTGAAATTGTTTAGCCTGGGTTCCTTTAAGAAAGTGGAGAAGGCGCCAAAAGTATAAACGGACAAGTTCATCTCAGCTTTTAAACTGTTTGCTTTTGTATTGTGTTACACGATTTATCGACTAAAATAGTGATTTGCAACAGAGGCTAGCCTTGGGTCTTTAAGGAATAGTGTATTCAACACTTAGAAATGTCTGTTTAAAAAAAATTCTCTTTAAGTGCAGTGTAAAAACATCATTTGGTCTAGCCTCATAATAATTCTCCCTTTTTGGAAACCCAGGATTTGGTATAGGCTCTGCCTAGAGCTCAGAGATCCAGTTAAAAGATAGGTAGTCCCTACCCAAATAAAATTGGTCTCCTTATACAATCCTATGATAGATTTTTATAATTTTATGTTTGATTTGACATCTATCTTTAATCTCCCTCTAGCACACCAGACTTTTCCTGTCTGTACCTTATGATGTAAATTCTGTTACTTGATTTTCACCTGAGTTGTTTCCTTTAATATGCAAATTTAAGGCTATTTAGCTATTTAACTGCCTAGGGTTGTGAAACAGGTTATCAAGAACCTGAAAGTCTAAGATTAAAAAAAAAGGTCTTTATGAATCTACAAGATATACTTCTATCAGCATGCCTAATACATCTATGTATTTATGTGTTGTGCACACAATATTTCACTATTGAAAATATATAAAAGAGCTAATTAATTGGCTTAAAAAAACAAAAGCACTTAAATCAGATACTAAAGAAACAAAGACTAGTCAAATGCTTTTTCAAGTTCATGGGACTTAAGTAAAATCTTTAATAAATAAGCTGGATTTAAAATTATTAGTAAAATAATATTAGAAATGTCTTAAGAATTTGCCAGCAATACATCTTTGTTTGCATTTACTAATCAAGCAATTTTATACTTATCCCAGCCAGATACTATAAGGTGTCAAAATTTGGTATAGAGGTTACAAAACTATAAAACCAGCCCAAGACAGAATTATCTTTGCTGGTGTACTCCTTAATAAATAATACATTGATATTGGTTTAATAAAAATAGCTACATCTTGAATTTAGTAAGATTACCATACTTCTTTTTTTTTTTTTTTTTTTGAGACAGAGTTTTGCTCTTGTTGCCCAGGCTGGAGTGCAGTGGCATGATCTTGGCTCACTGCAACCTCCACGTCCCATGTTCAAGTGATTGTCCTGCCTCAGCCTCCCAAGTAGCTGGGTTTACACGCATGCACCACCATGCCTGGCTAATTTTGTATTTTTAGTAGAGACAGGGTTTCTCCATGATGGTCAGGCTGCTCTCAAACTCCCAACCTCAGGTGATCTGCCCAGCTTGGCCTCCCAAAGTGCTGGGATTACAGGCCGCCCATGCCCGGCCAGATTACCATAATTTCTAATCCTGTGGTGTTAGGCAGTCTAGTCCACAGGCAGTAAGAGATTTCCTTTGGGAAGACAGTTACTATTTTTGTTTCAAAGCTAAACTATAAACTAAGTTCCTAGCAAAGTTAGTTCAGCCCATACCCAGGAATGAACAAGGACAGCTTGGAGTTTAGAAGCAAGACGGAGTCACTTAGGGCAAATCTTTTTCACTGTCTCAGTTATAATTTTGCAATGGTGGTTTCATAACTTTAAATGATGACTATTGCAGTTTTCATAAATAATCTAGGTAAATGATTAAAATAAAATAATTAGATAAATGTAATAGGATAAATACTAAACTAGTCATAATTTAGAATCTAAAGTTATATTAAATTAAATTACAGATATTTCATTATTTCAGTATTTTTCAATAAAAACACATTGTAGGAAAATATTCTTTCTTTAAAAAGTGTCCCTTTTAAAAACGTGAGGCCGGGCACGGTGGCTCAAGCCTGTAATCCCAGCACTTTGGGAGGCCGAGACGGGCGGATCACAAGGTCAGGAGATCGAGACCATCCTGGCTAACACGGTGAAACCCCGTCTCTACTAAAAATACAAAAAAAAACTAGCTGGGCGAGGTGGCGGCCGCCTGTAGTCTCAGCTACTCGGGAGGCTGAGGCAGGAGAATGGCGTAAACCCGGGAGGCGGAGCTTGCAGTGAGCTGAGATCCGGCCACTGCACTCCAGTCCGGGCGACAGAGCAAGACTCCGCCTCAAAAAAAAATAAATAAATAAATAAAAAATAAAAACGTGAACAATTTTTGTCTAATTCAAAGCTTATTTAAAGGTCATGTATAAAACAAGGTAAAAGGAGCCAGGAAATAAGAGAGGTATAAACAAAATTATAGAAAGAAAGAGGTATTTTTTGGTCAGAAAGCTTAAAGAGAAATAATTTTAAAAAAAAAATTTTTTTTTTGAGATGAGCCTGTCTCCCAGGCTAGAGTGAAGTGGCGCAATCTTGGCTTGTTGCAACCTTCTTCCCACAGGGTTCAAGTGATTCTCCTGCCTCAGCCTCCTGAGTAGCTGGGATTATAGGTGCCTGCCACCACACCCGGCTGATTTTTGTATTTGAAGTAGAGATGGGGTTTTGCCATGTTGGCCAGGTTGGTCTCAAACTCCTGACTTGAGGTGATCTACTAGCCTTGACCTCTCAAAGTGCTGGGATTATAGGCATGAGCCACTATGCCCAACTGAGAAATAATTTTATATGAAAAATAATCTTGTGTGGTAAATTTAGACCAAGAATAAAATGAGTGGCTGTTTAAGAAAGATGTTCAGGACAAACCCAAAAGTCCAAGCATGTCATGAATGGTCTGTGTAAGTAACAATAAAAGGATTTACCTAAAAAAACCCAAAAATTTTCATATGATCAAGTTGTCTATAATTAAAGGAAAATAATAATGGGCTTTTCTAGACATTGGGTTTGACGTAATGAAACACACATGCTAAAGAATTCAACAATAAAATGTCCTTAAGGGATTGATTCCTTCTTAATAAATTATAAAGATTTTAATTTTTTTAACCCAAAGTTCAACTTTTATTTCATCATGCTGTTTTCAGTTTTCTTTCCCCTTTTAAAATGTGCAAAATTATAACACTCTCCTTCAACTCATTTTCAGCTCATATATGTTTTTTTTTTTCCCTCAAGTTCTGTCTGTTGTGGCCTGATGCTTACAATATTTTCTTAAAGATCTAAAGGAAATGTTTTATTCCAACATAATTTTCCATACACAGCAGAAGATCTTTTCTTTTGCCTTTTGGTAACTAGCTTAATAAATTTTACATTTTATCAAAATAACTCCTATGTATTACTATTAAGTTTTGGTTTGCTTAGGAAAAAACTGAGATTAAAATTTATTTAATTAAGATTATTACATCCATAAATTAACCATTAATGTCAAAGGCACATTGATGCAAGACCAGAATATGTGTCACTGTGTCAGATTAACAAGATTATCTTGAAGCATTAACTCCTTAGTAAAAGTTATAAAAGGCTTGTGGAAGTTATATCTTACAGTCTCTTACAATCAAGATTAAAATGTTATATAGAGTGTTTGTACAATTTTGAAAAACAAATTTAATTGGTTTCGTGCTGTTCTTTTTTTTTTAGTTTTTGAGATGAAATCTGTCACCCAGGCTGGAGTGCAGTGGTGTGATCTCAGCTCACTGCAACCTTTTGCCTCCTGGGTTTAAGTGATTCTCCTTCCACAGCCTCCTGAGTAGCTGGGATTACAGGAACCCACCACCATGTGTGGCTAATTTTGTTTGTTTGTTTTGTTATTTTGAAACACAGTCTGGCTCTGTCACCAGGCTGGAGTGCAGTGGTGTGATCTCGGCTCACTGCGACCTCCGCCTCCTGGGTTCAAACGATTTTCCTGCCTCAGCCTCCCAAGTAGCTGGGACTACAGGCCCATGCCAACAGGCCTGGCTGATTTTTTGTATTTTTTGGTAGAGATGGGGTTTCACCGTGCTAGCCAGGATAGGCTCGATTTGACATTGTGATCCGCCTGCCTTGGCCTCCCAAAGTGCTGGGATTAAATTTTTTGTATTTTTAGTAGAGACAGGGTTTCAGTATATTGGTCAGGCTGGTCTCGAACTCCTGACCTCCAGTGATCCAACCCCTTTTGGCCCCCCAAAGTGCTGAGATTATGGTGTGAGCCACTGCACCCAGCCTGTGCTGTTTTTGTCAGGGCTTATTGTTTGGAAAATTAAATATCCTCTCTCAAAGAATGAGGGTTTTCACCTTTTCTTTGAAATCCTTGAGTTATCACTTTGGTTAAATGAATAACTTATTTAACAATGACCTGTGATTCTATTTTGTGATATCAAGCGTTTTAAACCTTTGATATTTGACAAACTTTCCAAAATCAAATTATAAATTATGTCTTTTTCTGATTTAATTAATCCCTTAAGATACTATTAATAGGTTCCCTAAAGTTCAAAAATGACATATTTGCCTTATCTGGTATAAAAACTATACAGGAACCATTGTCACATACAAAATAGTGTTTGGTTTTCTTTGGGCTACATTTATACAAATATGTTACTGGTATATGTTCCAAAATTATGGGAAACTCCTATAACTTAATGTACATAGTGAGAGACATTTAGTGATATAACTTAGTGTACATTATCCATAATAATTATAATTCTTATGTTCCAAAATTATGGGAAACTCCTATAACTTAATGTACATAGTGAGAGACATTTAGTGATATAACTTAGTGTACATTATCCATAATAATTATAATTCTTATGTTAAATTATTGTGTGCCACAGAGGTAATAAATGTCCTTGTCAATTGTGTCTTTGACTATGGCTGCTCTAAAACTGTCATCCACAGACAGCTGTTGTCTTGTTTTGGCCCTCTTTAGAAGGTGGTTTTATAATCAGCTACAGAACTCTAACAGGTGTTCTTAAATGCAGGTTTCTGATAACTTTGGAATTTGTGACATTAGAATAGAGGAAAAAAGAAACTTTTAGGACTCTTATGGAGAGCTGAAATGTTCATGAATATCAAGCAGAACAGGAGTTAATTGCATAAACTGAACTGATAGAAGACTAAAGTAATCTTTTTGACTTTTGCTTTAAATGTTGCTGATTGTTTTTTTTTTTTTTTTCAGAGTCAAGGAAACTTTTCTTTTGAGCTATTGACAGCTTTTAACAATTTAGTATACTCCTATGACTAAAATTTGCAGGATATTTGTTTCTCTCTACCTGATTTCTCCAGAACTTGCAAACTATTTTTGAGTATGCTTCACTTATGGCAATACAGTAATTTGTACAAGTATAGTAAGAATCTGTTTTCATTTTGCAACAAGACACAAAAGGAGAAACTGGTTATTTTACCAAGGTTCTGATTGTAATAGTCTGCTTTCCTTTAAGGAATCAAATTTGACTTATGGAAGCCAATAAAGCTCCTTGCAGAAACTGGCCTCATACCTTCCCTGTACAGCGTTCCTGACCTGTGATAAGTAAAGAATGTCACTTTCTGACAGGCCCAGGAGCCCCAAGTTTACTTTGGAACCTCAAAAGCAGAGGATCATCCAACTTATAGGTATTTAATGGCACAAATCCATGGCTGGTCTCAGCTTTAAATAAAGGTCTTAGCCAGGTGCAGGGACTCACGCCTGTAATCCCAGCACTTTGGGAGGCTGAGGCAGGTGGATCATTTGAGGTCAGGAGTTTGAGGCCAGCCTGGCCAACATGGTGAAATCCTGACTCTACTAAAAGCACAAAAATTAGCTGGGCATGGTGGCATGCACCTATAGTCCCAGCTACTTGGGTGACTGAGGCAGGAGAATAGCTTGAACCTGGAAGACAGAAGTTGCAGTGACCCCAGATGGTGCCACCGTACTCTAGCTTGGGGACAGAGTGAGATTCCATCTCAAAAAAGAAATTATAAAAAAATTTAAAAGATCTTATCTGGGATTCCTTCTATAGAACAAAGTTCCATCAAAGCCAATTTAAAAGTGTATTTGAAAAATAATTATTCTTGTTGTATTGTATACAAATAATTAGGCCAAGTATAATAAAGCAAATCAAATTACTAAAGACATGACTTGTCTTTAGTAAAAATGGGAAACTAGAGAAAGAAAAATTATGTTTTGAAAACTGTAGTACACCTGTTGTTAGATTCCAGTCTTGCCTAATGTTTTTCAATTTTCATTATTGTGGTACTATTTGGACAGAATTCTAATTTTTTTTTTAGCTACATGTATTCGAAATAAGGTTTTCAACCTTTTTCCCCATTTTTTCCTAGTTTGAAGTCATGGAAAACTAAGCTGTGCTTTCTTTTTATTATTTTTGAGACAGAGTCTTGCTCTGTCACCTAGGCTGGAGTGCACTGGTGCAATCTCACCTCACTGCAACCTCTGCCTCCTGGGTTAAAGCAATTTTCCTGCCTCAGCCTCCTGAGTAGCTGGAATTACAGGCACCTGCCACCACACCCAGCTAATTTTTGTATTTTAGTAGAGATGGAGTTTCACCATGTTGGCCAGGCTGGTCTCAAACTCCTGACCTCAAGTGATCCACCTGCCTCGGCCTCCCAAAATGCTGGGATTATAGGGGTGAGCCACCATCTCCAGACTAAGTTTTGCTTTCATTTTTATTTATTTATTTTTATTTTTATTTTTTTCAGACAGAGTCTCACTCTGTCACCCAGGCTGAAGTGCAGTGGGGCAATCTCAGCTCACTGCAATCTCCACTTCCTAGATTGAAGCGATTCTCCTGCCTCAGCCTCCAGAGTAGCTGGGATTACAGGTGTGCACCACCATGCCCAGCTAACTGTGCTTTCTTAAAGCCCTGCAAACTGAAGCCAGACAACTTAAATTTCAGAAGGAAATAACAGCAATCTATTTACATACATAAGCCACTTTCATACTTGCCTATTGATGTATGGACTTCAGAGTAATCCAGCCTGTAATGATTTTCCAGGATTGTTCTTTTGTTTGTTGTTTTTCTCCCTTGCTCCCCCTGTTTTCTTTTCACAGGACATGAGACTTCACAATCTTCTAAAAATGAACTTTCCTAATAACTCAGGACCTACTCGTCTAGGAGTAAACCACCCTAGCCATGACAGATCAGACGAAACCTGAGACCACAAACTCATTTTCTCCTAAAATGCTTTTTCCAAAAGATTTTAAAAAAGAAAAGTGGGAAATGTGAAAGGAAAATATCTTATGCCCCCAAAATCACTAAGCTAAAGGGAAAAGTCAAACTGGAAACTGCTTAGGGCAAATCTGCCTCCCATTCTATTCAAAGTCACCCCTCTGCTCACTGAGATAAAAACATATCTGACTGCCTCTTTTGAGGAGGCTAATCAGAAACTTAAAAGAATGTAACCATTTTTCTCTTATGTACCTATGAACTGGAAGCCCCCTTCCTGCTTCAAGATGCCATGCTTTTCCAGACCGAACCAATGTTCTTCTTATGTATATTGATTGATGTTTCATGACTTCCTAAAATGTATAAAACCAAACTGCTCTGACCACCTTGGGTAAATGTCATCAGGACCTCCTGAGGCTGTGTCATAGGCACGCATCCTCAACCTTGGTGAAATAAACTTTCTAAATTAACTGAGACATGTCTCAGATTTTTGGAGTACACATCTGATAAAACACAATGAGAAAAATGTGGCATCAGTTCTGTGATATTCCTGCTAAAGATGCATACCCTGTGAGGCTGCATTGAGCCGCCATCACACACCCCTGCACTCCAGCCTTAGCAACACAGTGAGACCCTGTCTCAAAAAAAAAAAAAAAAAAAAGACACTTCACCTAGTATCTAGGAAACATTAGACAAACCCAAACTCAAGGAGGTTTTACAAAATAACTGATCTGTAACCTCAAAATTGTCCAGGTCATGAAAGTCAAGGAAGAGCTGAGGAACTTCTCTAGATTGAAGGACACTCATGAGACATGACACTAAATGCAATGTGCAATTCTGAATTGGATCCTTTTGCTAAGAAGTACAATGTTGAGACAATTGGCAAAACTTGAATGGGATCTGAGGAGTAGATGGTGGTAACAATGTTAATTTCCTGATTTTGATAGTCTTATTATGGCTATGTAGGACACAGTTGTTTAAGAAAATACAGCCTAAAATGTTCTGAGTAATTAGCCATAGTATCAACAACTAATTTTCAAATGGTTCGGGAAAAAAATTTTTTTGTACTATACTTGCAACTTTTCTGAAAGCCTGAGATTATTTCAAGATAAAATATTTTTTAAATGCAATTACTTAAATTCTTCCCATGTTTCTGCCCACGTAAACGTCAATCCGAAGGACATGCCTTCAGAAGCTTTTTTTTTTTTGAGATGGCATCTCACTGTGTTGCCCAGGCTGGAGTTTAGTGGCACAATCTTGGCTCACTGCAACCTTCACCTCCCGGATTCAAGCGAATCTCTTGCCTCAGCTTCCCGAGCAGCTGGGACTACAGGCGTGTGCCAACACGCCTAGCTAATTTTTATATTTTTAGTGGAGACAGGGTTTCACCATGTTGGCAAGGCTGGTCTCGAACTCCTGACCTCAGGTGATCCACCCACCGCGGCCTCCCACAGTGCTGGGATTACAGGTGTGAGCCACTGCACCTGGCACAGAAGCTCTTAAACGCTTTATCTCCTCACAGATATTAATGAAATGCAATTCTGAATTTTGGCGGGTTGTTTTTTTTCTTCATTTCTCTGTCTTATCTGAAGCTTCAGTGCAAAATCCATGATTATTGAACTATCACCTATTTTACCTCCATTTTTACATATTAAACCTTATTAAGCACTACTATGTGCTGGGTCACGTACTAAATCTTATTCAGGCATTATTTCTTTTAACCTTGATCTCTTGCTACTTCCCCCCTTCATACTCCAGCCTACAGCACGGGGACTCCTGTGGGCTTTCTCTCTGCGTGTTTGCAAAATGCAGTGCCTCTGCCTCTCTTTTTTCTCCCTCTTGTCTTCACTCCTTAACTCCTATTTATTCTTCAGGTTTCAGCTAGGATGACACTTCCTCCAAGGAGCCTTTCCTTAAGTCTGAGTGGGGGCCCCTCCCTGTGCCCAGGCCTCTCTTCTTTTACCATTGTACTTTTACACTATATTTTAATTTTCTGTTTTCTCTTCTGTTCCCTTTTCTATGCTTATTCAAGAGCAAGAACTGTTTTTACTGCTGTTTTACCAAAGCTATCAGAGGCCTTCATCCATGATGTCACTCTCAAGAGATTTTAATTAGTGATTTCTTGCTTCTGAAAATAGGAAGGTTGATTTGATGTCAAATATCCAATCACTAGTAATTAATTACGTTAATTTTGCCCTTGTTCTTTAATTAAAACAATGTCCAAAGTCCTTTTAATGACAATGTGTATTACGATGATACTAAAATTTCTTACCAAAGTCCAAAACACTGGTTTTCTACATGTCTCTTCCAGGTAAAAGTGAATTATCAGCAGAGCAGTAAATAAAATACATTCACATTAATCCTCAAGTGACTTCTAATCTAGGGGAGCACTGAAAGGGTTACATTCATAGGATTGATTTAAAGGCAACTTCTTTAAACAGCAGTGACTTAAAAACAATTCTAATTTACTCTAAATTCTTTCTGGCCAGGCAATCAACACAGGAAAGAGAAAAGGTCTTGATTTTCTACTAATTTGTGTCTTGCAAAAGAATTTTTTTTTCCCTTGAGACGGAGTCTCTGCTGCTCAAACTGGAGTGCCGTGGCTCTATATTGGCTCACTGCAACCTCCACCTGAATTAATTTTTTTAATTCAGAAAACATCTATTGGCACCACAGAAATCTTGGAGTTATAATAAAAGTGAACTCTATGTTATAAAAGGACAAGTCGAGATTGGTGAACAAAGCTGAAAAAACCAGCAAGAACACCTTCCAAGTCCTCTACCACTTGAAGTTAACGATTCCCTTCATTTTTGTTCCTCTCCCCCTCCCCTCCAGCCCCACGAAACATGGACTTGCGGTCCACAGAGTCCAGTGGAGGCGCTGAGCAGCTAGAGAGTGACCCATTAAACTGTGCCATTAGCACAGAATTGTTCTAGGCTGGGGTCTGAGGAAACCGACATTCTCTTCCACTCTGCACCCACAATAGGCCACTGCAGGGGACGAGCTGCTGGGACTCAAGAGCTGGAACCTGCTGTTTCCACTGTAAGCTACCATTTAGTGAACATTTTCTACGTATTGGGAACTGTTCTAAGTGGTTTTCATGTTTTGTTTTTGTTGTTGTTGTTGTTGTTGAGACGGAGTTTCGCTCTTGTTGCCCAGGCTGGAGTGCAATGATGCGATCTCGGCTCACTGCAACCTCTGCCTCCTGGGTTCAAGCGATTCTCCTGCCTCAGCCTCCCGAGTACCTGGGATGACAGACATGGGCCACCATACCCGGCTAATTTTGTATTTTCAGTACAGACGGGGTTTCTCATGTTGGTCAAGCTGGTCTCGAACTCCCAACCTCAGGTGATCCGCCCGCCTCGGCCTCCCAAAGTGCTGCGATTACAGGCGTGAGCCACCGCGTCCAGCCGAGCCTGGTTTGTTGTTGTTGTTGTTGTTTCTAAAAACAGCGTCTCACTCTGTGGCCCAGGCGCGGGGTGCAGTGGCGAGATCTCGGCTCACCGCAGCCTGGAACTCCTGGGGTCTCCAGTTACCTGTTGTTTCCTCTTTACGTAGGAAGAGTGCATGTAACAGTAAGACACAACTCTTTCATATTATAGGTAAAGAGTTTATGCCAAAGGTTATAGATACAGTCACACGCCAAAACTAGGCTACAATTCGAAGAATCACCGCTCAAGTTCTGGAAAAAAGAGTTGATGGTTGAACAACACTGTGAAGGTAATCGATGCCACTGAAACACGCTTAAACTGGCTAAAGTGGCGAATTTTGTCTGGCATATATTACCACCATTTTTAGCAATGTTTTTTGGCAGATGAAGAAAAGCAAGGCTCCAGGAGGCCCTGCGCACCGGTCTGCGCCCACTAACTCACCCGCCCCCTGCGCCGTGTCTCCCTTCTCAATTTCAGTCGCCCCATTGATAAAAACGAGGTGGCTACCTGAGGTGGCCTTTAGCGGTCTTTCCAGCTCCACGGTTTTACAGTCTGGAACCGGGAAAGAAAAACTCCAAGGTCCTCACTTCAAAGCAACCGTCGGAGCCCCGCCGCCCCGCTCCTCTCCGCCCCGGGGTCCGAGAGCCGCCGCCTGCAGGGGCGCAGAGGCCGCAGCACGCGTGCGCAGTGGACACCAAGAGCGCTGCGTCGTCCACGCAGCGCCCGGCCCTCCGCCGCCGCACCCGCCTGCAAGGCCCTGAGGGAGGCGGCGGCGGAGGGCGGAGGGCGGAGGGGGGGGGGCGAGTGCGCTGGGGGCGAGTGCGCGGCGGGCTCGGCTGACCGTTGGCCCCTCGGCCGGCGCCCTAGCCGACCTCCCCTCGCCGCCCCGCGCCTCCCCGCCTCCCCGGCTCTGGTTCCAACACCCTAGCGCCGAGCCGGGGAGGCGGGGAGGACTCCCCAAGTGTGCTGCCCCGGGGCCTCCCGCTCGTCCCGCCCCGAGGGGCGTGAGGAGGGGAGGGGCTGCGGACTTCGGACTCGGGCCCGGAGACTGCCTCCTACCCAGAGCCCGAGCCCGCAACCCGCTCAGGCGGCGACAGAGCCATGTCGCCGCTGCTGGGGCTCCGGCCCGAGCTGCAGGACACCTGCACCTCTCTGGGACTGATGCTGTCGGTGGTGCTGCTCATAGGGCTGGCCCGCGTGGTCGCCCGGCAGCAGCTGCACAGGCCGGTGGCCCACGCCTTCGTCCTGGAGTTTCTAGCCACCTTCCAGCTCTGCTGCTGCACCCACGAGCTGCAACTGCTGAGCGAGCAGCACCCTGCGCACCCCACCTGGACGCTGACGCTCGTCTACTTCTTCTCGCTGGTGCATGGTCTGACTCTGGTGGGTACATCCAGCAACCCGTGCGGCGTGATGATGCAGATGATGCTGGGGGGCATGTCCCCAGAGACGGGCGCGGTGAGGCTATTGGCTCAGCTGGTTAGTGCCCTGTGCAGCAGGTACTGCACAAGCGCCCTGTGGAACTTGGGTCTGACCCAGTATCACGTCAGCGAGAGGAGCTTCGCTTGCAAGAATCCCATCCAAGTCGACTTGTTCAAAGCGGTCATCACAGAGGCCGTCTGCTCCTTTCTTTTCCACAGCGCTCTGCTGCATTTTCAGGAGGTCCGAACCAAGCTTCGTATCCACCTGCTGGCTGCACTCATCACCTTTTTGGTCTATGCAGGTTTGTCATTCCCACCAAATACTTGGCACTTCCAGAGCCTCTATGACATGAGGCTGTAAGTTCTTTACTAAAATACATTTGAAACCCTCTATCCTGCTATGATGTAAATGCTGGAATCCCCGTTATTCTAACCATTTTGCAGCCCGTTCTTAACCAGTAGGGCCGACACACAGCGCCTTTATGCAGTGCTTTTTTGAACACCTAGAGAAAGGAGCCACCTCTGTGCTGAAACAGATATTGTGAGATATTGCCAGGGGTTCAGATATCCTACAAGGGGGTTGTTTTAATGGTAGAAAGGAAAGATAACTTATTTATGCCAAGGTGCTATAGATCCTTTCGGATACTCTTACTGAAAAATGATCCTGGCTTTACAAAGTTCCTTTCGATTTAAAGCACAAGGCACATGATTGGTTAGTATAACAGCGGAGAGTAGGAATTTTGTAGTTCCATTCTAGTCCTATAAATTACTTAAAGTCATTTCTTATTTCCTTAATTCATTTTGAGTTATGAAATTTCTTATTTTAATAATTCATTTTGAGTTATACATGAACTTTTAACTGACCTCTCAAGAAAAATGTGTTTAAATGAGAACTTGCTTCAAATTAAAGATGCTTTTTAAAATATAACTCTTGAGAAATCAGTTGATTTCTTTTAAACCATTTGTTTACTTTGAAAGATCTCAGATGCAGTGGGCAATCTAGTCCTAAATGGGAGGAGGAAATCCAAAACACAAGTATTTAATGATGAAATGTGTCATGTTAAATGCGCACAACAGAATATATTTATTGTGGCTACATCTAAATTATAAAAGACTGGAGGCAGAAATTACAACAAAGGAAATTTGTGGTAATAGTTATCTTCTGCCCATTAAAAGTGAAACCATGACTAGAAGCAAACTTCAAGATTATAAGGACTCCTAAACATGTACTTGACCTTCTAGGGTAAAAATGAAAGCCTTCAGCCGGGCGCGGTGGCTCACACCTGTAATCCCAGAAAGAAAGAAAGCCTTCCCAATCAATTTCCCCTTCTGTAGGTGTAGTACCACTTTTTAAGTAGACATAAATGGAAATAAGTGGTGTAGGAGAGTGAAAGGGGCCGGGCGCGGTGGCTCACGCCTGTCATCCTAACACTTTGGGAGGCCAAGGCGGGTGGATCGCTTGAGCCCAGGAGTTCGAGACTAGCCTGGGCAACACAGAGAAATACCATCTCTACAAAAAATACAAAAATTAGCCGGGCATGCTGGTGCGCACTTGTAGTCCCAACTACTTGGGAGGATCACCTAATTCCAGGAGCTTGAGGCTGTGGTGAGCTGTGATAGTGCCACTGCACTCCAGCCTGGGTTATAGAGACCCTGTCTGTCTCAAAAGAAAAAAAAAGAAAAGAAAAAAAGAGTGACAGGTACAGGCATATTTGAGGGATTGGTGAGTAGTTGCTTATTTATTGAAGTGTTAGATTTTAGCTAAAGCAGAAACATCCCCTGTATATGAACAAAATTGTCACTGCAAAAAAGTTATGCCATGGTTTACCTCTGTATTTCTACAATTAAAAGCAGTAAAAACTTAAAAGAATTTTTAAATCAATAGAACATCAACTACAGTTGGATTTTTCAAAACCTATGTTCCTCTTCCCTCTCTTGATTAGCCTGAAGTTGATATTCTTTGTCTACTTTTAATACATATTTATGATTCCATAGATAATACTGTATATATTAGCCATTCCCTATTTTATCAGTGACAAAAAATTTGAGAGAAGAGACACAGATAATATTTGGAGTTATAGATCCAGTCATAGATATAAGGAAGGTTATTAGAAGGAATCTGTAAAATATCAACTTAAGAGATCAAAAATAATGCCCTTTTTTTCTTAAAATGAGGGTACTAATTGATGTGGGAGAGGGAGAGTATAAAGGGATCACTAGAGCAGTGGTTCTCTCTGTATTAAAATCACCTGGGGAGCTCTTTAAACATGCTTACTTATTCTGGGCTCACAGATTAAAATCCAATTGCTCTGGCAAGGGGCCTAGGCAGTGATGTATGTTAAACCTTCACAGGTGATCCCATTATGAAACCAAGGTAAAGAAGCACTGCTTTAGGAGTCTAGACCTGCACTGTGCAATTCAGTAGCCACTAGCAGCATGTCGTTATTTACACTTAAATTAACTGAAATTAGATTCAAAGTAGCCACATTTCAAGTGGTCAGTTGTCAAATTGTGATGTAGCTAGTGGCTACAGTATTGGACAGTGCTAGACTCTGTTTGCCTGGGTAGAACAAAATAGACAATTGTTGATTACTACTAGTTACAGACATTTATAATGCAGTATGATCTTCCCTTTGTTTTCTGCCAATATAAGGGAGATAAGAATATTCAGTTGTCAGCTGTTACAGGCAAAGCATTTTGCTAGGTAATTTATGAGAGTTATCTTAATTAATCCTTACAAGAACCCATGGATGAATACATTCTTCCCATTTTAAGTAAAGTAAGTGAGGCTCAGAAAAGTGAAATGACTTGTCCAAGCTTACATAACTAGACTGTGCTAGAACCATGGTTCCAAATGGCTGCTAAACATACTACGGTGCACAGGACAGCTCACAACAAAGAATTATCCACTAAGACATTAAAGCCAATGCCATGTTTTTGGCTTTTGTTAACACAGAACCCACACCTGACTTGGATTTCTCTATCAGTTAACTATTGCTGTGTAACACACCATTCAAAACCTTTTTTTTTTTTGAGACAGGTTCTCACTCTGTCACCCAGGCTGGAGAGCAGTGGCACAATCTCAACTCACAGCAACCTCAACCTTTACAGGCTCAGGTTATTCTCCTACCTTAGCCTCCCAAGTAACTGGGACCACAGGCATGTGGCACCACACCCAGCTAATTTTTGTATTTCTTATAGAAATGGGGTTTTGCTATGTTGCCTGAGCTGGTTACAAACTCCTGGGCTCAAGTGATCCAACCGCTTCAGCCTTCCAAAGTGTTAGGATTACAGGCATGAGCCACCATGCCTGGCCCCAAAACTGAGAATAACTTATTTTTCATGATTCTGTGGGTTATAGATGGGCAGTTCCTCTGAGATCACTCATGTAGCTGCATTCAGCTGGACAGTGGTGAGGCTGGAAAGCCCAAGGCAGCCTCACTCATGTGTCTGGCAGTTGTCAGCTGTCATCTAAGATGCCTCAGTTCTCTTCCGTGTGGCCTTCCATCCTCCAGCAGGCCAGACCAGCAAACTCAAATGGTCAGGGCATTCTTCCAAGAGAGCAAAAAGTGGAAGCTGATGCGTTTATTGAGACGTGAACCTAGAATTCACACAGCATCACTCCTGCCACATTCAGAATTCACATAGCCCTACTCTGCTCCATTCTGTCTATCCACACAAGTTGCAAAGCCAGCTCAGTTTCAAGAGAGGGAAAGTAGACAACCTCTTGCTGGAAGCAGCAGCTCCCACTAAGTCACACTGATCAGAACTGCTGTGTGAGGATGAGAAGATTAGGAAGTGAAGCCGTTTGAGTTTAGGATGGTATAAGACTGATCGGTGGTGTTCATCTTAGATGTAGTGGAAAACCTTCGGTATACCATGGCCTTGAATACTGAAGTAAACCAATTGAGGGTAATGATTCAGTCCATTTTTATCAATACATGCCTAAAAGTCACAGGTCATTTATATTATCATAGGTCATATTACATTATATTGTAAATGTCTGTGTGAGTCTTTATCTTTCTGCCCATGGTATCTAGTACACAGGAACTCAGTAAGTTTTTGTGGAATCAAACTGAAATGACTAGCTGCCAACCAGACAATTCTGTTCACCCTTAGCAGTTGCAGGTTTAACATTCCAGGATTTGACTATTCAAGAATGATTCTGAAGGTCCATGATATCATTTATAATTGCTGAGTCATGAATATGAATCATGCTGTGAGGCTGGTACACTAGAAAAAACTCGTAGCTATTGAGTGAGCTTAGTTCATTGCTCAATATCTTCATCTCGACACAGCTTCATTGTTCTCGGCCTATTCAAGTGTGAAATCTCAGTAGTGAAATCTTATGAAAGGGCCACTTAATTTCCATGAAAACAGGCTACAGTGGTGCACGTCAATAATAAAACTTGTGAAGATCTCAAGATCTATCTCTGTGGCTAAGTAAAAGAGGCAGAGGTGTGCCTTGGAAAGCTTCCACTTGGAAAAACTGCTGAAAATGTCACTGTCTGAGGGATGCTCTTAGGCTGGACTTTGAAAAGCGAAGACACAGCTCTGTGGAGTACTGCTGGACAGGCATCCAGCCTCCCCTACTGTTCCTTACCTGTGTGGTCAGACTATAGACTCCTAGGCCCCACATCAGAGAGATACCCTGGGTGCAGAGCTGGAACACACATCCTAAAAAGTAGCCAACAGTTATAATTTCTGCTTATCTCTCATGACTACTCCCGGTCGCTTCTTAAGGGTTCTGTTGACAAGTGAAAATGGAACCAATGACAAAGCTTTGGTCTGTTGGTCCATTTTACCTTTTCTTTTCAATACAAAGTTATGCTCGTACCCAAAGGATCTTGGGGCATTGTATCTATTTAACTATATTTTCATTTTACCTTTATTATTATTCATTCATTTAAACTGATGAATGTTCAGGGCAGCCAAATCTATTTTATAAAACTGTAGGAATAGTAATAGAGCACATTAACTTTCAGTGTCCATTTTATAGTCTATAGGAAAAGCCCTGGGTTCAAACTTTAATGTCCTTTGTCTTTTTTTTTATACCTGGCATATAATCTATGATTATAGTCTAAAATATGCCAGGTGATTCTGCAAAGGAAGATCACAGACTAAGAATACCTAAAATAAAAGTCACATTAAGTAACCATTTATTTCCAGTTACATGAAAATGTAAGATAAATCATTTGGAATCACTCTGCTTAAAATCTATTCCAGGAGGAAGTCTAACAGGAGCTGTATTTAACCCAGCTTTGGCACTTTCGCTCCATTTCATGTGTTTTGATGAAGCATTTCCTCAGTTTTTTATAGTATACTGGCTGGCTCCTTCTTTAGGTAAGCATATTTTAATTTAATATGTCTGAAGGATTAGGGTATTTTAAAATATGATATGTGTAACCATTTACTTGTATGATTAAGTAACCATGTCAATTTCCAAAGCCAGAGCAGGCACAAAACAGAAAATGAAAAAGGTAGTTAACATGCCTGAAATGATGCTTTGTGTAGTATCCTTTAAAACTGTTTTTATCTTTAAAGAAACAGTATCTAGTTAAGGGTAGTCAGTTTCAGATACGCTATTACTTTAAGAAACCTTGAGATCTGAGCACCAAAAAAGCAAAGAGTGCTTACTTCCCTTCAAATATAATCTTTTTTTTTGCTAAAGAAATTTGTTTTTTCACATTTGTGATCTCCAGATAAAGTATCATTTAGTTCATTTGACTCATTTTGCAGAAAAGCATCTCATGAAACAGTGAATACCTGTATTAAGTATAGTTTAAAAGTTATCCACAAGTTACATTCCTGTTATTTTTATTTTATTGTTTTTGTTTTGCTTTTTTTTGAGACAGGGTCTGTCTTTGTCACCCAGGCTTGAGTGCAGTGGCATGATCATAGCCATAGCTCACTGTGCTTGAACTCCTGGGCACAAGCAATCCTCCTGCCTTAGCCTCCTGAGTAGCTGGGATGACAGGCATGTGCCACCACACCCAGCTAATTTGTGGATATTTTGTAGAGATGAGGTCTTGCTATGTTGCTCAGGCTACATTCCAGTTATTTCTATTTGGATCAGATATATAAACTCTTTATAAAGATGGGTCAAATAACACACAAAATTATACAATATACAAAAAATTATTATGTATTTCTTATGCATTACTTATATAAAGTTATCAGCATTTCTTGATTTTGTTAAGTCGTCTGTTTTAAGCCTGGTTATAACTCATAACTGTAAGTCAATATGAAGATGCTTGGCCCTCCATTAATTCACTCTTCTTTTTATCCAGTTAGCATATTGTTTCTTGTTAGTCATTTTCTTTAAAACACACACACACATACACAGAAGGGAACACAGAAGGGAAGTGCCACAACAGGTTTGAAGAGTCAATCACACTTTACTCTTCCTGTTTACCTTCCATTCCTCTATCTCACATTTATGTTATTGTCATGCTCAGTATCATATTGTTATGCTCAATGATATCTATAGGCCTCAACATAGAGTATCAAAGAAAAATTGGTTTTAAATGCTAGTAATATAACTTTTGGTCAGTTCTACTGAGTGCTAGTATTTTCCGATAACGTCTTTAAAGAAAAATTTTCTCCGTTTTTAGGCCGGGCGTGGTGGCTCACGCCTGTGATCCCGGCACTTTGGGAGGCCGAGGTGGGCGGATCACGAGGTCAGGAGATTGAGACCATCCTGGCTAACACGGTGAAACCCCGTCTCTACTAAAAAAAATTAGCCGGCCGTGGTGGCGGGCGCCTGTAGTCCCAGCCACTCAGGAGGCTGAGGCAGAAGAATGGCGTAAACCCGGAGGTAGAGCCTACAGTGACCCCAGATCACGCCACTGTACTCCAGCCTGGGTGACAGAGAAAGACTCCGTCTCAAAAAATCCATTTTAAAGTTAAAAAGGTCACTAATGTAAAGAAGTTAAGAAGTTAACAAGGTCTAATTGGGCAGGCCTACTGGTAGTTTTTATATGAAAAAATTCCCCCAGTATGTCTGGAGACTAACATGTATTAACATGATTTATTTGTTAGCATGCTCCAACTACAATTGTAATAGTAGGCTAAGGCAGAGGTCCCCAACCTCTAGGCTGCAGACCAGTACAGTCCGTGGCCTGTTAGCAACCAGGCAACACAGCAGGAGGTGAGTGGCAGTCAAGCTTACAAAGCCCATCTCCTGTCAGATCAGCGGTGGCATTAGATTCTCATAGGAGCATGAACCTTATTGTGAACTCAGCATGTGAACTATCTAGGTTACACGCTGCTTATGAGAATCTAACTAATGCCTGATGATCCAAGGTGGAACAGTTTCATCCCAAAACCATGCCCCCAGTCCATGGAAAAACTGTCTTCCAGGAAACCAGTCCCCGGTGCAAAAAAGGTTGGAGATCACTGTGTTAAGGAATTATTTCATCCATTACTTGACAGAACATTAAAAAGTAGCCAGGTAGGCTGGGTGCAGTGGCTCATGCCTGTAATCCCAGCACTTTGGAAGGCCAAGGTGGGTGGATCACCTAAAGTCAGGAGTTCGAGACCAGTCTGGCCAACTCTACTAAAAATACAAAAATTAGCTGGGCGTGATGATGCGTGCCTGTAATCCCAGCTACTTGGGAGGCTGAGGCAGGAGAATCGCCTGAACTCAGGAGTTGGAGGTTGCAGTGAGCCGAGATCGCACTATTGCACTGTAGCCTGGGTGACAGGAGTTCAAGCCTTGGCCTGCCAAAGTGCTGAGATTATAGATATGAGCCACCATGCTTGGCTGAGATCAAACATTTTCAAATTCATATGATCCTTTTTATATTTAGCTTGTTGAAAATATGTATTCCAAGATTCTTATTTGGTCTAAGGATGCCTACCTTTTAAAATAGACCCAACATAAAATTTGTATTATATTTTTGGTTTAAAGAGGCATGTTTGTATATTTCTTTCTGAGGTTTATAAATCAGAATAAAGGCATCCTTCAATATATGTAGATAAAAGACATGTATGTGAATAAATGATGATTTTTAGAATACTGCATTCTAGCCTGCCATTGAATTTTGTCATATATTGAAGTTACCTTCTCACTGGGAAAAAATAAAAATAAAAATGGCTCCAAATGAAATAAAGAAATAAAGCGACACATTATATAACTTTGAAAAGAATGGGAAAAATAAATTATAAATTAAAAGAATCATTCAGAGTTAAGAGATGAGGAGTCCAAACTAAAAATAAAAACAAAAACCCCAAAACAAACACCACTCAACTACCAAAGTTACATTAATTAGGCAGTGCCAGGGGAGTGAGACAGAGGAAAGAGTAATCCCAAGATATCCACCTTCTTTCCTTCTTGACCAAGCAGGAAGCAAACTCTTCTTGGGAGTCATAGTCCATATTCTTTCTTGTTTCTCATCACAGCAGAGATAATTATAATTCCTCTAATGGCCCCTGCCATCTTCCCAAATTAAAAATTTAGAAACGTGACTATAAGGATGCATATGTGGCCTGGTGTGGTAGTACATGCATGTAGTCTTAGCTACTTGGCAGGCTGAGGTAGGAGAATCACCTGAGCCCAGGAAGTCGAGGCTGCAGTGAGCCGAGATCGTACCACTGCACTCCAGCCTGAGTGGTGGCAGTGTGACCCTGTCTCAAAAAAAAAGAAAAAAAAAAAAAAATATATATATATATATATAGTATTCTCTAGTTTATACATTTCATACAGTGAAAAGTGGAAAATTATATTTGCTTCTATGAAACTACAATTCCATTTTTGGAAAAAAATTTAAATGTAATATCTTATTTTCTAGTTCTGACTTTATAAAAAATGACAAAAAAAATTGTGGGTCAGGTTTGTTTCTTTTTTTTTTTTGAGACGGAGTCTCGCTCTGCCACCCAGGCTGGAGTGCAGTGGCCGGATCTCAGCTCACTGCAAGCTCCGCCTCCCAGGTTTACGCCATTCCCCTGCCTCAGCCTCCCAAGTAGCTGGGACTACAGGCGCCCGCCACCTCGCCTGGCTAGTTTTTTTGTGTTTTTTAGTAAACAGGGTTTCACCGTGTTAGCCAGGATGGTCTCGATCTCCTGACCTCGTGATCCGCCCATCTCAGCCTCCCAAAGTGCTGGGATTACAGGCTTGAGCCACCACGCCCGGCCATAAAGGTTGTTTCTGATATTTTTTCATTTAAAGCCTTTGGTTGCAAACAGACTCATCTTTCACAAATATGTTAAGGTATCTGAGTGCCTGCAAAACCTTAAGGTTTTTTGTTGTTGCAAACAAGAGAACATAATTTCAAATGTGCATGTGACAAAACTTGTTTTCAGTCTGAATTTAAACTGATCTAGGGCTCTAAGTCTGAGTACATTCAGATCAAGATGAAAAATTAACCACTGCAGATTTACTTTTCAGGATAGTGACTTGAGCCCTCACTCTCCTTAGTCCCTATTTCACATTGAAAAATTGACCAACAGCTACATGCCAGATTTCTCTGTTGTAATTCTCAGAAATGAAGAGTACTAATATGTGAATTTTCAAAACATTTTGGGCTGGGTACAGTGACTTATGCCTGTAATCCTATCACTTTGGGAGACCAAGGCGGGTGAATCAAGAGTTCAAGACCAGACTGGCCAACATAGTGAAACCCCATCTCTACTAAAAATACAAAAATTAGCCAGGCGTGGTGGCTGGCACCTGTAATCCCAGCTACTCAGGAGGCTGAGGCAGGAGAACGGCTTGAACCCGGGAGACAGAAGTTGCAGTGAGCCAAGATCACACCACTTCACTCCAGCCTGGGCGAAAGAGCGAAACTCTGTCTCAAAAACAAACAAATAAACAACAATTTTGTATTATATTTAAGATTTAAACTTCCACCATCGACTGAAATTTTGTTTTAGATATTTTATTGGCTTGACACATCTCTAAAAGCGGTTAATTGTCAGTTAAATAAGGTTGAGATAAAAATGAAAAAAAAAAGCTGTTAATGGTTGAGATTAATGAAAAAGGAGAGACTGGAGGAAGTAACCTAACATTGTTTTTATTTGAGCATTCTAAGTGAAAACTCCAAATGCTTTCAGTTGCTTTATTCTCCAGGTATGTCCCTGGGGCACGGAGGGAAGGGAGAGTGTTACCATTTTAAAGAGAAGAAAATGAAGACCCAAGTCTAGAGTTTCTTACTTAGCAAGTCAGTACCAGAGCCAGAACTAAAACTATACATCTTTGGATTTGGTTTATCCTTTGAATTCATTAGATCCTATTGGTTTTGCCAAATGCATACTGTTTTTAAGGATTCACAGTTGAAGAAAAAATAATCTGAGAATATTAGATTTAAATATCTAACATGTTTCACGTAGAATTGATGTAACCAATTCTTTAAGCGTAGCTTTCCAAACAGCTAGGTATATAATTGTATAAAATTTTAAAATATACCCTCCTAGTGATTATGAACTTCCTTAAAGATTGTTTTTTATTTTACTGTATTTTGTCTTTCAGGTATATTGTTGATGATTTTGATGTTCAGCTTTTTCCTTCCATGGCTGCATAACCATACAATTAATAAAAAGGAATAAATAACTGTTCCAAAGACTCAGACTAACATACAGGACAGTCCAGCTGGATGTGATAAAGATTTTATCACCTCATATGGAAAACACTGGCTGCACTGGATTCATCAGTGTTAACTTCCTTTGAGGAAGCTGCCTTATAGTTTTCATCACTGGGACTTAAACAAAAAATTACTGTGAAAATGAGGTATCCTGTACTTCTCAGTTAAGACTTGTTCTTTGAGTGATGTATTAAATGCTGCTAGAAAAGCCTCATTACATTAAACATAAATCAATCTTAAATGGTAATTGTTAACTTTGATGAAAAATGAGTACAGGATGAGAAGGGAAGTAATGGTAGTAGTAAGACCAAAGAATTTGTGTATCAAGTGTCACCCAAATGAACAGAATTTTTAACTGTAAGTACAACCCATCAACTTACAGAACTGGCAAGAGGATACTTTCAGCCACCGCCTCACACAATGATACCATCAAGCAGTGTCATCTTTCAGCAGGAAAGTCGCTTTTAGAAGTAGAATATATATTCACTCACATATAAGCAATTTCCTACATTTTAAGTACATTATAATCTAATATCTAAAATATTTTCTCTAAATAGACCATCTCACTAGCTCTAGCCAAGTGGTTATTCTTTAATAGAATATACTAAAACAAAACACCCATACGAAGTCAGGATTTAAGCTTTTCACATTCTCCTTTGAGCCAACAGCTAGCTACCTTATGAAGTAGGGAGGGCATGTATTTTTAATCTCCATTTTACAGATAAGGAAACTAAGCCTAGATGGGTTTGCTGCCCTGGCTTAGATCACATAGAGCCAAATACCATCTCTAGTCTTTGACTTCAATCCAAATATTCTTCTCGGTCATGATTATGACTAAAGGGAAATCAAGGGTTCATAGAAATATTAAATACTTATAATAACATTAAAACTTGTTTAGAAATTAGTATTTTTTGAGATTTAAAGAAACTTCCAGTTTTACTATATTAGAAGGCTTCTTTTATTGTATGTGGTCTATTTTTTTATTAAAAGTTCAGGCCATGAAAGGTTAAGTGTGTTTCCCTTCAAAGGAAATTCCATTATCAGAGTTAGAATTGAAAGTAAAGGCTGGGCGCCATGGCTTACGCCTGTAATCCCAACACTTTGAGAGGCTGAGACAGGAGGATCACAAGGTCAAGAGATCGAGACCATCCTGGCCAAGATAATGAAACCTCATCTCTACTAAAAATACAAAAATTAGTCAGGCATGGTGACGTGCACCTGTAGTCGCAGCTACTCAGGAGGCTGAGGCAGAAGAATCGCTTGGACTCGGGAGGCAGAGGTTGCAGTGAGCCGAGATCATGCCCAGCCTGGCAACAAAGTGAGACTCCGTCTCAAAAATATAATCCGTTTGAGTAATAATCAGGTAACAAACAACTGATAATTTGCCAGGTAATTTAAGTGATGCTTGGTGATCAGCTTGTAGACGGTAACTCTATTTATATCTGCAGACTGAACAGGTGCAGCCTTTTGCCAAGTCTACCCAACAAGGCAGCCAGCTTTGTATTTTAAAAAGCAGAGTTGGGTCAGGCACAGTGGCTCATGCCTGTAATCCCAGCACTTTGGGAGGCTGAGGTGGGTGGATCACAAGTTCAGGGGTTCCAGACCAGCCTGGCCAAGATGGTAAAACCCATCTCCACTAAAAATACAAAAATTAGTCAGGCATGGTGGCAGGCACCTGTAGCCCCAGTTACTCGGGAGGCTGAGGCAGGAGAATCACTTGAACCCGGGAGGCGGAGGTTGCAGTGAGCCGAGATCACACCACTGCACTCCAGCCTGGGCAACAAGAGTGAAATTCCATCTTATTAAAAAAAAAAGCAGAGTTCACAAATGTGACTAAATGACTAAATGCAGTCTCTGACCTAGTTGGCCCGCACAGTATTTTTTTTAAAAGTCAAAATTAAGTAAAATCCATAGTTCCAGCTGCTCTCAGAAAAATTCCAAAGACCTTGCGATACTAGGCCCGAATTCTGCCATACAACACAAAATAATGGTTGTTCCCTTTAAAATGGTCCCATCTTGCAAACATGAAGCTAAGTTTCACTTACTGTTTCATGGCTGTTTTTCTTTTAGGAATGTGTCTTTTTACATCTTTAGCATGAGGACTTCTGTGGATTAAGAAAAATGAGTATTAATCTGTGCAAACGCCTAACCCTCTGTACTTCACCTGTCAGACTTTGGAGTTTGTGACTTCTGATGACATTACTACCTCTACAGCCCTCTCAAGTAGTGGCTATTTTCTCTCCCACACTTAGTATACCACTGTGCCTGGAGGCAGAGTAGATTTCCTTGTCCTCATTGCTGCTGCTCATCCATTCTCCTCTGCTTCTTCCATTAAAAACATGTCATCAGTTACCTGGGTACTTGTTGCAGTCTTCTAGTATATAGTCCCCTCAATTCCCCTTTGTTCCTTTCAGATCTTAGTTCCCATCTCACTCTCTTACCACCACCACAGTTGTACTTCTTGGTGACAGATACAAAGATGATCCTTCCAGCTTCATGGCCTTGGAGTTCACTGGATCTCTCCTTTGATAATTTTGTCTTCTGCTTTGCCTCACCTGCAATTTTGGTGGTAACCTTGAACTTACTACCAATAACTGAAATATTATATGAACTCAGACACCCTACTCTCCAATCACTGACCCCTTTCCAGCTCAGTCTCTTTAGGACCCCATCTCCAGTGATCCTTTGACCCCCACATGGAACTTCTGTTCATTGATAACATCACTTTTCACATCTCTCACCCCTCTCAAGTAGCCTCTTTTCCTTAAGCAGCTTACTTGGCCAGTCATCATCACATGCATACATCCTTAACTCCCTTGCTCCTCTATCTCATACTCACAGAGCTTAGCCTCAACTTGATTAAATCCAACTGTTTGCTTATTCCATGCCTGCACATGTGCAACAGAAGAGCAACTTTTTTTTTTTTTTTAAGATTTGGGGTTGTAGTAGACAGCTGTACATTTTTTGTAATCCAGCATCTAAGCATCCTTCTTATCTGGCATAATCCACTCCTGTGAGCATCTGCATAGGAGCAGTGTCCTTCTATTGCAGAAGCTGAAAGGCCCAGATACTCCTTCTGCCCTTGGCAATGAAGACACACAGTGCCAACCAGAAGTTTGTATCTTAAGTGTGGTGACTCATAGACACAGGGACAATCAAGAAATCAGTCTAACAGCAGCGGAGGAATCGTAACATCTACTGTAGATTTCATCTTTTTATAAGCCTGGTTTATTTCAACTTTCCTGTCCATTTAGTGAGCTACCAGATAGCTTTATAATAAACATTTTCTGCTTAGGCCGGGCACGATGGCTCACGCCTGTAATCCCAGCACTTTGGGAGGCCAAGGCAGGCGGATCACTTGAGGTCGGGAGTTCGAGACCAGTCTGACCAACATGGAGAAACCCTGTCTCTACTAAAAATACAAAATCAGCGGGGTGTGGTGGCACATGCCTGTAATCCCAGCTACTCAGGAGGCTGATGCAGAAGAATTGCTTAAATCCGGGAGGCTTAGGTTGTGGTGAGCCAAGATCATGCCACTGCACTCCAGCCTGGGGAACAAGAACAAAACTCCGTGTCAAAAAAAAAAAAAAAAAAATCTGCTTAGTCAGATTTGGATTTACAATCATAATTTGGGTTGATACAGGGTCATAATTTTATGAACATAAATTGCTACGCTGTCCTCATATTTGTACTGTTTACTATAGAGGCTTAGACTGCTATATTTTGTGGGAATATAAGCACCTTTTTCTCCTTGTGAAACCCATTGTGTGCCTAGAAACTAGATATTCAAGTACATTAAACCTGTTTGTAGAGCAAGAGTAGAGATTTGCAGTGAAGGTGTGAGGTCCTATGAGAAATAAGTATAGATTTCATGATGTCTAATTGCTCAGTGGATTTTTAAACTTCAAGCTAATCAAATGTATTCTAAATAGTGAGTTGATATATTTGTAGCTGCTGCTTTCTGTTACGAAAAGGATTACTACTATTAGTTAACAACTACCATTTACTGAGCTATATTCTAGGCACTGTTGTTCTAAGTGCTTTACGTGTACTAGTGATTCATGTAATCTCCAAAATAATTAATTTTTTTGTCATTTGAAATTATGAAGTTCCCCTACTGATTTTACTTATGTAAATATAAACAGAGTGAGATGTTAGTGAAAATATGTTCCAGCTTCTTCATAAAAGGATGGCAATAATTCTATGAGGATCCCCATGAGAGACAATGCTTAGAATTCAGTTATTGGTCACAAAAGATGAGTCCCAGATATGGATTCATCCATTCTATACTTTTAAAACAGGATTTGCATGAGAATCAGGTATATAATAGTGAACCCATCTGAAATCCTGCAGATAAATTCTATCTAAATATCTATTATCTCTGAGCAGTAATCATACCTGTCTTCTAAAAGTAAAGGACTATACAGATTGAGTATCCCTTAAGCGAAATTATTGGGATCAGAAGTATTTCAGATTTTGGAATGTTTTTAAAATTTTGGAATAATTCACATTATACTGGTTAAGCATCCCTAATCCGAAAATCTGAAATCCAAAATGCTCCAATGAGCAGTTCCTTTGGGCATGTTAGCACTCAAGAGTTTCAGATTTTGGGGAATTTCAGATTTCAGATTAGGAATACTCAACCTGTATATTATGATCATCTGCACATAATCTCTCACCTTTACCAATATTGAGGAAGCTCCTAACAGAACCTCAAAAATACATAACATTTTTTTTTTTTTTTTTTTTTGAGACAGAGTTTTGCTCTTGTTGCCCAGGCTGGAGCACAATGGCGCAACCTCAGCTCACCGCAACATCCACCTCCCAGGTTCAAGGGATTCTCCTGCCTCAGCTTCCCAAATAGCTAGAATTAGACGTGCCCCACCACCACACCCAGCTAATTTTTGTATTTTTGTAGAGATAGGGTTTCACCATGTGACCAGGCTGGTCTTGAACTCCTGACCTCAGGTGATCCGCCTGCCTGTCTCAGCCTCCCAAAGTGCTGAGATAATAGGTGTGAACCACTGCACCCAGCCTCTATTAAGGATTTAAACAAGTTTATCGCCTTGGCTCACTGCAACTTCTGCCTCCTGGGTTCAAGCGATTCTTGTACCTCAGCCTCCTGAGTAGCTGGGATTACAGGTGCCCACCACCAGGCCTGGCTAATTTTTGCATTTTCAGTAGGGACGGGGTTTCACCATATTGGCCAGGCTGGTCTCAAAATCCTGACCTCAACTGATCTACCCACCTCAGCCTCCCAAAGTGCTGGGCTTACAGGTGTGAGCCACCACGTCTGGCTGGGAACATATCTTAATGAATACATTTTTTAAATGATAGAACCTGGAACAGAGAACCACTAACTCTAGCTTTTGGGGACATTTAGATGACTTACATTTTGGAAGGGAAATGTCTATGTACCTTTAAAGTGTCTCTACATCAGGAACACACAAAGAAAACAATTACAGCAACCCTAAAGTTAGGCTCAAATGAAATCAATATTGTCTGGCTGATCATTATACATGTTATCTTTTAAAAGCCTGGCCTGCTCTTTTTTCTCAGCTTCTATTTTCTCAACACTACAGTTCTAATTTACTATTTAGTGAATTATAGCTCAATCTTTGAAAGTCATTTAGTCTAATGAGGAAATAAGCCCAGAGAGGTGCCCACATGCTTTGGTCTCCTGCCTTTTTGCATACTGCATTGACCACAGCAACACCAGTAAGAAACCCAGTACACTCTGAATCTCCTCGATATTTTGCTATCAGAGCAATTTACGCTTCATGGAAAGTCACAATTACAAATTTGTTCCTTTTAAAAGGAACTCAAATGGAATTTATAATACTAGCCTTGAGAATGTCCTGACTGCTTACTGAAGAATGGACAAACTCCTAGGATAGAATTATGGGTGTTGCTCAGACGGGTAGCAGAGAAACTTGGGAAGCTCTTGTACTGCCATTGAAATGTTAACACTGAAACCCTGCAGCAGTGGGGAGAGTGTGCATGCTTTCTGCTGCTGGTAGATGGTAAGGCTGTATGATGTTTTAAAGCACAGGCTCAAAAATCACAGTTCACTATCTACATGACCTTAAGCAAGTTATTTTACCTCTCTCTATAATATAACTCAGTTTCCTCAACTATAAAGTGGGATAAAAGTGTATCTCATAAGTTAATTAAGAATATTATAATACATAATAAAGAACTCAGGACAGTGGCTGGTACAGAGAAGGTCTCAGTAAATTTTAGTTTCCATTTCAAGTGGCTGTTTTACTCGCCTGTTGTTAACAGACTCAGAAATTCTGAGAGTCTGGTTAGAAAAAGGAAAATTAGTTTTTTTTCAGTCTACCTTGCAAGCTGAGGGAAACCAAGTGACAATGCTGAAACGAACACTGGGCTGAGTGGCACCAAACATCAGTTTATTCACTAATTAGCCAAGTGATTCTGGTAGTAAGATTAGCTTGTATAACCTTATTTTAAAGGCCACATAATGGTATCAAAAGTCCAAGTATAAATCAGTAATTACAAATCAGCCTTATAATACACAGGTAATCTATGAAAACTAAAAATTGAGAGTTATAAATACAAGAAATTACTGCTAATCTAAAAGGAAGTGACAGAAATCCCCTGAAGTGTGTTAAATCTTTGCCTTACTAAATACTTGCCAGAAGCTGTATTTTATGTTCTCCTTAATAAGTAAACAAAAATAAAGCCAACAAAATTCTCATATTTGCCAGCATTATTTTTTAAAACACATTTCTCATTAATGGTTTTAGTCAAGAATGAGAGCACAGTAATATAGAAAACCTAGGTTTATTTGTTAAGCTATTACAAAAACAAAACAATTACCATTTGAAGTACTTTGAGGACTTCATCCAAGACTCACTTGCTCTGTTACAGAAACTAACCTAAAAGGCTGGAAATTAAAGGATATAACCTAAGAGTTTATAACAGCAGACTCATAAAACATGGCAAAAGGAGCTCTCTCTTTCCTACCCAGTCTACCTACACCAAGCTCCTGTGCATTTTCACCACAAAAATCTGCTAGCTTACAAAAGATGCACATAGTCAAGGCAGGAATTATAGGCCTACTCAGAGGGTACCCAGACACAGAAAGTTTTGGGGTAAATAATAAACTACAAATACCCTCTTGGTTAAGTTAATTCATCAAGTTAATAAAGGTCATATTATCTATCTTCTGCTGGTGACAACTTATTGTCTCAGTATAGTCTGTCTCAAGAAGGAACTGGTTCAGGTTGGGTTGTGGAAAAGGAAAAAGACTTCCATCAGCATCACTCCAGAGTGGAAGAGGCACCAAGTTCTCTCCTACAGTTAGGAGCAGAATCTGAAAAACAAAAGGTTCACAGTGTTTACAATAGTAATAATAATAATAGCTACTATTTATTGAATGCCTAGTCACAGAGTGCCAGAGGACTTAGGTACATTTTATCTCAGCCTCTGCAACAACCCTGCAAGGTAGTTATTATCCTCTCCATTTTACAGATGGGGGAAGTGAGGATTAAATAAGTTATATGCCTTGTCCAAAGGTGTACACAAGTATGTGGCAGAGTTGTGATTCCACCATTAATGTGCCATCTCCACCCCACTTCATGCATTGAGAAGTCCTAGTTCCATTATCATGAAATTAATAAATGGCTGCATAAATTACTCTAATTATTTATACCTTGTTCATTCTTTAAAAGCATGTACAATTTTAAATGATTAACAATTTACACAGCCAGGTGTGGTGGCTCACGTCCGTAATCCCAGCACTTTGGGAGGCCAAGGCGGGTGGATCACCTGAGGTCAGGAATTTGAGACAAGCCTGGCCAACATGGTGAAATCCCGTCTCTACTAAAAATACAAAATTAGGACCAGGCGTGGTGGCTCACACCTGTAATCCCAGCACTTTGGGAAGCCGAGGCAGGCGGATAACCTGAGGTCAGGAGTTCAAGACCAGCCTGACCAGACATGGAGAAACCCCATCTCTATTAAAAGTACAAAATTAGCCAGATGTGGTGGCACATGCCTGTAATCCCAGCTACTCGGGAGGCTGAGGCAGGAGAGTCGCTTGAACCTGGCAGGCGGAGGATTCGGCAAGCCGAGATTGCGCCACTGCACTCCAGCCTGGGCAACAAGAGTGAAACTCTGTCTCCAAAAAAAAAAAAAAATACCTGGGTGTGGTGGTGGGCGCCTGTAATCCCAGCTATTCAGGAGGCTGAGGCAGGAGAATTGCTTGAACCCAGGAGGCAGAGGTTGCAGTGAGCCGAGACTATGCCACTGCACACCAGCCTGGGCGACAGAGTGAGACTCCCATGTCAGAAAAAAAAAAAATGTAGACATTGTTTGGAATTCAGATCAATTATCCAGATGAAGAATATGTATAAACATTATTTACAACGTTTATACATTATAAACAGGGTGCAGTGGCTCATGCCTGTAACCCTAGCACTTTGAGAGGCCGAGGCAGGTGGATCATGAGGTCAAGAGATCAAGACCATCCTGGCCAACATGGTGAAACCGCGTCTCTACTAAAAATACAAAAATTGGCCAGCCGTGGTGGCACGTGTCTGTAGTCCCAGCTACTCGGGAGACCGAGGCAGGAGAATCGCTTGAACCCGGGAGGTGGAGGCTGCAGTGAGCCAAGACCACGCCGCTGCACTCCAGCCTGGGCGACAGAGCGAGATTCCATCTCAAAAAAAAAAACATTATGAATAAAATAATTCTCTGCCTCTGAGCTCTAGGATAAAATAAACAGAAAACAAGGCTCATTGAAAAGTTTGTGACTATTTCACCATTAAAAAGAATCCTAAGAATTCTTGCCAAGGACTGCAGTAACACCCCATTTGTTTAACTGTTAGTGACATACCAAATGAGTTTCTCATGATTCTGATTAATAAAAGAGTGGCTGATGCTCTCTGAACAGTCTGTTCTTCAAAAGAAATATGTGAAAGCCCAAAGACCCAAAAATCTGTTTTCTAACTGCAATAAAACAGTTACTAAACAAGTAACTGTTTAGTTACTGAAAAAATTAATATGCTATAATGTGACGAGAAATAAGGAAAGAAGACTTAAGTTGATAACAAAAGATTTCCCATGAAGTAGAACGGTGAAGTTACTGACAATTGGAACTGGGGGAGCTAAAAATCAAAGTTAACAGAGCTCCAGTGATGTGAACACATGATTTTAACAGAGGGGACATTGCTAATATTAGACTGTATGGCTACCACTGACAAACGTAAATGTGGAAATTAAAATTAAGTATTTAAGGGAAGATATAAATCATAGAACTCTAAGAGGTTATTTTCTGATAGTTCCACTGGCAGGACGTGAGAAGAAAGCAGAGGTCCAATATCACAATTCATGGTCAGTATAAGAAGCAATGTTATACAGTTTTCACAATGGCAGTAACTTGGAAGCTAACTGGAACTTTAAAAGGCTGGTTTCTGAAACGAAATAGAACAGGGGTAAAAGAATTAAAACTTGCAACTGGAGAAAAGCCAATGATTACAGAACTAGGTTCAGAACTAAAATCTGTATCAGAAGAAATGAGAAGGAATTCTGAAATGTTTATCACTGCAGGGAATAACAAAGGATCTCATAACTTAACTGGATGACTGATAGTGGTAGCAGAGTCAAGTCAAAACACATAAATTTTGCCATGCTATTACTATATGCTTTAGTAAAATAAAAGGAGGATAGCAAGAGTATCTCAAAGACTGCAGGATAGCCAGTATTCAAGAAAACAATGCTATAAGGTAGGAGGAACTTGTAGTGGGGAAAGAGGAACAACAATTTAACAACAGTTTATAAAGGACTATTACAATTACTAGTTCTAGCTCTGAATGATATGAACATGACCTTCAGTTATTATCTAACATATAGTTGAAATACTTAGGCTGGCAAAGGACAATATTTTTCTCAGAATAATGGAATAGCAAATAAATTGTCAGGGACAATTTGAGCTTTAAAAGAAGAAAAATATTTTTTAAAGAAAGAAAAAGAAATAGGCCGGACGCAGTGGCTCAGAGCTGTAATCCCAGGACTTTGGGATGCCGAGGAAGGAGAATCATTTGAGGCCAGGAGTTTGAGACCACCCTGGACAACATAATGAGACCCTGTCTCTATGAAAAATTTTAAAATAAGCTGGGTATGCCTATAGTCCCAGCTACTTGGGAGGGTGAGGCAGGTGGACTGCTTGAGTTCAAAGCTGTAGTGAGCTAGGATCATGCCATTGCACTCTAGCCTGGGTGACAGTGTAAGACCCTGTCTCAAAAAAGAAAAAAAAAAAAAGTAGGAAGTAATCATTTCACATGATTTTCATGTTCAGTGACAAGGAAGAAAATGAACTACTCACCTTAAACCTGCATAAATCATTTTCAGTGATCAACATCTGCATCCTCAAACTGTCCAGCAACTGTTGGTGTGGTATCCACCTCCATCCCATCTAAAAAAAAAATTACTGAGCAATCCCTATATACACTTCAAACAGGTAGATGCAACTTATAACTTCTACCAGAAGGAAGCTAGTGCCCTCTGCTGGTAAGAATTGCTTTTTCCTCTTTTTTGAAAAGAAAAGTCTGAAAGGACAAACTGAGAAAGAAAATGCTACCTGGGGATTTAGGCCACATCAAAATCAGTCTGTGACATTTACTGTGTAAATTCTCAACCTCAATACTAAAATAACTCTACGTAGGAACTTTCAAATGCAGGATCAACTGTTCACCCTTTACATATCTAAGTATTTACTGCTGGGCTTTTTTTTTTAAGCTATCCTCACAAAGCTTACAACATAATTCAGGAGGAAGACAAAAATCAGTACAGCAAGCTTTTTGCTTATTTCCCCATTTTTGTCATCTCATTAAATAAAAGGTGGGAGGCAACAAGAGAAAAAACAAGAGCCCTGATATGGTTTGGCTGTGTCCTTACCCAAATCTCATCTTGAATTCCCACGTGTTGCCGGAGGGACCCAGTGGGAGGTAACTGAATTATGGGGCAGGTCTTTCCCGTGCTGTTCTCATAATAATGAGTAAGTTTCATTAGATCCGATGGTTATTATAAGGGGGAGTTTTCCTGCAAAAGCTCTTTTTGCTTGCTGCCTTCTACGTAAGATGTTACTTGCTCCTCCTTGCCTTCCACCATGATTGTGAGGTTTCCCCAGCCATGTGAAACCGTAAGTACAATGAAACCTCTTTCTTTTGTTAATTGCCCAGTCTTGGTATGTCTTTATGAGCAGTGTGAAAACAGACTAAAGCTCCATGGAAAGAGTTGTCTTGGCTGGGCACAGTGGCTCATGCCTGTAATCCCAGCACTTTGGGAGGCCAAGGTGGGTAGATGACCTGAGGTCAGGAGTTTGAGACCAGCCTGGCCAACATGGTGAAACCCCGTCTCTACTAAAAATACAAAAAAATTACCCGGGCGTGGTGGCAGGTGCTTGTAATCCCAGCTACTCAGGAGGCTCAGGCAGGAGAATGGTTTGAATCAGGAAGGCAGAGGTTGCAGAGAGCTGAGATTGCACCATTGCACTCCAGCCTGGGCGACAAGTGCACACAAAAAAAATAATCTCCAAAAAGAAAAAAAGTCATATACAGCTGTTTTCTTCGCTTCCTCACCTCCCAGTCACCCCTCAACTCTTTGGCCCACCAAAAAATGTCTTCTGCCCACAGTCCCAGGGCACCCCATCACCTGCAGATGCAAATGTAACATGTCTAAATTAACTGTTCATCTTTCCACATTAAAAAAATGCCATTTTTTTCCAGTCTTACTAAAGGGTGCCTCTTATCCATTTAAACTAGAAACCCTTACCCCAAGCCCCTAACTTCTGTTGCTTCTATCTCCTCAGAGTCTGAAATCTGTCAGGTCTTTTGATATTCACTGCCACTACCTAATTTAGGTGATCACCTCTTATTTAATATGTAAGTCACACAACAGGGTTTCTCTTTTTCTCTCCAGTATTTTTCTTCTCCAATCAGTTTTCCAAATTATAACCACAGTCACCTTCTGAAACACTAATGAAATTCTTCAATGGCTTCCCACTGACCTAAGAGTTCCTCTAAGATGTTACCCAGTTCACTATCCTACCTTTATCTGTTACCATAATAACTACCTTTCACACTGAACTACTTTCAGTTCCCCAAATCTGAATAGTCTCTTGAACCCTTCTTTGCACATGACTAATCCCTTTACCTGCATCTCCCCTCAACGTCTTCACCTGGGCCATTTTTTTTTTTTTTTGAGACAGAGTCTTGCTCTGTCACTAGGCTGGAGTGCAGCGGCTTGATCTTGGCTCACTGGAACCTCTGCCTCCTAGGTTCAAGAGATTCTCCTGCCTCAGCCTCCCAAGTAGCTGGGACTACAGGTGTGCGCCACTATGCCCAGCTAATTTTTGTATTTTTAGTAGAGACGGGGTTTCACTATATTGGCCAGGATGGTCTTGATCTCTTGACCTTGTGATATGCCCACCTTGGCCATCCAAAGTGTTGGGATTACAGGTGTGAGAAAACATGCCCAGCCCACCTAGGCCATCTCTATACATCTTTCAGATCTTGACTTAAATGTCACTTATTCCATGAAACTTAACACTTCCCCTGACTATCCAGCCTGGGCAAAGGGCCCAGCCCTTACGATTCCACAGCTGCCCAAGCATCTCCTATATCTCAATGCTGTATCTCAATGTACTGTTAACTTTTCTTCCACCAGAATGTCACTGATATGAAGTCAGTAACCTCATCCCTTGAGTACTGCTGTATTACCTGTACCTGGTACAGCTCAATAAACACCTCTTACATAAAGGAGCACATGAAGCACTAAAAATGCCACACTAAAAGTGTTTCACTGGCAAAAATAATGACGTGGGTGCTCAGGACTTCAGAGATGGATACTGGCACAGGCTGAAGAATTTTTATATATAGGCAACTCCAATGTGTTAATGAGGCTTATGAATAAAAGTCCAAAAATCTCAACTTAGCAAAAAGTATTTATGACCTTAAAATCATTTGCTATAAGGCATGAAGTAAGCGTCCACATGGCACTCTTTAGGCAATTACTGTAATAAAAAAAGGTAACATCTTGACCGGGTGCAGTGGCTCATGCCTGTAATCCCAACACTGGGAGATCACCAAGGCGGGCAGATCACCTGAGGTCAGGAGTTTGAGACCAACATGGTGAAACCCCACCTCTACTAAAAATACAGAAATTAGCCAGGCGTGGTGGCGCATGCCTGTAATCCCAACTACTCAGGAGGCTGAGGCAGAAGAATCTCTTAAACCCAGGAGGTGGAGGTTGAAGTAAGCCAAGATCATGCCACTGTACTCCAGCCTGGGCGACAGAGTGAGACTCCGTCTTAAATAAATAAATAAGACAGAATCATGGCTGGGTGCAGTGACTCATGCCTGTAATCCCAACACTCTGGGAGGCCAAGGCAGGCGGATCACCTGAGGTCAGGAGTTCGACACCAGCCTGGCCAACATGGTGAAACCCCATCTCTACAAAAATTAGCCAGGCATGATAGTAGTGGGTAATCCCAGCTACTCGGGAGGCTGAGGTGGGAGAATCACTTGAACCTGGGAGGCAGAGGTTGCAGTGAGCCGAGGGCACGTCACTGTACTCCGGCCTGGACAACAGAGCGAGACTCTGCCCAAACACACACACACACAAAAAAAGAATCAGTGTATATACACACATAACAAGAAAGGAGATGCAACAGAAAATTAATAGTAAATGCCTCTCAGAATTCTATTTAATTTTTCTACCTCTTCTTTGCCAGTGCATACTTTAAGCCAACATGGTGAAACCTTGTCTCTACTAAATATACAAAAATTAGCTGGGAGTGGTGGCAGGCGCCTATAACTCCAGCTATTCAGGAGGCTGAGGCAGGAGAATCGCTTGAACCCAGGAGGCAGAGGTTGCAGTGAGCCAAGATCATGCCAATGCACTCCAGTTGGGGCAACAAGAGGGAAACTCCGTCTCAAAATAAAAAAAAGAAGGATGTGATAGTCAAACTTATGCATCAACTTGGCTAGGCACTGGTGTCCAGATAGTTGGTCAAACATTATTCTAGACGTTTCTGTGGAGGTTATTTTTTTGATGAGATTAGCCTTATAAACTGGTGAACTTTGGGTGAAGCAGATTACCCTGCATAGTGTGGTGAGTCTCATTTAATCAGCTGGAGGACTCAATAGGAAAAAGACTCACCTCCCCTGAGCAAGAAGAGATTCTGCCAGCAGAACTTCTGAGGCAGCAGAATGCAACATCAACTCTTCTCTGGGTCTCCAGTCTGCCAGCTTACCCTGCAGATTTTGGACTTGCCAGCCTTCTGTCACATGGGCCAATTTCTTAAAATCTCTCTCTCTTGCTTTGGTGGGTGTGTGTATACCTGAAGAGATGCCTGAATTGACAGCCCTCAGAGATAACCTACCATGGACTTCTAGCTCCAAAACTATGAGACAATAAAATTCTGTTTGAGCCACCCAGCCTGTATGACACTGTGTTATAATAGCTCTAGTAAACTAATACAGAGATGCAACAGAAAATTAATAGTGGATATCTCTCAGTTAGAATTACACTTGTTTTTTTTTTTTCACGTCTACTTTGCCTGCGCACATTAAAAGAATGTTTTTGACTATGAACAGACTATTTTGGTAATAAGGAAAAAAAAAAATCACCAAAAACAAATGACATAAGCATTCCCACACTATATAATTCTGTATCTGCTTCCTATACTACAGTCAATTATTTCTCTTAGTTATTATAAGAACTTTTATGACTATCCATAACTTATTGCCCAAGTGCTCATCTGACTGTTCACAATGCAAAAGAACACTCACCTTCATAATCTCTTATTGAATCTTCTGTCCTGACCCCAGCCATATTATACTGGCTGCTCACAGACTGAGAGAGCATTCCTTCTAACCTCTCCAATGTGGCTTGGCCTTCTGCTGTTAGATGGGATAATCCTTCTTCATAGGTGTAAAATGTAGGGATGTCCCCCTGTCCTTGTTCTAAACAAACAGAAAACTTAAAGTTTAAATACAACAATTAGAAAAAACAAAATGGAATCCATAATGCATCTGCTGCCAGCCTGGCCAACACGGTGAAACCCTATCTCTACTAAAAATACAAAAATTAGCCAGGCGTGGTGGCACGCAACTGTGGTCCCAGCTACTCAGGAGGCTGAGGCAGGAGAATTGCTTGAACCCCAGAGATGGAGGTTGCAGTGAGTCGAGATTGCACCGTTGTACTCCAGCCTGGGTAACAGAGCAACATTTTGTTTTGAAAAAAAAAAAAAAAAAGAATCTGCTGAAGGTAACATACAGTCCAAACAGGCTTCCAGGAGATATTTTCAACATTTATTTATACACATATATCGGCTACTGCTGAAGACGGAAATACAAAGAAAATGCCCCTACTCTCTAGGGTTATTAAAAGAGATAACAAGCCAGTAAATAGCAATTCCCAAAGAATTCCATGTCCAGGGACTAGAAAAAAAAGTGTGTTCCTAAGGTCAGAGAGTCCTACATTATCCTGAGGTGGGAATTTTACAAGTGAGCACAAATTAATTGACATTAATTTGTATAATGAAGATGTTTTCTGATTAAAAAACATGCTCCTTTCTTAAAAAAAATCAGGGCCAGGTGCAGTGGCTGACGTCTGTAATCCCAGCACTTTGAGAGGCCAAGGTGGGAGGACTGCTTGAGCCCAGGAGTTCAAGATCAGCCTGGGCAACACAGTAAGACCTCATCTCTCCAAAAAAATGTTTTTTTAATTAGCCAGGCACAGTGGTGTGCACTTGTAGTCTCAGCTAATTGGAAGACTGGGGTGGGACAGCTTTAGTCCAGCAGCTCAAGGCTGCAGTGAGTGGTGATGGTACCACTGCCTTCCAACCTGGGCAACAGAGCTAGACCCTGTTTAAAAACAGGAAAAAAAAAAAAATCAGAAATTCTGGAACATACAAAAAGGATAAAAAATTTTAAATCACTCAAAAATCTCAGAAAGGTAAGGATATATTTGGACATATTTAGGTATGTGATGGAGAATCCCAGAAATGTGTTTATCTAAGGCCAGGAAGTAGGTGCACATGAAAGAAAGGGCTTTGGATACCCAGATTGGTGTACATAAGACCAGTAGGGAAAAGAAAAGAGAACAGCAAGCACTTCAAGCTATAAAGACTCTTATCATACTAGTGACTGCATTCTGGTCTGGGGAAGGCAATGGGAAAGAGTTCCTAAATAAATGAAGTATAGTTCTGAGAAAAATAAATGAAGTATGGTTCTGAGAAAAAGAAATGACCTTGGCAGTGAGCTGTTTGAAGGAACATGTTAAATAAAGATGCAGGCCAGGCCCGATGGCTCATGCCTGTAATCCCAGCATTCTGGGAGGCCAAGGCCAGAGGCTTGCTTGAGCCCAAGAGTCGACCAGTTTGTGCAATATGGCAAAGCCCAGTCTCTACAAAAAATACACAAAAATTAGCCAGGCATGGTGGCACAAGCCTGTCGTCGCAGCTACTCAGGAGGCTGAGCTGGGAGAATCATTTCAGCCCAGCAGGCAGAGTTTGCAGTGAGCAGAAATCACGCCACTGCACACCAGCCTGGGCATCAGAGAGTGAGACCCTGTTGCAAAATAATAATAATAATAAAACAACATAAATGATCCAGGTTCTCAAGGTGTAGAGAGAGAAGCTTGTTCTCTGGGGGCAGTTGCCTCAGTTTAGAAGACTTTCTGACTATCCAGTTTCCTATCTACCATTTTCTTTCCTTCCATATGCTCTACATATCCATTCTTCCCAACAATCTCTACTTTTTACCCTAAAAAATTTGTCTGCTGCAAAGGGCTTTGGCATAAAGTGTACTACTGTGTCATTCTCTTTCAATAATAATCTTACCAGCCAGGCGCAGTGGCTCACGCCTGTAATACCAGCACTTTGGGAGGCCGGGACAGGCGGATCACCTAAGGTCGAGAGTTCAAGACCAGCCTGACCAACATGGAGAAACCCCGTCTCTACTAAAAATACAAAATTAGCCTGTTGTGGTGGCGCATGCCTGTAATCCCAGCTACTTGGAAGGCTGAAGCAGGAGAATCGCCTGAACCTGGGAGGTAGAGGTTGCGGTGAGCCAAGACCACACCATTGCACTCCAGCCTGGGCAACAAGAACAAAACTCCGTCTCAAAAATAATAATAATAAAAATAATCTTACCATACTGCATATTTTACAGACATATAAAGAACGATAATCCTCTACCCTTAATACAAATAAATGCTTACAATGAAACACTAAACAAACAAAAAAACACTTTAAAATCCATTTCACTAACCATGCGCTTCCACATCATATTCTTCTCCATCGTAGTCATCTGAATCCTCATCCTCAGGATCTGGATGCAAGGCCTGGCACTCACACATTGCAGTGAACATTGCCTCCACTGAACAAGGGAATTAAACTGTAACCAATTTTTTTTTCAATGTAGAATAAAATTTTATAATAAAAATAATCATCAGTGCCAATAAATTTAATGGGTACACAAAAGGCCACAGTATTTACAACCTTGCCAAATTGTAAAATCAATCTTGAAAGCGGCTGAAGCAAAGGACAAGTCATAAAATAATAAGAGTTCATTATGAGAGATTATTACGATCTCTTCATGGCTCATGGGGTTTTCCAAGAAAAAAGGGTCAGAGTCCTGGTAAGACTGCTGGCATCAGGGTGAAGCCCCTCTCAGCTGATAGGGCTCTTTCCAGCCATCCTGAGATCTTCCACTTTAAAACTGCTGTAACTCCTCTGCCATCCAGCAGGTGAGATTAAGTCAACAGCACCAATCAGTAAAACTAACCAGAGTCCATTCACAAAAGAAAACCAGATAACAGAGTGTCTACAATATTCTCACTACATTCACAACCTTTGATGTTAATAGGTATTTGATCCCCAATATTACCAATGCTAAAATGAAGAAAAAGCAGTAAAATGGAGGTAATGGTGGTAAAGGTGAGAGGTGTGTATGTGTGTGTGTGTTAATTGGGAATGCTTGGTACATAAAAGGGGAAGAATCAATACTGTAGAACACTCACATGCTGATTTATCACTAGGCACAAATCTAAATTCAGTAATAGGTTCAACATCATCATCACTGTCTTCCTCTTCTTCATCAGCAACAGGTTCTTTTGATTCTTCTAGAAAATAAAAACACCCTTTTAATGTCATTATTTGACTTTTAAAAAATGAAGCGTATTGATAAATCTGAATACTGCAATTCAATTTTAATTTCCAATTGTGGTTGACAAATTTATTTCCAATTATGGTTGAAAAATCCTGATTATTTATCCAGTGAGCATCCTAGAAAAGCCTTGCCTCGATCTCCTTACCTCTAGATCCACCCACCTCGGTCTCCCAAAGTGCTGGGATTACAGGCGTGAGTCACCATGCCTTGCTGGGAATGAATTTTTAAGGTTATTTTTAAGATAATCTAATCTCATCCACAATGAGCTAATGGTCATCTGTTTTTTTTCTGAGACTGGGACTTGTTTTGTTGCCCAGACTGGACACCCTTGCCCTCTCAGGCTCAAGCGATCCTCCCACCTCAGCCTACTAAGCAGCTAGGACTACAGACACTTGCTACCACACCCTGCTAATTTTTGTTTTTTTTGAGATGGAGTCTTATGATGTTGCCCAGGCTGGTCTCAAACTCCTGGGCTCAAGTGATCGTCCTGTCTTGGCCTTTCAAAATACTGGGATTGTGGCTGGGCGTGGTGGCTCAGGACTGTAATCCCAGCACTTTGGGAGGCCGAGGCGGGCGGATCACGAGGTCAGGAGTTCAAGACCAGCCTGGCCAACGTGGTGAAACCCCGTCTCTACTAAAAATACAAAAATTAGCCAGGCATGGTGGTGGGCGCCTGTAATCCCAGCTACTCAGGAGGTTGAGGCAGAAGAATCGTCTGAACCCGGGAGGCGGAGGTTGTAGTGAGCCAGGATCACGGCATTCCACTCCAGCCTTGGTGACAGGGCGAGACGCCGTCTCAAAAAAAAAAAAAAGGTTGGGATTACAGATGTGAGCCACTGAGCCAAGATCACGCCATTGCACTCCAGCCTGGGTGACAGGGTGAGACTCCGTTTCAAAAAAAAAAAAATGCTGGGATTACAGATGTGAGCCACTGTGCTCGGTCCTGATGGTCATTTATAAAGAGACTTACAGAGGTATGCCAAAGAGAAAAAAAATCTTGGAATTTGGAGAATCAGAATGTGAGGAACAAAGGCTGGGAAAATATGATTCAAGTATGTGTAATTTATGAGAGAAGTTTAAGATAAAAAGAACTGGAGGGCCAGGCGAGGTGGCTCATGCCTGTAATCCCAGCACTTTGGGAGGCTGAGGTGGGTGGATCACAAGATCAGGAGATCGAGACCATTCTGGCCAACACAGTGAAACACTGTTTCTATTAAAATACAAAAAAAAAAAAATCAGCCAGGCATGGTGGCAGGCGCCTGTAGTCCCAGCTACTCGGGAGGCTGAGGCAGGGGAATCGCTTGAACCCGGGAGGTGAAGGTTGCAGTGAGCTGAGATCGCGTCACTGCACTCCAGCCTGGCAACAGAGCAAGACTCTGCCTCAAAAAAAAAAAAAAAAAGAACTGGAGAATTAGTGAAATAAATGTGACCCAGGAAGATACTAATTTCTAGTAAGACAGAAAATCCTGCATATTTTACTAAGAAAGGATTAATCATAATCACATCAATTACAATCAAATAATCATATAGACTCTGTAAGATTATAGAGCACATATTTAAAACACACACCCTAAAACCTACTGAACTGCTTTTTCCTAGTTTAGGACTTACAGCATTTGCATTTTAAACAAGCTTCCCACGTATTTCTAATGTGTATCCGTTAGTCTTGAGTTTGAGAACCAGAGACCAATATACTCCCTTAACTTTTTTGGATGAAATTCAGGCTCAGAGAGATGCAAATGACTTGCCTAGCAAGTTAATGACAGAGTTTTTACTTTTTTTTTTTTTCCAACAGAGTCTCGCTCTGTTGCCCAGACTGGAGTGCAGTGGCGCAATCTCAGCTCACTGCAACCTCCACCTCCTGGGTTTAAGCAATTCTCATGTCTCAGCCTCCCGAGTAGCTGGGATTACTGGCACCCGCCACCAGGCCCAGCTAATTTTTGTATTTTTAGTAGACGGGGTTTCACCATGTTGACCAAGCAGGTCTCCAACTCCTGACTTCAGGTGATCCGCCTGCCTCGGCCTCCCAAAGTGCTGGGATTACAGGCGTGAGCCACTGTGCCCGGCCTAATGACAGAGTTTTCTTATTCAATGTGCTTTTGCCCTTTATTATTAAACGCTATTTCCTAAGCCTTTCTCTTGATATGTACCTTTCCCACCTCCAATGCCCGTCACTATTTAGGGCCATTTCACACAAGCATTTGGAGCTGACTGGCAAGAGTACCTCCAATGTCTTGCATTTCTGGAAATGAATGAATGCATTAAACTAAACATTACACATGATATTCTTAGTTATAAAATCATAGTTGCATTTACTTAGATGAAGAGTAAATTTTGTGCCTAATGCCTTATTAGGAAGTCTTACTACACTACTACACCCCAGGGTTAAAGGCCTTTTACTTTTCCTAATCCTCTTCTTCAGACTTCACTAGATTTTTAAACGTCTTTGAACCTTTTCCAACGGCAAGAATTTGAAATCTTATAACAAAAATATTTTCAGATAGCTGAATCAGTCATTACCACTTAATGAGGCAGGGCTTGCCAAAAGTCCTAAGAATTACTAAATAGTGTCACAACTGAATATAAATGATCATATTATTATATCTGGAACCGTATTAAAATCCCAATTTGAAAGAGCAATAGCCTTATAGGTAAATTCATGGGATTGTCTCTTACACACTGCTTCAAAGAAAAGCAACCCATTATTTTAAACATGAACATCTTCACTAGATTTTTACAAGTCTTTGCAATTATCCCAAAGCAAAACTTGAGAATCTTTATATCGACAGTTTCTCAACCTTGGCACTACTGACATTAGGATGGAATAATTCTTCGTTGTGGTGGACCACCTGCGCATAGCAGAATATTTAGTATAAATAATAGCACCCTTGGCATCTAACTGCTAGATGCCAATAATATCCTTCCTCTTTCAACCAAAATGTCACTGCCAAATGTGGGGGAATGGTGAGGTTGGTGGAGGTCCATGGAAAGTATATTCCCCTTACACCCACTGATAACCACTATTGTAACAAAACAGAACAGTTCTATCTTAAATTCTCAGAAGCACAGGGTATACTGATCCAAGCCTCTAAGGGTACCTTTTAAAAAGAGAAAGGCAGAATAAACAGTGAAACTTTAGAGGAAAGCTAGAAATACATATCCACAATAAATGAAGAATTCTAAGTGTAAATATATAGAAATATATACAGACACACACAAATGTCCATTATGAAAACTTCAACTGTCCAAGTTGCTGTGCTGAAATTTTGCTTAATAAACTACTATCCAAAATGAGTCAATGGCCTCAATGTTACATTGATTATTATCAAACACTCTTTTTTAAAATATAATTTGCTATCAAAGGAGGCATTAGATTAAATTACACCATACATACCTTCAAATTTGGCATTCACCATAACATACAAATGCTCTCCTAGACAGTCACTTCGGTCCCTGGATAATGCATGTAAACTAATGGTGGGGTATTCCAGTGAGAATCCTAATCCAGAACCATCTAACCAAGACAGGCGGCTGAAAAACATGTTTTAAGTAGATTAGTTTTAGAAAGTAAATCCTAATGTAATATCACAAAGTATATAAAAGTTCAGCTTGGACACCTTTATGCATATAAATAAATTCAAGCTTACTTTTTTAGAAATGTTCATAAAATAAGAAAATTCAGTAGTGGAAATTGAATTTTCTTTAAGATCAATTCTGTTAAAGTCTCTTTCCCTCTAGCTATAAATTCAAACAGACTTGAAATTCCATTTTCCTCAGTCACATGTATGTTTCTATGACTTTCAAGCTTACTCTTTTTTGATATGTCTTCAAATACCCTCTTTGCTTTTGCAAATCCTCCTCTCTTCCATGAGGTCTCCCTTCAACTACACCAGTCCATAAAGATCTCTTCTTTTTCTGATTTGCAAATTTTAGTACTTAACTCTGTGGTAATGAGTCTTACACGTGCCCTTATGGAATATGAGCTATTTGACAGCAGAACTCATCACATTCCTTTATTTAACATTCTTCAAAACCATTAACAAAGAGCTCAGGAGGTAAGTATGCAATAAATCCTTGGTAATCATTCGTTTCTCCATGAATCCTACACTAAAAGACATAAATGGGTGTCATCACACTCACCGCAACTCAGGAAATATTTATTACCTTGAGAGACAGACTCCCTGAAGCCTCTCATTTATTCAACATCTTTAAGAGAAAGCCACAGAAAAGCTAGGCCTAGTTTTCCCTCAAATGTGGTCAAATGCAAATATTTTATTGGTGTAAAGGAAGCACATCACCAAAATCAGTACATTAAGCTTTCAGTAGAGGCTAGCTAATTTTCTGATAATACTTCATCCATCTGTACCACTTAGCAGAAAAAAAGTAAAAAATCCTGAAGAAGCCAAAAAAAAAAAAAAAATGTTAATGCAATACAGTGGTTGCCTAGGGCTAGAAGGAAATGGGAATGTCTGCTAATGGGTACCAGGTTCTTTTTGGGGTGAAGAAAATATTCTAAAATTGTGGTGATAATGGCACGATTCTGTAAACAGACTAAAAACTACTGAATTGTATGTTTAAATGGTTAAACTGTATGTTATATGAATTGTTTTTAAAAGTTAATGAAGTAAGACCCATGTATCATTCTATATTCTATACAATTTTAACAAGCCTGGCTGTCTAATTTTTAACCAAGCAAAAACAAAAGTAAAACAGGAGAACCTAGGACTGCCTTGGGCAGGAACAATGACAGTGTGACAGTCTGAGATCATTCATATTCAGTGGAAGGGGAGGATGAACTTCACACCACAGTTCCCCTAAAGGAAATCAATGTCTAACCACATACTACGAGTGTTAAACACGTCTGATCCTCAGTTACCAAAAGCATTACCAAAACAAAGACTGTGGTGATAACTGTACAAATCTGCAAATATACTAAAACTTATGTAATTGTTTACTTCAAAAAGGCAAAAGTAAGTATATGCACTGTCATATGGAAAGATTTCCATTCAACATTCTTATCAAAAAAAAAAAAGTAAAGGAAATCTAAGAAGCTTAAAGGTGATAAATCTTGGTTTTTGTTTTTTTGAGATGAAGTCTCGCTTTGTCACCCAGGCTGAAGTGCAGTGGCATGATCTTGGCTCACTGCAACCTCCACCTCCAGGGTTCAGGCGATTCTCCTGCCTCAGCCTCCCAAGTAGCTGGGATTATAGGCCTGTGACACCACACCTCGCAAAGTTTTGTATTTTTAGTAGAGACAGGGTTTTGCCATGATGTTCATGGTGGTCAGGCTGGTCTCAAACTCCCAACCTCAGGTGATCTGCCACCTCGGCCTCCCAAAGTGCTGGGATTACAAGCCTGAGCCACTGCACCTGGCCTAAAAGTGATAAATCTTAAAGAGCTAAAAGTGATAAAACCTCTACAAATTATTTTCCAGAACAACTGATTCCTACTGGTTCCAAAGAAACATTGTATTATGTATGAGTTATGTGCTGTATACATCTTTCCTGCTCACTGCCTTCCTTTTAATGTGGAGATGAAATAATATCCAAGTATCACGAGTCCCCTACAAAAGCTATATAATTTTAAAGCAAATAAACTGCCCTTTTCTGATCTCAAAAATGTTCTGGCAAATTAACAATTCAGAAAGAAACATTCCAAATTTGGGTGTTCAAAATAATTTCAAATATCCAGAGCCATAAAACTTGAATGAGGACATGGAAAAACTGAAACCTAAATATAGAATCATTGCCTATCAAATTATGGCCTTTACTTTTAAAAGCCATAATAATAACTCTGTAATTCCTTACTAGTGCAGAGAGAATAAAATGCTCCTCTGCACAGCATTTGCTATGGAGCTCTCATAATCTTTACATGAACTGGGATTATGCACTTTACAGGACAGAAGCCAAGTTCCACACTTAAAAACACTTACTCTAATGGTTAAATTATTTATTTCTTTTTTTTTTTTTTGAGACAGAGTCTCGCTCTGTCGCCCAGGCTGGAGTGCAGTGGCGCGATCTCAGCTCACTGCAAGCTCCGCCTCCTGGGTTCACGCCATTCTCCTGCCTCAGCCTCCCGAGTAGCTAGGACTACAGGCGCCCGCCACCTCGCCCGGCTAGTTTTTTCATATTTTTTAGTAGAGACGGGGTTTCACCGTGTTAGCCAGGATGGTTTCGATCTCCTGACCTCGTGATCCTCCCGTCTCGGCCTCCCAAAGTGCTGGGATTACAGGCTTGAGCCACCGTGCCCGGCCCCCTTTTTTTTTTTTTTAATAAAAAAAGAGAAGAAACCCCTAGGTTTCTATATTTTACTTTTTCAGATTTACAAATGCATATCATATATTAATATTCACAGATATTTTTAAATGGAAAAACAACTTACTTTCAGTAACTTATTTTTTCCAACAGCATGTTACTATGTTAAAAAAGATTTGACATTATAGGCCAAGCGTGGTGGCTCACGCCTGTAATCCCAGCATTTTGGGAGGCTGAGGTGGATGGATCACCTGAGGTCAGGAGTTCCAGACTAGCCTACCAACATGGCGAAACCCTGTCTCTTATTAAAAATACAAAAATTAGCTGGGTATGGTGGCAGGCACCTGTAATCCCAGCTACTCGGGAGGCTCAGGCAGGAGAACTGGTTGAATTCAGGAGGCAGAGGTTGCAGTGAACCAAGATCACACTACCACACTCCAGCCTGGGCGACAGGGGGGAGACTCCATCTCAAAAAAAAAAAAAAAGAGAGAGATTTGACAGTACATTCATTTATCTGGCAATTTTAATTTGAACAAATAGCTATTAACAACAAATTAAATCCTATTGCACGTAAATTATTTGTTGTACCACCACCAGATTTTCTAATTCTAGCAGAGGCCACGATGAAATAGCCAGACATGCTGCCATTAAAGTTTGCTGGGATGAGACTGTAATAAATCTACTCAAAGTATTCAAGTTATAACTTTTAAAGTGCTGTAGAGAAACATAAAAGATTTCACTGTATCATCTAAAAATATAACTGTTTTGTCTGATCATTAAATTCTGATTTTCATTTACTCTTTGTATATATTCTAGAAGAAATCCTTCTAAAATATCTAATTAACCATACCCAGTTTCAAAGAAACTGTGAGTCAAAAGGGAAAGACAAGAAGAATTAGAAACCAAGTAAACATGTAGAGAAAACGTTTTGCTGAATTCAAATGCTTTTGCACAAGTATGGTCAGTGTCCTTTATTCCCAGCATGGGATGAAAAACAGGACAGGAAGCTACGAGAGGTCTTGAATTTGGGTTAACTTAATTATTTGGTTTAAAATTAATTTTGGAATGAGATACAAAAAAATTATAAGTTTAAATTACTAATTTTAATGTGATAACCTATTTTATTTTACCTGTTTTAAACTATTTTATATTATTCATGCCTCTGTATCTTCCTTATTTGGATAAAAATTCAACTTCCTGGCCAGATGCAGTGGCTAATGCCTGTAATCTTGGGAGACTGAGGTGCGTGGATCACCTGAGGTCGGGAATTTGAGACCAGTCTGACCAACATGCAGAAACTCCATCTCTACTAAAAATACAAAATTAGCTGGGCGTGGTGGCGCATGCCTGTAATCCCAGCTACTCAGGAGGCTGAGGCAGGAGAATCTCTTGAACTAGGGAGACAGGTTGCAGTGAGCCGAGATTGCACCATTGCACTCCAGCCTGGGCAACAAGAGTGAAATTATGTTTCAAAAAAAAAAAAAAAATTCAACTTCCTATAAAAAACTAAGCTCTGAAATAAGTCGGAGATTCTAAATCTTTCAACACAAATCTGAGAGACTAAAACCAAGTCCAGCCAAAACCTAATCTGTTGCTGTCCCTCTCTGCCTCAAACTAAATAGTTTCACCAAAGCCTAAAGGCTATAAGCCAAACTCATGAACATGACTGTCTTCTCCAGCTTTGTTATCTCTGGGCATTCTCCCTCACTGCCTCAGAGGAAGAACTGCTGGACTGTATATACATGTATACAGTATGTGTGTGTATTTATACTCTTTTTTTTTGTATTTATGTTTCACACACAAAAAAATAATCTTGGCCTGGCACGGTGGCTCACGCCTGTAATTCCAGCACTTTGGCAGGCCGAGGCGGGTGGATCATGAGGTCAGGAGTTTGAGACCAGCCTGACCAACATGGTGAAACCCCGTCTCTACTAAAAATACAAAAATTGGCTGGGCGTGGTGGAGCACATCTGTAATCCCAGCTACTCGGGAGGCTGAGGCAGGAGAATCACTTGAACCCAGGAGGTGGAGGTTGCAGTGAGCCGAAATCGCACCACTGCACTCCAGCCTGGGCAACAGAGCGAGGCTCTGTCTCAAAAAAAAATAAAAGTAAAACAACATACAGCAATGTCCTGAATAAAAAAGGAATGCCTGGGAACTAGGAATGTATCTGTGCACCATTTTCCACCACTTCAAAGAAACTGCTTTCCCCAAATATCAAAGATTTCCTTGTCAATACTCAATATACGCTCTTCGCATTTTGTTTTGACTGCTCCTTCCTCCTTTCTCAAGTCTCTTCTTCCATGACCCACCCATAGGTGTATCCCTAGGGTTCTACACTTGGTCCTCTTCTCTTCTGAGATAGCTAATCCATTTCCATGAGTATACACTAATACTTCAACGACTTCCAAACATCTATCTTTAATACCACTTTCCCAAGACACACACTCTTTTTTTTTTTTTTTGAGACAAGGTCTCACTCTGTCACTCAGGCTGGAGTGCAGGGGCACAATCACGGCTCACCGCAGCCTCGACCTTCTGGACTCAGGTGATCCTCCCATCTCAGTTTCCTGAGTAGCTAGGACTACAGGTCGCCACCATGCCTGGCTAACTTTTGTATTTTTTGTAGAGACTGGGTTTCGCCATGTTACCCAGCCTAATCTCGAACTTCTGGGGAGATCCGCCTGCCTCAGCTTCCCAAAGTGCTGGGATTACAGGTGTGAGCCACCGTGCCCGGTTCAACACACACTCGTATGTACAATTACTCCACACATGTCCTGACCAAACTCATTATCTGCCTCTTACCTCAATCTTGCTTTTCCTACCACCCATATGTCCTATCTCAGTGACTGGCCTGAAGCCTAAGCCTTGTTCAATGTCTAAATTTCCCTTTAAAGCAACAGTTCTTTTTTTTTTTGGAGACAGAGTCTCGCTCTGTCGCCCAAGCTGGAGTGCAGTGGCCGGATCTCAGCTCACTGCAAGCTCCGCCTCCCGGGTTCACGCCATTCTCCTGCCTCAGCCTCCCGAGCAGCTGGGACTACAGGCGCCCGCCACCTCGCCCGGCTAGTTTTTTGTATTTTTTAGTAGAGACGGGGTTTCACCGGGTTAGCCAGAATGGTCTCGATCTCCTGACCTCGTGATCCGCCCGCCTCGGCCTCCCAAAGTGCTGGGATTACAGGCTTGAGCCACCGCGCCCGGCCGCAACAGTTCTTTATAGTTTTTGTGCTCTGGATTCGGTGGTAGGCAAAATTTTGGCCCCCACGACCTTCAGTTTCTGGTGTCATGCGTGTGAATATGTTATATTACACAGCAAAAGGGACTTCGCAAACCTAATTAAGGTTATCAGTGGACAGCAACATAGGGAGATTATCCTGGATTTTACAGGTGGTTCCAAAGTAATCACATGAGTTCTTAGAGAATTTTCTCTGGCTGTCGACAAGTGATGGAGCAAAAGGGGAAGCAACACATATTTGAAGGGCAGGAAAGATTAAATGTGTCATTACAGGCTTCAAAATAAAGAGAACTAAATGTCAAGGAAACAGGGACCTCAGTTCTACAACCACAATATTTAAGGTAGATCTATCTGACTGTGAAAATACCAAAGTGCTCCAGGTAGCCAAATAAAAGGGCAATTTCTTCCAGGACCCCAAAACGGGAGTCTGGTACCTCTGCATATGACCCCTGTCTGTGTCGAGTTAAGGATGTTCCTCTCCTTACTATTCCTACAGAAAAAATCTATATTGCGTAACCAAACTTTCAAAGTCCTCCACACTCGGCTCTGAAACTACGTATCCTGCAGAGGGGAACACTTCCTGCCATCTGTTCATCCGGAAAGACAGGCACACTTCAGACTCCTAAAACGAGACCGTGCGTTAAGGGCAACGCACGCGCCAGACCTCCAGTAAAAGGCGAGTTAAAAAAATAAAAAAAGAAAGAAAGAGAGAAAAAGAAAGAGGAAAAAAAAAAAAAAAAAAAAAGTACAATCCATGAGGGGAAATTCCGGCCCGAGAAAATAGAGAATGGAAGACTCCGGAGGAGTGCTAGAAAAATCGAGCCTTCCAGCCGGTACAGGTATCCCTGAGGCGTCCCGGACACGCGCCCCCGCTCCCAGCAGCCCTCCAGGCCGCCCCTTGCCCGGCTCCTTCGCACCGCCTGCTCCAGCAAGGAGGAGGGTGGCACGCAGGAGGCCGGCGCTGGGGACCAGGGACCCTACCTCTCAGCGATGTAAAGGGTACCAGTGCCGAGGCCCTTCCCGTTCAGCACAGCCTCGGTGTCTGGTTGTTGCCGCAGGAGCCCCTCCGCCGGCCCAGGCGGCGGGAAACTTTTGAGGAAGCTCATAGCAGCAGACAGTGCGACAACACAGCCCCTGAGGGAGTTAGAACACAGCAATGCGTGCACCACACCGCTCGCCCCGGAAGAGGCACTCACCCCGGAAGAACAACTTAGTCTGCCCCGGAATCTGAACGCCGTCGACCATAGAGATGAGACGTTCTAGGAAAAGCGTCGGAGGTCGGCTAAGACCGTGTGGAGTTTAACACCCCTCCCTTTCTTCCTCGCCATTTCTGAGGCTTTGGGCTTCAATAACTGAGGGTTCTGTGGGAAGTCCCTCAAGATTGTCACAGTGAAATCACCATTGCAAAATTGTAACTGACACACTGAAAGCAATCTGACCTACCCAAATCCATGTTGTTTCTAACCTCCAAGCTGTCCTTGTTCATTCCTGGTATAGGCTGAACTAACTTTGGGAGGAACTTAGTTTACAGTTTGAAGTTTTAAAACAAAGATGATGACAGCCTTTTTCCAAAACAAACTTCCTTCTTGCCTGGGGACTGGACTGCCTTTGTAGGACTAACAAATTAGCCAAAGATTAGAAATTTTGTAATTTAGAAATTACAGCTGGAGGCCACAAGATTCTGACCCTCCCTAAACTGCACCTAAGATCGGTGCTTGAGACATGTTGCAGACCCTACACTTGATGGATCAGCTGGCACCACCAGATGGATAAACTGGCTATGTGATCTTGTGCCCCCTCCTCCGCAACCCAGAAACTGACTCAGCGCAAGAGGACAGCTTCAACTCCCTGTGATTTCATCTCCCACCCAACCAATCAACACTCTTCGCTCACTGGCCTTCCCCAACCTTCCAAATTAACCTTAAAATCTTTGATCCCTGGCCGGCACGGTGGCTCATGCCTGTAATCCCAGCACTTTGGGAGGCCAAGGCAGGCGGATCACGAGGTTAGGCGATCCAGACCATTCTGGCTAACACGGTGAAACCCCGTCTCTACTAAAAACACAAAAAATTAGCCGAGTGTGGTGGCAGGCACCTGTAGTTCCAGCTACTCGGGAGGGTGAGGCAGGAGAATGGTGTGAACCCGGGAGGCGGAGCTTGCAGTGAGCCGAGATCGCGCTACTGCACTCCAGCCTGGGCGACAGAGCTAGACTCCATCTCAAAAAAATAAAAAAAGAAAGAAAACTTTGATCCTTGAATGCTCTGGAGAACTGATTTGAGTAAAAATAAAACTCTAGACTGGGCGCAGTGGCTCATGCTTGTAATCCCAGCACTGTGGGAGGCGGAGGCTGGCAGATCACCAGGTTAGGAGATTGAGACCAGCCTGGCTAACACAGTGAAACCCTGTCTCTACTAAAAATACAAAAACAAAATTAGCCGGGTGTGGTGGCGGGCGCCTGTAGTCCCAGCTACGGGGAAGGTTGAAGCTGGAGAATGGGGTGAACTCGAGAGGCGGAGCTTGCAGTGAGCCAAGATCCATGCCACTGCACTCCAGGCTGGGAGACAGAGCGAGACTCTCTCAAAACAACAACAACAACAAAAACTCTAGTCTCCTGCACAGCGGCCCTGCGTGAATTACTGTTTTTCTATGACAATTTCCGTCTTGATAAATCAGCTCTGTCTAGGCAACAGGCAAGGTGAACCCACTGGGCCATTACAGCAGCAACCCTGTTACAACCCTATTGTAACTGCCCAATGGGTTCACCGTGCCTGCTGTTTAGACAGAGCCCATTTATCAAGACAGGGGAATTGCAATAGAGAAAGAGTAATACACCGGTTGAAGTGGTTCACGCCTGTAATCCCAGCACTTTGGAGGCCGTGGCGGGCAAATCACCTGACCTCGGGAATTCGAGACCAGCCTGACCAACATGGAGAAACCCCATCTCTACTAAAAATGCAAAATTAGCCTGGCATGGTGGCGCATGCCTGTAATCCCAGCTACTCGGGAGGCTGAGGCAGGAGAATTGCTTGAGCCGGGGAGGCGGAGGTTGCAGTGAGCCGAGATTGCACCATTGCACTCCAGCCTGGGCAACAAGAGCGAAACATTGTCTCACAAAATACTAATAATAATAATTTAAAAATAAATAAAACAAGGAAAGAAAAAGAGAGAAAGACGAATACATGGAGTCCCTTGCCTAAGGATGCACAGGACATAGAGACCACTCATCTGGAGATCAGAAGTCTCCCAGCTCGATTATGATGTTCTGATCTGGCCACCCTGTCCCCATCTCCCAGGACTGTTCACATCTGAGGTCTACACAACCATGTAGCATACGTCGATCTAGGTCTCTATACTGCCCTGGTGCACAAGTCACGTCCCCACGTGTCAAGTGAGCAGATAAGCATAAACGGTTAATAAGGGCAGGGTGAAGAGCTGGCTACATCGGTAAGGAGCTGGGGCACTGACTGGAAAGGAATTAATCCACCAAAATTGCAATTGATGTTTTGTTTCTTCGTTAGGCACTAAAAAGTGTATTGGTAAGAAGAGGAAGAAAGACTTCCAAAATCGTTATAATGGTAGCTAAAGTTAATGAGTGTTCTGTGCAAGTTTGTGAAGTTACTATTATTATTATTATTATTATTATTATTATTTTTGAGACGGAGTCTCGCTCTGTCGCCCAGACTGGACTGCAGTGGCCGGATCTCAGCTCACTGCAAGCTCCGCCTCCCGGGCTTTTTAGCCATTCTCCTGCTTCAGCCTCCCGAGTAGCTGGGACTACAGGCGCCCGCCACCTCGCCCGGCTAGTTTTTTGTATTTTTTAGTAGAGACGGGGTTTCACCATGTTAGCCAGGATGGTCTTGATCTCCTGACCTTGTGATCCACCCGTCTCAGCCTCCCAAAGTGCTGGGATTACAGGCTTGAGCCACCGCGCCCGGCCGTATTATTATTATTTTTGATACCGTGTCTCGCTCTGTCACCCCGGCTGGAGTGCAGTGGTGCCATCTCGGCTCACTGCAAGCTCTGCCTCCCGGGTTCTCCCCATTCTTCTGCCTCAGCCTCCCCAGTAGCTGGGACTACAGGCGCCCACCACCGCCCCTGGCTAATTTTTTTGTATTTTTAGTAGAGACGGGGTTTCACTGTGGTCTCGATCTCCTGACCTCGTGATCTGCCCTCCTCAGCCTCCCAAAGTGCTGGGATTACGGGCGTGAGCCACGGCATCCCGCGCCCCCCACCTCGCCCCTCCGAAGTTACTGTTATTGACCCACTTTACAGATGAGAGACCTGAGGCATTAAACTCAAGAGCAATAATTTGGCCATGAGAGAACTAGTGAAATTCAAGTAAATCCTCTTGTTAACTCAATATGGTAATATCTTTGCAGTAGCACTGCTGAGGCTGGAAGACAGGATGTGTGAGGTAGTTTTATTTCTATCCTCTCAACAGTTAGGGTAGCATTAAATTTTTAACCTGTTTGAGATCAGCCTGGGCAACATAGTGAGACCCCCCCCATCTCTACCAAAAAATAAATAAAAAAATTAGCCCAGCATGGTGGCACTTGCCTGTGATCCCAACTACTTAGGAGGTTGAGGTGAGAGGATCATTTGAGCCTCAGAAGTGGAGGCTACAGTGAGCCACGATTGTGCCACTGCACTCTAGCCTGGGTAGCAGAGCAAGACTCCATCTCAAAAAACATTTTTTTTTCCTTTAACCTGGACTAGTTTGTTGGTAGTGTTAAAGTGAATTAAATAAGGCCTGAGGAGGGCTCTGTACTTCTATATTTGAGTCCTTGTGGACAAACTGTAACCTAAGTTAATAGGGAGATTACTTTGAAAATCTAACTTAGGAGTATTCACCTGTAACAATAGCTGAACCTTGGCCAATCCCAGCAGCCATGTTTCAACCACTCATATACTGCTCAGTGTTCAAACTGTGTTCAAATAAGGCGGATGCCAACCTGTATCCAATCCAGCTGTTTCTGTACCTCACTTCCAATTCTTGTACGTCACTTCTCTCCTTTTTTTTTTGTCTATAAATTTGTTGTGACCATGAGGTATCCCTGGAGTCTCTCTGAATCTGCTGTGATTCTGGGGGCTGCCTTGAAATTTAATTCTGCTAAAGTTTTTCTTTTAACAGATGGTATCAGAAGTGGGATCTGAAGTAGAGCTTGTAACAATCCCCAGGAGTCCTGAGTGAACAAGTCAGGTACCTGCAGAATCCACTGTGTCCTTTGATCTGTCACAGCAGCTGGGGATGCTGGTAAGTTCTCTCTCAGATTTCAGAGTTCCACAGATTTGTGTTTTGAGCTCTCTGAGTTCCTTTTGTTTTTTGTTTTTTGTTTTTTTTTTTTTATACGAGGGAGTTTTGCTCTTGTTGCCCAGGCTGGAGTGCAATGGCGAGATCTTGGCTCACTGCAACCTTAGCCTCCTGAGTTCAAGCAATTCTCCTGCCTCAGCCTCCCGAGTAGCTGGGATTACAGGCATCTGCCACCATGCCCAGCTAATTTTTTATATTTTCAGTAGAGATGGGGTTTCTTCATGTTGGCCAGGCTGGTCTGGAGCTCCTGACCTTCAGGTGATCTAACCACCTCGGCCTCCCAAAGTGCTGGAATTACAGGCATGAGCCACCACGCCTGGCCAGCTCTCTGACTTTCTTTGAGCAAATTTCTGTTCCAAACTGGGTTTGGAAGTTGCGACAGAAACTGGACTGGGTCCAGGATCAAATTTGATCTGGTAATTAACTGGCTTGGATCCAGTTAGAGGCCTTTTATATCTGACTAGGCCAGAAAGAAACTGGTAGTACATGGTAATGTTGTTGGGGTTGTAAAATTTGGCTTTTGAAAATGTACAGGTGGCGGGGCGCAGTGGCTCGCGCCTGTAATCCCAACACTTTGGGAGGCCGAGACGGGTGGATCACAAGGTCAGGAGATCGAGACCATCCTGGCTAACATGGTGAAACCCCGTCTCCACTAAAAAAAAAAAAAGAAAAATTACCAAAAATTAGCTGGGTGTGGTGGCCGGCGCCTGTAGTCCCAGCTACTGGGGAGGCTGAGGCAGGAGAATGGTGTGAGCCCCAGAGATGGAGCTTGCAGTGAGCCGAGATCGCACCACTGCACTCCAGCCTGGGCAAAAGCAAGGCTCCATCTCAAAAAAAAAAAAAAAAGAAAAGAAAATTCACAGGGATTTTTCTGTTCCTCCCCTTTATTTCATTTTTCTTGCTTGCTTAGATAGGAAAAAAATCATTGGCTAAGTTGATCAAGGGAAACTGAGAGCAAAGCCAATATCTTAGGTAAAAATAGATCCTTAATTTCGGGAGGACTGAATTTCTTCCAGCTTATACCTGCATAAGTGTTAGGCCTGGGAAGCAGCGAAGCCTTACAGAAATGGCAAAATCTTACTAAACATAACTTACAGTGGAAAGTTTCAACTGAACAACAATGCACTGAAGTGCATTTAAAAATGAGGGCTCCCAAATTAGTCTCATCTAGGGATGCCTATTAATATGCAGAATATTCCAAAAAGATTTAAAGATGACAGGGCCCATCCAGGGGAAAGTTTGAGTCTTGCCCGTTTGATATTGGGAGCTAAGTGGAGTGGCTAATGTCTATGTTTTGTCACATGTATGTTGCTCTGGCCATAGAGGAAAAAGATAAATTCTCTTTGTGTTACAACTTGGCCCCAGGGCTATAGTGCGGTGAGCCAGGTTACTAGAACAGCTCAGGGAAAGGGAACCCAGAAGCCTGGCATGCCAACAAAAGTGAAAGGATTTCTTAACAACCAGACTCTGTCCTCTCTCTGTGCAAACCGGTTGAATGAATGATAACAATCACTGTTTATATCCTCTGTAAAGTTTTTCTTAATGCAACAAAGGATTCTAAGGTTATTCTTAAACAGTAGCGAATCTGGTGGGCTTTGTGTGTCTTTCTGTATGGGTCTGTCATAAAGAGAAGTACCTTAGGATAGAACAAAAGGACCCCATAAGCCCAGTGTTCAAACCACCCCAGCAAACTACTCAGTTCCAAGCTTTGCTACAAGTCTCTGAAGAAAAACAAAAACAAAAACCAAAACTAAAACCAGAAAAACTGGATGAGGTCTCCATCTTGTTTTATGTCCTAGGAGCTTGACTTTGTAACCATGTGAGAGTACTTTCTCTTGGTCTCCACCTTCCAGGAAAAAGGAGTTTTAGGGTTCATATCATAATCATAGTTAGCTCCAAAACCATTTTCAGGTTTTCAAAACTTATTTCAGGAGTTAAAAGCGTTTGCAAGCTCAAAATTAACTACCTTGGACTACTTCTGGGAAGGGCAACGGGAACCACTTGGTGCTATAGCTTAGCACCTAAGGCTTTGCCATTTTACAATGGTGGCCTGAGTACAATTCCTGGCTTAGGGTATGAATACTTTCTGGGTGATATTTGTGTGACTTTTTTTTTTTTCTTTTTTTTTGAGACGGAGTCTTGCTCTGTTGCCCAGGCTGGAGTACAGTGGTGTGATCTCGGCTCGCTGTAAACTCCGCCTCCTGGGTTCAAGAGATTCTCCTGATGCAGCCACCCAAGTAGCTGGGATTACAGGCGCCCACCACCATGCCTGGCTAAGTTTTTTGTATTTTTAGTAGAGACAGGGTTTCACCATGTTGGCCAGGCTGGTCTCGAACTCCTGATCTCGTGATCCGCCTGCCTTGGACTCCCAAAGTGCTGGGATTACAGGCGTGAGCCACCACACCCGGCCTGTGTAAACTTTATCATTTGTTAATTCTCTTCCTCTCCATGAACAACTTTAGGGTTCCCTTCTTGAATTTTCTTCTCTCTAAACATCTGGGAGATTACCTTTGGTAAAGTTCAAAATCCAGAAATGTTGGCCACTTGGCATGGCTAAAGTCAGGTAATAAGAGATTTAAGAGGATTTTAAAAAGAGCACTATGGTTAAAAGTCAGCTTAATTAAAAGTGGATATCTGCCAGGAGCAGTGGCGCCCAGCTGTAATCCCAGCACTTTGGGAGGCTGAAGCAGGAGAATCACATGAGCCCAGGAGTTCGAGACCAGCCTGGGCAACATGGTGAAACCCCGTCTCTACAAAAAATACAAAAATCAGCCAGGTGTGGCATTGCGGGCCTGTGGTCCCCACTACTCGGGAGATTGAGGCAAGAAAATCACTTGAATCTGAGAGGCAGAGGCTACAGTGAGCTGAGACTGCACCACTGCACTCCAACCTGGGAGACAAAGTGAGACTCCATCTCAAAAAAGAAGTGGATATCCAATAGGTATATTTAAAAGGCTTTTATGTTTTTTTTTTGGTCTTGGATCTTGTTGTTCTAAAAAGAAGTTTTTTCTTCTCAGTCAACTGAATTATTTTTCTCCATTTTTTCTTGCCACTCAATGCATGCATGAAAGGCTCTAAGATAGCTTCTAATAGCCTGAAACTCCTTGGGAAAAACAGAGAAGGTGCCACACAATCTGTTTTGGGAAAAACCTCTGTTTTCTTCATGGAACCCCAGGAACTGAAAGTCGATAGATCCTTCTCAAAATCTAAGGCTCTGTGTTTTTATTTATTTATTTATTTATTTATTTATTTTTCCTTTCTTTCTTTTAAGACAGAGTCTCACTCTGTCCCCCAGGCTGGAGTGCAGTGGGGCAATCTCGGTTCACTGAAGCCTCCGCCTCTCGGTTCAAGATTCTCCTGCCTCAGCCTCCTGAGTAGCTGGGACTACAGAGGTGTGCTACCATACCCAGCTAATTTTTGTGTTTTCAGTAGAGATGAGGTTTCACCATACTGCCAGGCTAGTCTCGAACTAAAGTGCTGGGATTATAGGTATGAGCCACCACACTGGCCAGGGATCCATTTTTAAGGATAATTTGGTGGGTATGGGGTGCCATTGAGTCAGGAGCGCTGATTGGTCAGAAATGAAATCGTAGGGAGTCCAAGCTGTCTTCTTGTGTTGAGTCAGTTCCTGGGTGGGGGCCACAAGATCAGATGCGCCAGTTTATTGATCTGGGTGGTGCCAGCTGATCCATCAAGTGCAAGGTCTGCAAAACATCTCAAGCACAGATCTTAGGCCTTACAATAGTGATATTATCCCCAGGAGCAATTTGGAGAGGGTCAGAATTGATCTTTTGGCTAATCTGTTAGTACTATAAAGGCAGTCTAGTCCCCAGGCAAGAAGGGGGTTTGTTTCGGGAAAGGGCTGTTACTGTCTTTGTTCTAAACTACAGACAAAAACTAAGTTCCTCCCAAAGTCCATTCCCAGGAATGAATAATGCCCAGGAATGAATAATGACAGCTTGGAGTTAGAAGCAACACTCACTATGTTGCCCAGGCTGGTCTCAAACTCCTGGGCTCAGGTGATCCTTCCACCTTGCCTCCCAAAATTCTGGGATTACTGATGTGAGCCACCATGCCTGGCTACTTTGTAAAAGAACACCTTCTCACCCATTGTCTAAGACAAATAGCATGAGTATGATTATATGCTGACTCCTAGCATCCTCCTGTCCATCCTCAGAGTTGTCCTGATGACCCTGACACAGTACGTGTCAAAAGTGAAATTCACTAGAATGACTCTGACTCAATGATATGTGGTCCACGCACTGTCTGGGTAGAGGAAAGATGAAGGAGAATGGGGATATGATGAACCTTTGGTGCCTGGGTGGCTATGGAATTATCCATAGTATAATAAAGCAGCTGAAGCTCTGTTGTGAGGGGCAAAATTTACCTATGGAATTTAAAAATGGTAGCTCCAACTCCAACTCTAGGAGATTTGGCTTACTGGAACCCCTGGCTGCTTTTGGCTCTTCAGGCTAACACAGGGTGGGGGAGGGATGCAGTCCGGATGATACCTTTCATATTCGTTCTGTCTTTCAGGTGGAAAAAAATAACCTCTCTTCCGGCGGTGGGGAAAAAGATAACATCCAGTGTCCAGGGCTACAGTAAAATTTTAGACAAACCAGAAGGAGAATACTGACTCTTTCTTCAGTCTAGCTGCTGCCACTGATGCAGCAGACCTTCCATGCCCACTCCTTAGATTCCAGCCAGGATCTTCTCTGGCAACTCAAATGTTAACCCTGTAAATGCTGAATTTACTACTGAGGTTTGAGTAAATTTGCAGTGAGAGCAAAAAAATGGGGAATTTAAAAACATGGTTTCATATTTAGTGGCTGTTATGTCTGAATGTATAAACATTGATGTAAAATGTTATATGCTTGTAATTTATTTTTTTGTTTGTTTGTTTGTTCGAGACGGAGTTTCACTCTTGTAGCCCAGGCTGGAGTGCAATGGCACAATCTCGGCTCACTGCAACCTCCGCCTCCTGGGTTCAAGCGATTCTCCTGCCTCAGCCTCCCAAGTAGCTGGGATTACAGACTTGTGCCACCACGCCCGGCTAATTTTGTATTTTTAGTAGAGACAATGTTTCTCCATGTTGATCAGGCTGGTCTCGAACTCCTGATCTCATGTGATCCACCTGCCTCAGCCTCCCAAAGTGCTGGAATTACAGGCGTGAGCCACCACACCCGCCTATATGCTTGTAATTTCATAAATGCTAGAGGAACAATTCCAGTCATAGAAAGCTGCAAAGACGACATGTTTTTTGTTTTTTTTTTTTTTTTTTGAGATGGAGTCTTGCTCTGTCGCCCAGGCGAGAGTGCAGTGGCCAGATTTCAGCTCACTGCAAGCTCCGCCTCCCGGGTTTATGCCATTCTCCTGCCTCAGCCTCCCGAGTAGCTGGGACTACAGGCGCCTGCCACCTCGCCCGGCTAGTTTTTTGTATTTTTTAGTAGAGACGGGGTTTCACCGTGTTAGCCAGGATGGTCTCGATCTCCTGACCTCGTGATCCGCCTGTCTCGGCCTCCCAAAGTGCTGGGATTACAGGATTGAGCCACCGCGCCCGGCCCAATGTGTGATTTTTAAGTGGGTCATTTTGGACTATGAGACTAATAAGACAAAAAGGGTAAGTAGAGTCCTGATTGTCACTTAGATTTGGAACACAGTTTTCTGGTCCTGAAGCATATTGACTTTGCTGGTGCTGAAGAAAAGCTATTGGCTTTTATGTTATCCTGAATTCACAGACCTTAATTGCTTGGAACTGACACTACATAAAACTGGATACTGTCTGTAATGGGCCTGTTTCAGTCTGAACATGAGCTGTGCTGAAAGCAGACATATGCTCAAAAACAGCTCTTCCACTCATAGACCATTGCAGATTTAGGACAGTCCTTTGTGGGGCCATTAATTGTGATAACATCAGGGAAGCTGGCTGGTCCATCTGGGTCACTTGCAGATACCTACAAGAAAGTGTTTATTGTCCGATGAGATTGTGTGAAATTAAATTACTCATCATCTCTATATTTTGGATGCAGAGACTGATTGCATTCCTAATGTGTGATTCCTACCAAAAGCTGCAACTTAGGGGAGGGCACATCACAAACAGTATGAGCCCTCTGACAGATTAGACTCAACCCTTTCTTGGGAATGCCCACTACTGTTAACTTGTGCTTGAATTTCCTAATTATCTGCAGCTTGCAACAATGGTTTGATGATACCGTAACCCTACTTTTCTCATCTTTTTCCTGGTACACAAACCTAAGTGCAGCTTGATTGTAAAATGCCGCTGTCTTCAGTAAAGCAAGGCTTTTCTAGGATGCTCACTGGATAATCAGGATTAAAGGGCTGAGAAGTTAAATAAACCCATTTTGAAAATGCCAGAAAATTCAGGATGTTGTCCTGATCAACTTCTGAACATGATGTGTCTTTCTGATTAAGTTGTATAAAAATATTTTTCTGTGAAAATTCTTTTTCTATTTTTTTCATTTATTTTTGTCTTTATTTTTATTCTTATTCTTCATTTTATTTTTTTTCTTTATTTAGATGTTAAGAAACTGTTCTATAATATCTGTGAAAATTCTTTTGTCCTTCTTACATACAACTCCTCCAGACAAAAGGTCTGGGTAAGAATATGGGATGAAATAAATGTAAGATATTTATCACTGACTGAATGGAACACACTGATTTTGTAACCGTGGAAGAAAACAGAGCCCCAGCACCTGGGGAGGCCTGGTTGAGGGCAAGGGCAAGAAGGGAATTGATGTTCTTGTTTTTCAGAGTTGTTTCTGGAAGCTTTCCTCTCCTACTGAACAAAAACTTCCCATGCTGCCTTTCCGAGCTGCTTTGAGCACCTTTTATTCAAACTGACTTCTAAGCCTATGATCACAGCTGATAGAGCTGACTTTGAGACAGCAAGGGTGGTCCCCGCTCCTCAGCTTTCCAGGCAGAACACTTACAGATGTCATCCACACTCGTGAGACTGATGAATTGATGTCAAGGACAAGCAAAACTGTTTGGAACTGGTCGGATGTGGTGGCTCACGCCTGTAGTCCCAGCACTTTGGGAGGCTAAGGCAGGCAGATCACAAGGTCAGGAGATCCAGACCATTCAGGCTAACACGGTGAAACCCGTCTCTACTAAAAATATGAAAAATTAGCTGGGCGTGGTGGCGGGCGCCTGTAGTCCCAGCTACTCAGGAGGCTGAGGCAGGAGGATGGTGTGAACCTGGGAGGCGGAGCTTGTAGTGAGCCGAGATAGTGCCACCGCACTCCAGCCCTGGGAGACAGCGAGACTCCGTCTCAGAGGGAAAAACAAAAAACAAAAAAACCACAAAACTGTTTGGAACTGACTGCAGCACCTCTGATATCAAGAACTGAGGTGAATTATTTTATTTTACTTTACTTTATTTTATTTTATTTTTAAAGACAGGATCTCATTCCATCCAGACTAGAGTACAGTGGCTCTATCATGGCTCACTGTAGCCTTGACCTCCTGGGCTCAAGCGATCCTCCCACCTCAACCTCCCAAGTAGCTGGGAGTACAGGCACACACCACAACGCCCAGCTAACTTTTGTATTTTTTGTAGAGACCAGGTTTTGCCATGTTGTCCAGGCTGGTCTCAAATTTCTGGGCTCAAGCAACTGCCTCAGCCTCCCAAAGTCCTGGGATTATAGGCATGAGCCACCGTGCCTGACCTGAGCTGAATTATTTCAGACTAGAGTGGAAACCCTAGGGTTAGAGGCCCCATTGGTGGGAGGCCGCATTGGGCACTCTGTTAACCTGTACTGCCTGACTAATGCATATTCTGTTTTGCAGTGCCCTAATTATTATAAACTCTTTTACAATAAGGTGTCTTTTGCTCTTAGATAAGGTCCAAGAGGTTGGATTGTGCGAAAAAAAGAATATTATAGCAAGCCTGAGAATACTTATCCTTAGAAAGACCTGCTTACAAGCTTAGCCCTTCGCTAGTGCCTGGGAACTTTGATTTTGAGATGATTCCTACTACCCTGGCTCTAAGAGGGGCTCACTGTGCCCTGTGTCTGTGCAAACAACATGGCTTATGCTGAACATGTGCTTTCCTTCTGGAGGTCTGAAATTTTGGTATGCGTTAGGCAAAATGGTGTTTGAGTGACTGGCTCCCCAACAAAAACTTGCCCCAAGCCTCTAGTGAGCTGCATAGGTAGGTAACTTTTCACATATGTTGTCATAATTAAGTGAGTCTTGTGTGACTCCTCTGAGAGAGGACCTTTGGAAGCATGTACTTAATTACCTCCTGTCTGCCCGTGGGCCATGTCCCTTTGCTGATTTTGTTTTTTACCTTTTCACTGTAATAAATGACAGCTGTCAGTCCTCCTGGTGAATCATTGATCTGGAGTGATCTGGGAGATTCCTGACACAATAACCAAGTGAGATTTATCCCAGGAATGGAAGATTGATTGAACATATGAAAATTAATGTAATACACCGTATTACTAAAGGGAGAAGCCATATAACCATCTCAATGGATACAGAAAAAGCATTTGACAAAATCCAACTCCCTTTCATGATAAAAAGACTTGCAAACTAAAAAATTAGGAGACGAAGGTAATTTCCTTAACCAGATAAAAGACATCTATGAGAACCCTCAGCTAACTTCATACTTAATTGTGAAACACTGAATGTTTTCACTTAGGATCACGAACAACAGAAGGGTGCCCATTTTCGCTGTTTCTTCGTTGTACTGGAGGTTCTAGCCGGCAATTAGGCAAGAAAAATAAATAAAAGGAATCCATCTATCTCTAGTCACAGATGACATTATCTTGTATCTAGAAAATCTTAAGGGAATCCACATCAGAAAAATTATTAGAGCTAAATAAAGTTCAGCAAGGTTACAGTTTACAAAATCAATATACAAAACTCAGGGCTGGGCATGGTGGCTCACACCTGTAATCCCAGCACTTTGGGAGGCTGAGGCGGGTGGATCACAAGGTCAGGAGTTCGGGACCAGCCTAGCCAACATGGTGAAACCCCGTCTCTATTAAAAATACAAAAATTAGCTGGGTGTGGTGGCACACTCCTGTAATCCTAGCTACTCAGGAGGCTGAGGCAGGAGAATCACTTGAACCCAGGAGGTGAAGGACGCAGTGAGCTGAGATCACAACATTGCACTCCAGCCTGAACTGACTCTGTCTCAAAAAACAAAAAAACAGAAAACACACACACACAACCAAAAAAACAGATACCCCTTTGAAAGTCTGCTTTCAGTTCTTTTCGATGTTTGCCAAGAAGCAAAATTGCTGGATCACATGATAATTGTGTTTAAACATTTTTGAGGAACTGCTATACCTCTGTATTGTTTTCCACAGCAGCTGCACCATTTTACACTCCTGCCAACAATGCTCAGGGATTCTAGTTTGGGCATGTCCTCATCAACCCTTATTATTATTTTTTGTTTGTTTGACAGCAGTTGGTACACAAGTCTTTCATCTGCTTAGTTAAGTTTATTCCTAAGTAAAAATCAATTGTATTTAGGCCAGGCGTGGTGGCTCACACCTGTGATCCCAGCACTTTGGGAGGTCGAGGTGGGTGGATCACCTGAGGTCAGAAAATGGAGACCAACCTGACCAACACAGTGAAACCCCATCTCTACTAAAAATACAAACTAGCTGGACATGGTGGTGCATGCCTGTAATCCCAGCTACTTAGGAGGCTGAAGCAGGAGAATCACTTGAACCTGGGAGGCAGAGGTTGCAGTGAGCTAAGATCGCACCATTGCACTCCAGCCTAGGCAATAAGAGCAAAACTCCATCTAAAAGAAAACAAAATAAAACAATAGTATTTATTTCCTGCTTAGCTTTTTTTTTTTCTCTAGAGATGGGGTCTTGCTATGTTGCCCAGGCTGGCCTTGAACTCCTTGGTTCAAGCAGTCCTCCTGCCTCAGCCCTCTGAGTAGCTGGGACTACAGTTGTATTTCTGTACACTAGCAATGAACAATACAAAAATGAAATTTGGCTGGGTACAGTGGCTCACACTTGTAATCCCAGCACTTTGGGAGGCTGAAGTGGGTGGATCATTTGAGGTCAGGCATTGACGACCAGCCTGGCCAACATAGTGAAACCATCTCTACTAAAAATACAAAAATTAGCTGGGCATGGTCGTGCACGCCTGTAATCCTAGCTACTCGGGAGGCTGAGGCAGGAGAATTGCATGAACCCAGGAGGCAGAGGTTGAGGTGAGCTGAGATTGCGCCATTGCACTCCAGCCTGGGCAACAAGAGTGAAACTCCATCTCCAAATAAACAAACAAACCAACAAACGCGATCTATATAAAAATTCCAGCTGCCTTTTTTCACAGAAATTGACAAATGGAACCTAAAATTCACATGGAAATTTAAGGAGCCCAGAATAGTTAAAACAGTCTTGAATAAAAAAAGGAGCCAAATTGAAGGACTTACATTTCCTGATTTTGTATTTTAGTAAGAAGCTACAGTGATCAAGACTGTGTAGTAGTAGAATAAGGACAGATGTATAGCTCAATGGAACCAAAGTGAGAATCCAGAATTAAATCCGTACACTTAGGGTCAATAGATTTTTGACAAGGAGGTCAAGATAATTACATTAAGGAAAAAATAGTATATTTTCTTTTCTTTTTAATTTTTTAAGACAGGGTGGAGTGCAGTGGTACAATCTCGGCTCACTGCAACCTCCGCCTCCTGGGTTCAAGCAATTCTCCCATCTCAGCCTCCTGAGTAGCTGGAACCTTAGGCGTGTACCACCACACCCGGCTAATTGCTGTTGTTGTTGTTGCTTTCTAAAGACAGCATTTAGCCATGTTGCCCAGTCTGGTCTTGAACTCCTGAGCTCAAGCAATCTGCCTACCCTGGCCTCCTAAAGTGTTGGGATTACAAGTGTAAGCCACTGCAACTGGCCAAGAATAGTATTTTCAATAAATGGTGCTTAGACAACTGTTTAACTACATGCAAAAGAATGAATTTGGATCCTTACCTCTCATCATATACAAAAATAACTCAGAAGGGATCTAAGGCCTAAACTTAAGAATTAAACTTCCCAGCACTTTGGGAGGCCAAGGTGGGCGGATCATCTGAGGTTGGGAGTTCGAGACCAGCCTGACCAACATGGAGAAACCCCATCTCTACTAAAAATACAAAATTAGATGGGCATGGTGGTGCATGCCTGTAGTCCCAGCTGCTCAGAAAGCTGAGGTAGGAGAATTGCTTGAACATGGGAGGCGGAGGTTGCAGTGAGCCAAGATTGCGCGATTGCACTACAGCCTGGGCAACAAGAGCAAAACTCCGTCTCAGAAAAAAAAAAAGAAAAAGGAAAAACAGTTAAACCAACTGGGTCAGGTACAGGATACAACAAGTAGCCTGTTAATCCCAGCTACTTGGAGGTTGTTGGCATGAGAACTGCTTGAACCCAAGAGGCAGAGGTTGTAGTGAGCCAGATCGCACCACTGCACTCCAGCCTGGGTGACAGAACAAGACTCTGTCTCAAAAAAAAAAAAAAAAAAAAAAAAGCTAAACCTATAAAACTCTTAAAGAAAACATAAAATGTAAATCTTCAAGACATTGACTTATGCAGTGTTTTCTCAGATCTCTAACATCAAGCATAGGCAACCAAAGGAAAAAAAAACCCAGAAATTGGACACCGGCAAAGTTAAAAATTCTTTGTGTATCAAAGGACACCATCAAGAAAGTGATGTATCAGAATCATAGAAAATATTGCAAATCATATATTTGGGAAAGGTCTGGTATTCATAATTCAGCTGGTATTTACTTATAGCTCAACAATACAAAGACAGCTCAATTAAAAATGGGTAGAGGCTTTTGGGACATTTCCATGAAAAAAAGCAAAAAAAAAAAGGGGGGGGGGGGAGCAGAGGATTTATTTTTGTTTTTTTGTAAAGACAGGATGTTGCTCTGTCACCCAGGCTATAGTATAGTGGTGCTATTATAGCTTACTGTTACCTGAAACTCCTGGTCTCAAGCGATCCTCCCACCTTGGCCTCCCAAAGTGCTGTACTGAGATTAGAGGCGTGAGGCACTGTGCCTGGCCTCTTTTTTTTTTTTTTTTTTAAAGAGAGGGCATCTTGCTCTGTCATGCAGGCCAGAGCACATTGGTGTGATCATGGCTCACTGCAGCCTGGAACTCCTGGGCTCAAGTGATCCTCCTTCCTTAGCCTCCTAAACTGCTGGGACTACAGGTACATACCACCATGTTTGACTAATTACAAAAAATTTTTGTGTGTGTCAATGGGATCTCACTATGTTGCCTAGGCTGGTCTCAGACTCCTGGCCTCAAGCAATCTTCCTGCCTTGGCCTCCCGAAGGGCTGGGATTACAAGTATAAGCCACCATTCCTGATCATAAATACAGGCAAATGATTTAAACGGACATTTCTAGAAAGAAAATATATGAGCAGCCAGTAAGCACATGAGAAGATGCTCCACATCATTAATCATTAGGAAATGGAAATCAAAATCACAATGAGACACCACTTCATATCTCCTAGAATGGCCATAATAAAAAGACTGTCAATAACAAACATTGTTGATGTGAAGAAATTGGAACCCTTGTGCATTGCTAATGGGAATGTAAAAAGGTGCAGGCACTGTGTAAAACAAGTTCAAAGTTCTTCAAAAGTTAAACATAGAGTTGTCATATGATCCAGCAATTCCACTCCTAGGTATGTACTCAAGAATGAAAAACATGCATGCCCACACAAAGCTTGTACATGAATGTTTATTATTCCTAATAGCCCTGACCATTCATAGCCTCAGAGTGGAAATTACTCAAATGTTCAACTGATGGATAAACAAGATGTGGCATATCCATACAGTAGAATATTATTCATGCGTAAAACAGAATGAAGTACTAACTTATGCTATAACATGATGAACCTTGAAAACATGTTAAATAACAGACGTTAGATCCGTAAGGGCTACACAGTGTGACCCCATTTATATGAAAGGTCAAGAAGAAGCACATTTGTAGAGATAGAAAGTAATAGTACTTGACAGGGACTAGGGAGGAAATAGGTCACTAGTCACTAGTAGGGCGTTTTCAGGTTGGTGACAACCTTGCAAATATGCTAGATGAGGCAGGAGAATAGGGTCTGGAGGCAGGGAACCTAAGGCCATTTCACACAGACTTCTTAAAACCAAATTGAAAAGAAAACTCTAACTTTCCACAGCCTAAGTAACAAAAGGACCAGAGGCTACTCCCTTTGCAACGCCCCAACTTTTCTGCTGGGCAGTTGGGAAACTGGCTGCTGGAAACCAATCAGACTGTTTGCTGGTCTGTCTTTGTTTGCAACTTTCTAACCTTACCTTAGCCTCTCTCATTGGTTGCAAAAAAAGGAGTGTGATCTTTGTGTCCTCCACTTCAGTCTTTGATTAGTTGTTTTCCACAACTAATCAGACCAATTGAGGGCTATCACTTTATTTACATGAGGTGAGCATCAAGTGGCCAATAGAAAACCTCTAGGGAGGGCCAGGCGCGGTGGCTCAAGCCTGTAATCCCAGCACTTTGGGAGGCCGAGATGGGTGGATCACGAGGTCAGGAGATCGAGACCATCCTGGCTAACATGATGAAACCCCGTCTCTACTAAAAATACAAAAAACTAGCCGGGCGAGGTGGCGGGTGCCTGTAGTCCCAGCTCCTCGGGAGGCTGAGCCAGGAGAATGGCATGAACCCGGGAGGCGGAGCTTGCAGTGAGCTGAGATCAGGCCACTGCACTCCAGCCTGGGGGACAGAGCAAGACTCCGTCTCAAAAAAAAAAAAAAAGAAAAGAAAACCTCTAGGGCGTACTCGGCCCCGAGAAGATTCTGCATGCGGGCCCTTGAGTCGCTGCTCCTCCAGCTTCCACACTGTAGAGTATACTTTCATTTTCAATAAATTCCTGCTTTCCTTCTTTTGTTGCTTCATTCTTTCTTTGCTTTGCTGGGTGTTTTCTCCAATTGTTTGTTCAAAACGCCAAGAACCTGGACAACTTGCAGTCAAGACCCTCTACCCATAACACTAAAGACCGCTGAATTGTACACTTTATAATGGTGAACTTTATGGTATGTGAATTATCTCAATAAAAAACAAGAAACTTTTTTATTTTTTTATTTTTTTAATTTTTAATTTATTTATTTATTTTTTTTTTTTTGAGACAGAGTCTTGCTCTGTGGCCCGGCTGGAGTGCAGTGGCCGGATCTCAGCTCACTGCAAGCTCCGCCTCCCGGGTTTTCGCCATTCTCCTGCCTCAGCCTCCGGAGTAGCTGGGACTACAGGCGCCCGCCACCTCGCCCGGCTAGTTTTTTTGTATTTTTAGTAGAGACGGGGTTTCACTGTGTTAGCCAGGATGGTCTCGATCTCCTGACCTCGTGATCCGCCCGTCTCGGCCTCCCAAAGTGCTGGGATTACAGGCTTGAGCCACCGCGCCCGGCTTATTTTTTTATTTTTTTTTTGAGAGGGAGTCTCACTCTGTCGCCCAGGCTGGAGTACAGTGGGGCAATTTCGGCTCACTGCAAGCTCCGCCTCCCAGGTTCACGCCATTCTCCTGCCTCAGCCTCCGGAGTAGCTGGGACTACAGGCAACCACCACCATGCCCGGCTAATTTTTTGTATTTTTAGTAGAGACGGGGTTTCATCATGTTAGCCAGGATGGTCTCGATCTCCTGACCTCGTGATCCGCCCGCCTCAGCATCCCAAAGTGCTGGGATTACAGGCGTGAGCCACCGCGCCCGGCCGACAAGAAACTTTTATAAATAAAACTTACAAGTTCTTTTGGATATCGTCATGTAAGCACATCCAGATTATTAAAAGTGGCTATGTTGGCCAGGTGTGGTGGCTCACGCATGTGATCCCAGCACTTTGGCAGGCCGAGGCAGGCGGATAATAGGTCAGGAGATCGAGACCATCCTGGCTAACACAGTGAAACCCTGTCTCTACTAAAAATACAAATAATTAGCTGGGTGTGGTGGCGGACGACTGTTGTCCCAGCTACTTGGGAGACTGAGGCAGGAGAATCACTTGAACCTGGGAGGTGGAGGTTGCAGTGAGCTGAGATGGCACCCACTGCAGCCTGGGTGACAGAGTGAGACTCCATCAGAAAGAAAGAAAGAAGAGAGAGAGAGAGAGAGAGAGAGAGAGAGAGAGAAAGGAAAGGAGAGGGAAGGAGAGGGAAGGAGAGAAAGGAAGAAAGGAAAAAAGAAAGAGAGAGAGAAAGAAAGAAAGGAAGGAAGGAAGGAAAGGAAAGGAAAGAAAGAAAAAGTGGCTATGTCAAAAAGGGGAAAGTCATCTTAAAGACGGCTTCTTAGCATTCCATCTCTCTTCTCTGATACACTTTTCCTGCTTGTGGATCCTTGCCTTTTTCTTTTCTTTTTTTTTTGAGATGGAGTCTCCCTCTGTCGCTCAGGCTGGAGTGACCACTCGTCATCATCACTTACAACGTCAAGTGATCCTCCCATCTCAGCCTCCCAAAGTGCTGGGATTACATGCACAAGCCACTGCACCCGGGAGATCCTTGCCTTTCATCCTTGGCTCTCTGGCACTCTCTTGGTTCTGCTCACAGCATTGGCCAGTAAAATTCTAGCCCTACTTCTGCATTATTCTGAATCTGAAGCCAACTTTCTGATTTTCTATTAGGTTGGTGCAAAACTAATTATTAGGCCAGACATGGTGGCTCACGCCTGTAATCCCAGCACTTTGGGAGGCCGAGGCAGGTGGATCACCTGAGGTCAGGAATTCGAGACCAGCCTGGCCAACTTGGTGAAACCCGGTCTCTACTAAAATACAAAGAAATTAGCTAGGCATGGTGGCTCACATGCCTGTAATCCCAGCTATTTGGCAGGCTGTGGCAGGAGAACCCCTTGAACCTGGGAGGCAGAGGTTGCAGTGAGCCAAGATTGCACCACTGCACTCCAGCCCGGGCGACAGAGATTCTGTCTCAAAAAAAAAAAAAAAAAAAGGCAGTTTTTGCCTTTTAAAAAATTTATAAAATGTATTATATATAGCGGAAACTGCAATTACTTTTGCGCCAACCTAATAGCACTGAGCCAGCTTACCTCTCTTTGTTGTTACTACAGAAAATCTTTTATGGTTGAAGCTAGGGACAGTACAGGTTCAAATAAGGTTCCACCATCATCAGTGAAGTACTTTCTCTAACTTTTTGGTTCTAAATGGCAGAGTAAGAGCTATTTGGTTTTGTGAGTTCACAGTGCAATTACTGGTGTCCCACTAGCAAGCAATAATGTCAAAGAGGAAACAAAATGCACATTACATTCAACAGAAAAACATGAAGCCAAGTGCAGGGAAAAGGGAGGAATCACATTCCTGTTCTAAGTTTCAGCTTTCTGTAACAGTTGTTCATGATAACAAAGTATGTTGCTGAGACGGTGGCTTGTTTTCTGGAGTTTCTCTTAGGAATTTCTGACATTTCAGTAATAATTTCCAAATACAGTTCAGGGTTTTCCATAGTCTATTTATTTTAAAGACTGGAAGTTAAATAAGAAGTAACTGGGAAGGGTATCAAACCAGAGACAGGATCAAACTTTTGTCTTCCACAATAGGGAGAACTTTATTTAGAGAGGAGTGTGTGTCAATAATGGAGATCAGAGATAGAGAAGTAAGATGTGAAAACCCAGAGGCGGTAATAAAAAGGACACAGGCAGACAAGGTACTGCAAAAAGAAGATACCTCCTCCGAGACAGGGCTAGGGAGAAAGGTGCTTAAATGTGGGTAAAGCGGCTCTGAAATGGGCAAGGAGGAATGATAAGGAAGCCATAGGTGGCCGATATCAATACTAGTAGGTTCCCAGCTGACTTCATTTGGGATTTGACTGCATATGCTAAACTCATATTGCAATGTCAAGTTACATCCTCTTAGAGTGTCTCTTCTCTTTGATATTCATTGAGACTTTTAGGACCCTAAAGAGCTCATGCAAACTCACTAAGAATCAAAATGACACAAGCATTAATCTCATCCAAAAGGGTCCCGACATCTAATTTCAACAGAATATTTTCATTACTTTTTATAATTCTGCCTCTACTAAAGAATCACAGAATAGTACACTAATTCTATTTGTAAAAGAAAAGAACTGTTCTACATCTTCTGGTCTCATAATCTGACAAAGAAATGGGCTGGCCGGGCACGGTGGCTCACGTTATTTGACTGATTCTCTTAAAGTGAAAATTTCAAATAAATTTAGCATTGTAACTAGCCATTTACTTGCTAGCACAGACCAAGTTTTACTCCACTAGGTGAAATTCTTCAAAAGTTCTTTACCTAGTTAATATTTTCAATCAGAATCACAAATACTCTGCTAGTTTGTTGGTAAAAAAGCAAGCTCAGTGTGAATTTTACTGTATTTCAAGAGTAAATAAAAACTGTCAAATCATTTGGAGTTGAGAAGCCTACTCAGGGTTGGAAGGACCCGTTGGTCACTTGGTCTAATCCATTTTTAAACGTGTGGATCAATGTGTGGATGTTTGGACTTCCAAACATCCCCTATTCCTAATAATTCACTTCCAAGCTTGTTTATTATTAGAGAGAACTAAGTTTCTTCCACAGAATGACTGGAAAACTTTTGCCCTATGGCTTCTGCCCTCTGGTCTAGTTCTGTGCTCCTATGGGACCACACAGAACAAGTCCACAGCCTCTATAATGTATTAGTTTTCCAGAGGCTAAAGATAGAAATCAATAATAGTTTTCTAATATCTATATTTGTCTAGTTGGCAAATAGCCTTAAAAATTATTTTAGGGAAATTAATGCACTTGTACATTAACTTTCCAGATAGTGGGAGAACAATTTATCTAGGCCTGGATGATACATTTTAACCATCATGAACTGCTACAGACAATTTGTTCCATGTGCCACAAAATTTAAAATAAGCTAAGTTTGCAAACACATCATGCTAAATAATTCAAATTTAAATTTTTATTATGACAATTGACATATTAAGTGAAAGAAATGACAGAAGTATTATAATAAAACATTTTGAAAGAAAAAGTTACACAATTAGGCCAATAGCTATAAAATGGCTTTAGGCCTGGTTTATAACACCAAGAGTTCTGATCAGACTGTAGTGAGACACTGAACATTTCATTAACAAAAATATTGGCACCAGCCACAACATATTTTGGTTGTCACTTACAAGGAATATTGTATTTAAACAACTATGCACTGCAATTCTAACACACTAGGTGTTCATACACTGAAGTTAACCCCTGAAGCTTTAAGCTACCAAGAATTCCCATACTTTTAATGCACAATTTACTTTGTGTGTTACCAGAATTACATTTCCAGTTTTCTGATCTTCCCTGCCCCCCCCGCCCCCACACACATGCAGTATATTATGTGACAGAGAGCACTCCAGCTTCTATTTGACTAACAGCACGGTCCTGATTACCTCAAGAGTTATATGCTAATCTTGGAGCTTCTGCTTTAAATCTCATCTCCTAGAAACCAAATAAAGCATTCTGAGAACCTATTCCAGGAATACATTTTTTAACGCATAGGAAAATAAAGCATTTCATATAAGCATGCTGGAAGATTCAAGAGACATTCTGATCAGACAGTCCCTGAATTCCAGCTATTACTTCAAATCAAAATTCTAAAAGATACCATTTACAATTTTTTATCTGGAATTTGTATTCTTCACATGGAAACTCATGATCCCCAGGCTTCCCTTCTGAATGAGGACAGCAAAAAACTGACGCTGGCAAAACATGAATATAGCTTTGATAGAAATTATGACACACTTAGATGAATTTAATTATTTTCAAGAATACACTTGTACTACAAAGGTGAGAAATTAGAATGGCAAAATTATGAGATGGGAAAAAGCACTGACATTTAAACGAAGCTGTGAATATACCATGGTAAAACGTGCCATGTAAAAGACTGTGCTAGAATCAGAAGTTCTACAAGATTTCAAAATACTTAGCGAATAAGGAGGGAACTGAAATTTGAATTTGACTTCCTTTGTTGCCACGCTTCAGCAGACAACGATTCCTGTGGAATTAAGTCCACTGAATAACCAAATAGAGCAATTCTAGTTTTTTCTTTCTTTTATATGAATAGATTAAAATCAAGCCTTGCTCTACCCCCATCTTAGCATAGGACATACCCTTTCCAAGTGTACACAAAACCTCATAGCAGGTTTGGGCAAGCTACAACAGATACCATCATCAAGAAGCTACTTTGAAAGAGAATAGAACACCAGACTAACATTGAGAATACCCTAGTTAGGAATCACAAAAATCATGCCCTATAAGAATATGCTGTTAACAGCCAAATCTGGGCTATTGTAGCTGTTCTGATCCTGCAAATCCATTTACTAATATAAGCTAGATCTGTGTGTGTGTGTGTGTGTGTGTGTGTGTCTGTGTACACAATTTTCATGCAGTGACCTTAAAGCTTTGGAGACAGGGCTTGTTACTCTATTAATTTCAAGGCTTGTCCACATAGCAGTTGACATGCACCAATTCTGCTAAAGGGCAGGGGAATGAAAAAGACATGGCACAAATTTTTAAACAATTTTAGGTTTAATTACATAATGCACCTGTAGATGATCTAGCATAAACACAATTGTAAAAAAATCTACATCCTATTTTAGGGTATTTTCCCACCTCCCATCCCTTAAAAGCTGTACAGTTATTTAAAAAAAAAGGTGACTCTCAAGCAAAATAAACTTTTTTTTTGCAACATACAAAATAAGTTAAATGATTCAGAAGGTTTGGAGCCATGAAGTTCCCCAATAACTGTGTTCTGGCTGTTCATGAGCATGACATGCAAGCTGCTGGTCTATGACCAGAACTCAATAAATACAGATCAAATAAAACCGCAAAACACTTAGATTTCTTTAGAAACTGATGAAAGTCAAGAAAATATATACTTAGAATTAACAATTCCATTCTTAACTTACATCATCCAGTGGCAAAAAGCACAAGGCAAGTATTCAGTCTTTAGCAAACTTTCTAGTTTGTACCGGTTTGGACAAAAAAGGAAAAAAAAATTCCTTTAAAAATGTTTTTTCTCATTCAAAATATCCAAGAAATTTAATAAATTTCTACTCATCTATTGTTATGCCCTCTCATATAACTTATGTATAGGATAGTAATATTTTAAAGTTATTAAAATAAAAATAACATCTTCATTAACTGAAACCATTACAATGTGCCAGAATTTGGTTTACTGAATTTTCCAAAGTGGTATAAATATGAAATGAAAAAAAAAATTGTGCTCAGGTGTCCAAAAGGAAGAAAAAAGTCCACAAATGGGATCCTATTCTAATTGACTTCCAGGAGGGTTTGCATGAATGAATACAAAAAGTGGTGAGTGTATAAGCTAAAGTGGTTATATACTAAGCTCATTACATTTTGGCTTATGACTCCTTGCTTACATTGGGAATTACTCTGTTCAACATATTACAGTTACTTAGTAATTCTTGGCACTCAAAAGATGTTAAAAGATAATTTAAGTTGGAGCAAAATATTTTGAAAACAAATTAAGTGAACACATAGCAACTCAGTTTAAATACATTGATAGCAAAAGGCTTTGACCTTAAGGACTGGTATAAAAACGACACAAAAAAATCAGTTAACTTGCCACTTCCAAGGTAGGTTTACAGGTACATACTTTGGGAAAGGTAGATAAAATAGGAATGGATTTTAATCTAAGAAGATTCCATAATGGATCATATCAAGCAGAAGAGGGCTAGGTAGATTACAGCAGATATGCAGCCTTGGCATTCTCTGCTTCTTGGAGAATGAGGAAGGTATTTTGAGAACGTCAAACATCAGGAGAAACTATTGCCTAGATTTTCTGTAATTAAATGATATTTATAATATTTATATCTGTTGCAATGCAGCCATCTTATTTCTTTCAATAGTTAATGATGGATTCATTTTTATTTCTTCTGGTACTTATATGAAGTGTGTGCGTGCGCGCACACACACAAATACACATGTACCATTTCACTCTGGGTCTCTGAATACTTGTTCTATAGCTGTGAGGCATTACCTTGAATAATGGACCTGTTCCACTGTGTTAGTGAAGAGCGGAGTTCCTAGCTTTTTCTGAATGTTAAACTTGTAGATTCATTAGGTTCTTTACAGTTGTGTGGTAGAACTAGCGAATGCTTAACATCTCTTATGCCCACAAACAAGCTAAAAAGGCATTCCTTGTGACAAAGGACATTCCATCAATCCCACTTAAAAACAGCTAATATTTCCTCATCATTTTGACTATTAAGTTAAACAAGTAAATGTCCATGTTTTTCTTAATGTATGTACTTTGCTCAAATATATATTATGGGATGCATTTCATCAACCAAAAAGTAAAAACTGGATATGTGTAACACCCTTTTAAAATTAATTTGTTTAAAAATTTTCAAAAGCTTCATTAGCATTTAAAGTTTTTGGTTCTTGAGCAGGTCACTTTTTTTTTTTTTTTTTTTTTTTGAGATGGAGTCTGGCTCTGTCGCCCAGGCTGGAGTGCAGTGGCCGGATCTCAGCTCACTGCAAGCTCCGCCTCCCAGGTTCCCGCCATTCTCCTGCCTCCGCCTCCCAAGTAGCTGGGACTACAGGCGCCCGCCTCGTCGCCCGGCTAGTTTTTTGTATTCTTTAGTAGAGACAGGGTTTCACCGTGTTAGCCAGGATGGTCTCGATCTCCTGACCTCGTGATACGCCCGTCTCGGCCTCCCAAAGTGCTAGGATTACAGGCTTGAGCCACCGCGCCCGGCCAAGCAGGTCACTTTTATATAGATTACCAGTAGACATGAATTTATTCTAAATGAAACTCTCCTTTATCCTCTGAATCTGTAACCTTGAACAATTGAAAACAGGATGTCGAGGAAATACAACTTGATGTACATTCTTGAAAATATCTCTGCCATCATTTTGCAGTAATGTGCCAATGATGGAAAATGTTTTACACTAAACACTATTTTATCAGCACTGATGTACAAAACCAAAATGTTTTCAGTCTGAGTCCTTTTCACATATATTTCAGTTGAAAGTTTCTGCTTTGTGAAAAGCTGACTAGTTTTCAGACCTTTACAGAAATTGCAAACTGAATATACTGAATATTAATCTACATCTCCCTTTAATACATTTGCTACAGTCTAGAGTTTGGGAGTCCAGTTTGTATTTCAAAAAGGGGGGATTAAATTATTAAAGGGCTCTACTACGTAGCAGCTATTGAGTCTAAATCCATGGTTAGTGCTCTAAAAAAGATCCAAGACTGTCTAAACTCTAGATCAATTACTGCTTTCCTATACTTCCTGCAGTTCGTAGGGACTGTATTGTCTTTGTATACAGAACATTTCGTTTTCTGAATTTTTTTTTAACTTCTTCAGAATACCTTCAGAGTGTACTTCAGTGATCATAAACTCTTTGAGGGACTGAATTCAAACTCCAAGCAGCAGAACTGTTTTTGCACTGCTCAAAATTTAATAATCAATAATCAATCTGCATAATAATTTGTTTTATCAACTGCTTGGATTACATTCTTGGTAGATGACCTATAGTTAATTGATTTAATCAAAATATAAGATGAGAAGGGGTACATTCACTATCAAGTTGACAAACACTTATTCAAGTTTGGTAAACATCAGGCAGCACAAGTGGTCTCTAAACCCATGTCAGTGGGACATTTGCAAATGGAATACTCAGTCTTTGCAATGGTAAAAATTACCTTAGGCTTTCTACAGTAGAAGAGTAAAAATAACTCCTTATTTCACATTAGGCATCCTGTTAAAATTATCTACCAACTTAATACTACTTCTGATCACTTGGCTTAACTGAGGAATAGAACTAATAGGTGGAAGGAGGAGCTGGTGTGTCCAGAGGTAGAGACAGGGCACATGGGAGAGCTTCCACACAATAGTGGCTTTACCCAGCTGCAGGACTAAAATGGTGGGGTGAGACTGGGTGGCAGGAAAGGGCATCTGTACATTCAAACCACTTACCTTGCACTGGTAGAAATCTTTATATTGCTGGCCTGTTTTAGATAGTTTAAAAGGTTAATTCTTAGCTGACTTGCAAATAAATAAAACAAATCTAGCTGGAAAGGAGACTGTAAGTGAATGTAGCTCCTTCCACAGTCCTGCTTTACTGTCTGTGAATGTAAGTCCTTCCCTCCCTTCCAGTGGAACACTGTCTCAAAATAAAAATCACAACTTACTTGGAACCACATGCTATTGGTGCATCCTATTTTTAGGCTGCTTTCATTATTTTATTTTTTATACAGATACATACACATTGCTAGAATCAAAGCAAAAATATTAATGGGCAGGTACTACAGAACTAAAGTGAAACAAAACAAAACAACGAACAACTGAAAAACAATAGCTATAAACTTTCAAGGCCAAAAGATAAGATTTAAGGGCAACAGCTGTTGAAGAAGGAAAAGGAGTATAAAGTTCCTAGAGAGGTATTTATAATGCAAATCTAATGCCAGCTTTTTAGTAATAAAAAAGAGAAGTGCTTTACTATATACTGACTAGCACATAATATTTAATTTGGAAAGAAAAATTAATGACGTTCCTTGGGCCAGCAGCAGATATGGTGTGTCCATTGCCGGCAACAGACACAACACTGGAACAGAAAAACCCAAATCCCAGGGCAAAAGTATTCACAGAAGTAATGGTTGAAGGTTTCAGGATTTAACAGGCTAGGTTTAATCACAAGTGCTATACTCTGTACAATGTTATGGCTCTGCCTGAAGTTTTACAGCTATAACAGAAACTAAATAAGACAAAGTTCATATTTTAGTGTCAATTACATGTTAGGTATTTAGTTAGTTACAAACCCTTTTTTTTTTTTTGAAACAAAGGGCTTTTCTTTAAAGTGTTGAGATGTTTGAAATGGATGTTATGCCTATTAATTACATCGGCAGTTCTCATTCAACTCTATGTTGGTTGTATGACTATTAAAGAATTTTAATAGAAGTCTAACGGCCAAAGGCCAAAACTACATTCAAACTCTGCTAATATATCCAGGCAGATAGGAAATTCCCACACACATATGCACACGCACACACACACACACACACACGCATATGCACACATGCTAAAACTCAAACTAAAAACCTCCCAAAGGAACTGCTTTGTTTGTAGACTTCAATTTGAAGTAGATACTAAGGGCAAGAATAGACCAGTTAAAATTCACCTGAAAATCTCTTCCCAGTCTTCAAATGTGCTAAAATATCACTGTCAGCTTAGCATCTCTTCATGTAGGTTATATATAGATGTATTTTTTTCAAAATGATATTTCAGATATTTAAACATCAAGTGGCCAGAAGACAAGAGTTATACTATTGGCAAAGTTTATGGTCCACCCAGGCCTTAAGAAAGACCACATCCATTTCACTAATAACTCTCCATCAGACATAATATATTTGAGGCCACCTTATTACCACTGCATAAAGCTATTTAAAAAAATGTGTTGCTAGCACAGTCTGGTTGGCAAAGCTTCATTATACATTTTACTGTACAAATGCTTTTCAGATGATTTTATTTTTTTAAAAACAAGAAACTCTGCTATAACAGAAATTTAGGTTAATTATGATGGTACTTTCACTGTCTCTTCTTTATTAAGTGTGGTTATCTCCAATAGTAAACAAGTTGATTTCACAAAGGCTGTTACTAAATGACTTATGTATGATGTTATCTACAATTCTCAAACTGTAACAGTACAGACTTGAACTTTTAAATTGTCTGTAAATCATCATCTATGCCATGAATGTTTAAATATAATATATATTTAATATGAAAAAGCTAAAGCACAAGTGCTTTCTCCCACCCCTAAATTCTGTTTTGGGCCCTCACAGATTCGGAATGCATTCTCATCCACCCTTTTTCACAAAGTCAGGAGAGCTCAGGAAATATAAAGTCAAAAATATACAAATCTTTGTTGTTATTATAATAAGATTTTTTTCCATGAATGAAATTACCAAGGACCATGAACCCGGAAAAAGAAAATCAAAAGGAATTTACAGCAATTATTTGTCTTCAGAGTTCAAAACTGGTCACTTCACAGAAAGACTTCAGGATTTGTTGAAATTTTTCTTCTAAAAAGTCATTCTGTAGTGGAGTTTTCTAGGAAAAATTAAACAGCTTTTAATAACTGGCCCGCTGGTGTGAGAGCTACCGTGGAATAAATTAGCACAAAAATGGAAAAAAAGTCTTATAACTGTTCACTGTTACAGACATAATCAACAAGGTCAGTCACTCTCAAAAGCTCATCTTCCTCCTCTTCTGGTGCTCCTGCCTCCTGCCCACCACTTGTCCCATTGGAGGCTAGGCTTGCACTGGCTGTGCTGTTGTCCTTGGGGGTCTGAGACTTCTCAGTAGGCTTGCCAATCAAGTTCTCAATGGCTTTGCCAGGACTCTGTCCATTGGTTGAAGGTAAGTCCACTAAGCTATAGTCCAATGGGCTCCCCACTTTGCCTACATTTTCAAAGTCCTCTTCCTCATCACTTTCTATCCGGTAGGGCTTCTTGGTGCTCTCTTGTTCTGAGGGCAGGACCCTAGGCTGGCTGTCATGGGCAGGCTGATTTGCATCTCCATGAGCATTGTCACAACTCTCCTCCTCATCCGTCTCAATTCGGTGTAGCCGTTTGCGGGATGGTTTGCCTTCCTCTTCCTCCTCCTCCTCATCTGCTTCTGAATACTCATCCGTGCTTCGGCCCCGCTTTCGAACTGACCGCTTTGATTCTTTAGCTAGCTCGTCATCTTCAGAGTTCTTGGACAAATAGCTCTCTAGAATAAACAGCACATTTAAGCCATTGGCATGGGTAACCATAAATGAATTTAATTCTCCTTTTCCTCCCCATATCCACCACGTCCTGCTTTCAGAATTGCTTGTACATAAAAATGTCCTTTCAATAATTGGCCTGATTTCTCTCTTCTCAGTCCCATAACAGTGCCCAAAATGATTCATGATATACTTTATTTATGATTTTAGAGAATATTTTCTTTTTTTTTTTTTTTTGAGACCAAGTCTCGCACTGTCGCCCAGGCTAGAGTACAATGGCATGATCTTGGCTCACTGTAACCTCCACCCCTCAGGTTCAAGCCATTCTCCTGTCTCAGCCTCCCAAGTAGTAGCTGGGATTACAGGTGCCTGCCACCACACCAGGCTAACATTTTGTATTTTTAGTAGAGACGGGGTTTCACTATGTTAGCCAGGCTGGTCTCGAACTCCTGACTTTGTGATCCATCTGCCTCGGCCTCCCAAAGTACTGGGATTATAGGCATGAGCCACCGCACCTGGCCTCCTTTGTTTTTTGAGACGGAGTCTCACTCTGTCTCCCAGGCTGGAGCATAGTGGCGCAAACTCGGCTGACTGCAACCTCTGCCTCCCAGGTTCAAGCAATTCTCCTGCCTCAGCCTCCCGAGGAGCTGTGATTACAGGCGTGTGTGCTGCCACACCCAGCTAATTTCTTTACATTTTTAATAAAGACGGGGTTTCACCATGTTGGCCAGACTGGTCTCGAACTCCTGGCCTCAAGTGATCTGTCCACCTTGGCCTCCTAAAGTGCTGGGATTACAGGTGTGAGCCACTGTGCCTGGCCAACAGCAGATTTCTTGGGGAAGATGTCTGATAATGCTTGAATTAAATGAAGATAGGTTAGTTACAAACTAAGAAACTCCTTCCCACTAGTACACAAATTAGGTTATCATGTCGACATGCTGATAAGGAAAGATTCAAACTGGACACCCAACTCTGTACATCTTAAACACTGTGCCAATTCTCATCTTAGTTATCAGACACCCTTGGTAGTCTTAATTGTCTTCTCTTCTTTGTCTATACAGTTGGGCCTCCCTATCCATGAATTTAACCAACTGCAGATAGAAAATATTCAGGAAAAAAATAGATGGTAGTGTCTGAACTGAACATACATAGACTTTTCTCTTGTCATTCACTAAACAATACAGTATAACAATTATATAGCATTTACATTGTATCAGGTATTTTAAATATTCTAAAGATTAAAGTATATGGAGGATATGGGTAGGTTATATGCAAATATGACACCATTTTATAGGAGGGACTTGTAAATCCAAGGATTTTGGTATCTGCGGGGATCCTGAAACCAATCCCCAATGGATACTGAAGATGACTCTACTTTCATTTTAGAAGAGCTCACCTAGTCTCACAACTTGGCATGCCATCTATGTGCTTACGGCTTCCATATTTATTTTAGGCAACCACTGAATTCCAGACTAGTGTATCAAACTGCCTACTCGACATCTAGGCTTGGATATCTCTAAGCAGGCATCTCAAATGACGTGTCTCAAACTGGGCTCCTAAATTTTCTCCTTAATCCTGCAGCACTGTGGTCTCTACCATCTTAGTTTTTCGCAATTGCTCCTCCAATTTCTCAGTCATCCTTGATTATTTTCTTTCTCTCACCCAACCCAACAGTAAATCCTTTCGGTCTCACTTTAAAACATATCCCTAATGTGACTGCTTTCGCCCCTTTACTGCTACTGACCCAGTTCTACCCTCCATCATCTCTCACCTGGACTATTACAATAACTTCCCAATGGGTCTTCTAGCTTCTGCCCTGGCCCCCTTCAATCTATTCATAACACAGCTACCACAGCAAATTAAAACCTAAGTCAGATCATATCACTCCTTTGCTCAAAATGTGGGATGGTTTGCTTTCCTCTTCCTCTTCCTCCTCATCTGCTTCTCAATACTCATCTGTGCTTTGGCCCAAATGTTTCTCACCTCACACGAAATAAAAATCCAAAGTCCATACAATACCCTACTCTGTGTTATCTAATATGGTAAACACTAGTCAACATGTGGTTATTTTAAATTTAAATTAGTTAAAATTAAATAAAAATTAAAATTCAGTTCCATGGTCACACTAGCCACATTTCAAGTGCTCAATAGCCATATGAAGGCTAGTGGCTATTGTAACCATAAGCACACATATAATCACTGCAGAAAGTTAAACTGCACAGCACTATTTATCATCAGAGGTTAGCACATCTTTTATATAAGAGGCAGGCCCTATACTCTCAGTCACAACAACTCAGCTTTTTGAGAAAGCAGGCAATAGATGATATGTAAACAAGCGGGCATGGTAGTCTTCCAATAAAAATTGTATTACAGGGTAGGGTGCAGTGGCTTACACCTGTAATCCTAACACTGTGGGAGGCCAAGGTGGGGGGCGGATCACTTGAAGCCAGGAGTTAAGGCCAGCCAGGGCAACACTGCAAGATCTCATCTCTATTAAAAAAAAATTTAAAAATTAGCACAGTGTGGTGGCTTATGCCACTTCTAGCCACTTGGGAGGCTGAGGTGGGTGGACTGCTTGAGCACAGCAGATTGAGGTTATGGTGAGCTGTGATTGTGCCACTGCATGTCAGCCAGGGTGAGACCCTGTTTCAAAAACAAAAACAAAAGCTCGCTTTTTTATTTATGTAAGCAGGTGGGCTGTCGTTTGCTGACTGGTCCCCACTGACCTCTTTGCTTCATCTCATTATGTTTGCCTTCACTCACTCTGCTCCAACAACCCTGCACTCCCTTCTGTTTGCTGAACATGACAAGCACAAACATATCTCAGGGCCTTCATACATATTGTTCCATCTGCCTGTATCATTCTTCTTTTAGATAACTGCATGACTCACACACAACATTTCTTTCAGGTCTTCACTCAAATGTTTTCTTAGTGAGGATTTCCTTAGTATATTATCTGAAATTCAACTACTTTCCCAACTCCCTTTTCTCCTTTATTTTTTTCCACAGGACTCATCTCTAATCTATCATATATTCTACTTATCTATCTTGTTTATTGTCGCTTTCTTCCCAACTAAAATAAGAGTTTCATAAGAACTATTTTGTCTGCTATTATATTCCAGTGCTTGGAATAGGGCCTAGTTTAATAAATATTCATATTTAATGGCTTAACTAATGCATTTATGTTTGTCTCTGTGACACATGAAGGTAAGTGCACATTCAAAAAAGATGTTCACCTCCCTTCTTTAGCATTCCACATCCAAACATTTTTTTTCCCTTTCTCTTTTGTCTTGGGCTCAAACTTAAATTCATGTTTAATCTATGAAAGCAAAACATCTTCAAAACAGGCCATAAAGCTGGGCGCGGTGGCTCAGGCCTGTAATCCCAGCACTTTGGGAGGCCGAGGTGGGCGGATTACTTGAGGTCAGGAGTTCAAGACTAGCCTGGCCAACATGGTGAAACCCCGTCTCTACTAAAAATACAAAAATTAGCCAGGCGTGGTGGTGCATGCCTAAAATCCTAGCTATTGGGAGGCTGAGCCAGGAGAATCGTTTGAACCTGGGAGGCGGAGGTTGCAGTGAGCCGAGATCCCACCACTGCACTCCGGCCCGGGCGACAGAGTGAGACTCTGTCTCCAAAAAAAAAAAAAAAAAAAAAATATATATATATATATATATATAAAATAAATAATAAAATAAAAAAGACTAAATGGATGTCAGAAATTCATATTTTAGAGCTTGTCTTGTACTACTGGTAGGGGGCACAGCTATAGCTATTAGGAAATAAAACAGTTTCCAATGGAAATCATAGTAAAGGTGGAAAGAGACAGTAGGCACTTTTATTTGAAACCTTTCAGCTACTGAGGACATAAGAGGTTATTTCAAAATGAGGGCCATGAATAAGGGAGTAAAAAAAAGAAGCAGAATAAATTTTGATCAGATCACAATTTTCTGAGATTCTTCTAGTTTCAATGAAAATTTTAACTACAATGGAGATCTTAAAAATTAGCCTCTTATCAAGTATCCTTTATTTAAACTATAATATGCACAAAATTATAGGTTTTATCTCAAAGATACTATTGGTTATACGAATTTTTTTTCTTTTGAGACACAGTCTTGCTCTGTCACCCAGGGTGGAATGCAGTGGTGCGATCTTGGCTCACTGCAACCTCTGCCTCCCAGGTTCAAGCAGTTCTCCTGCCTCAACCTCCTGAGTAGCTAAGGTTACAGATGCAAATCACCACACACGCTAATTTTTAAATTTTTAGTAGAGACAAGGTCTCACCATGTTAGACAAGCTGGTCTTGAGCTCCTGGCCTCAAGAGATCTGCCTGCCCTGGCCTACCAAACTGCTGGGATTACAGGCATAAGCCACCATGCCTGGCCTGGTTACATGAATTTTAAAGAATGGTACAGAATCACAATCCTGAGTTCACTTTATAATGTCTATTTTGCCCTGTCCAAACTTCTATACATAGGAGACCTATGCCTTACCTTCACTCTCTGAGCTGGAAAGTCTTCGCTTGTGAACTCGCCTTATTTCTTTACCACGTCGTAAACTCTTCTGGGAACCGTCACTTTCTGAGTCTTCTTTGTAGTTAATTTGTCTTTTCTGATTTCTCCTTGACCGCCTTCGCCGAGTTTCTACAAAATCATCACTAAAATCATCACTGAAGTCACTTTCTATTTCAAAAAAAGGAAGAAAAAAGTACAAAATTTAAGTCTATTAAGTAGAAATGTAGCTTAGGTTATAAAAATGAAAAGCTACTAAGCAGAGTTCAGTCATAAATATTTTTAAGTGAACAGTAACCTTTATAAGTCTCATTTTATTTGAGAGAGTATCTCACTGTCACACAGGCTGGAGTACAGTGGCATGAACGCAGCTCACTACAGCCTCAACCTCCCAGGCTCAAGAGATCCTCTGGCCTCAGCCGCCCCAGTAGCTAGAGCTAGGATCACAGGCACGCACTACCACGCCTGGCTACCTACCAAAGCACTGAGATTATAACATGCCTGGCCTTTAAGTCTCACTTAAAAAAAAAAAAAAAGAGTCAATCTGTGGGGGTTTTTAATGCCAAACCTCACAATGTATACTCTTAGCAGTGAATCCTCAAGATTAGAAAATGTTTTATCCTTTTTTGTTTGTTTTTGAGACACAGTCTCACTATGTCACCCAGGCTAGAGTGTAGTGGCGTGATCTTGGCTCACTGCAACCTCCACCTCCCGGGTTCAAGCAATTCTCCTGCCTCAGCCTCCCAAGTAGCTGGGACTACAGGTACCCGCTACCACATCCAGCTAATTTTTATATTTTTAGTAGAGATGGGGTTTTGCCACGTTGGCCAGGCTGGTCTTGAACTCCTGGCCTCAAGTGATCTGCCTGCCTCGGCCTCCCAAATTGCTGGGATTACAGGTGTGAGCCACCACGCCCGGCCTAAATGTTTTATACTTTTTTAGAAATAGTCCTTATTGCAATTGACCTATAGCTACCTGGTCAGGTACACAGTTGCCATGATTGCTCTTCTTGGTAGACGGCTACCACAAATCCGCCTCCTGATAATCTGCTGTTCTACGTGTGGCTATAGTCATAATGTATTGCAGAGGTTAAGCCCTCTAACCAAAGAAAACTCATGAATCTGTTCCACATAAATACAGAACTCAAGTTATACTTTTGACTTTTCTCCATAAAGAATACAAATCTGCTAAATAAAGTACACAGACCTAAACTTGCAAAGCACTGCTAAATAGCATTGTTCTTGTTATCTCTGATCAATAAACGAGAGTGAGACTATTGCATTATGTCACTGCTGTTTTTCAGAATGTTAAATTCCACCAAAGTACTATATTCAAGCTTGTTATTCTTTCATGGATTTCAAACATTTCAAAATAGCTTGCCAATAGGTTGAAGTGGTTCTCATTGGCCAAATTTCAGACAAATGGAGCCTAAATAGTGATGGGAATGTAGTATATCCACTGATCAGAATAAGAATCCCTGAGTATAATACATTGACATAAATAAACATACGGAGGAGAACGGAAATGTTCTTCCTTACAGAACAACAATAAATAAATATAACAGACATGACAGAGTTAGAATTATCCACAGAAACTAAAACTAGTAGGTGAAATATAAGGAACAGGATATTTAAATAGTCTCAAATTCCCACAAATTACTTATTAATTATAAGGAAAAATAATAAAGAGACTCAGAAGATGCAACATTCTCTGTGCTATTCCTGCCATAAATGCGTAATCTGAATCTTATCACAAGGAAACAAAAGAAATCCAAACTGAGAAACATCTTATAAAACTAGTATGTACTCTTTAAAAATACCAAGATCAATGAGACAAAATTTGAGGAACATTCCAGATTAATAGAGACTAAAGAGATGTGAATAAACACGTAGCCCTGGAATGGATCCTGGGTTAGGAAAAGAATAAAAAGATATAAAGAATAATATGGAGATACTTGATAAAAATTTGAATGTGTACTGTTAATTAGGTAATAGCATTATATCAATGTTAAAATATCTGAATTTGGTAACTGCTCTGTGGTTATGTAAGAAAATGTCCTTGTTCTTAAGAAATAATCACTGATAAAGCGGCATGATATTATCATCACTTGTTTAGACAGTTTAGGAAAAAAGATAAATAAAACCAAAAAACCCCCACAAAGATTGCCAGACTCTGATACTTGTATCTATGGTTCTTCTCCAGTAAGATGACACTTATCCAGTAAGTAAATGCGTGCTCCAGTAAGATAAGCACGCATTTCTTTTAGTGGTTGAGTCTCTATTTACTCACTTAATAAGGATAAGCATACTCTATAACAACATCAACTACTGTTAATCTGTAAAAACTACTCAACACTGACTGTGGTCTAAATGAGAATTAACTTATATTCTTCTCTCTCCAACAGCTGGGCATCTGATGGAAATGTTCGATTTCCAAGAAACCCTATGAAGATGAAGGTTTAGGCATGGAAACATTTGACAACCAAGGAGTCATCACAATCCTACTAGGCATCTGATATGAAGTTAACATATCAATCTGTATGTATTTTCTCAGATGTGCTTTCTATGAGAAAAATTGTCAGAAATAAGTCTTAGGAACAGAATTTTAAGAACTCTTAACTCCAGCAGTCGTAAGAATTTGTTGAGCTGGCCAGTGTGCTGGCTCGTGCCTATAATCCCAGCACTTTGGGAGGCCGAGGCGGGCAGATCACCTGAGGTCGGGAGTTTGAGACCAGCCTGGCCAATATAGAGAAACCCCGTTTCTAAATACAAAATTAGCCGGGCATGGTGGTGCATGCCTGTAATCCCAGCTACTTGGGAAGCTGAGGCAGGAGAATCGCTTGAAACCGGGACGCAGAGGTTGCGGTGAGCCGAGATGGTGCCATTGCACTCCAGCATGAGCAACAAGAAAAAAAAAAAGAATTTGTTGAGCTGAGGTATCATATGGATACAGATTATTTTTACCAGAGTCTCTACTATTCTCCTCAGATTCCTCCTCTTCATCATCATCGGAATACTTTTTCTTTGGGGTCTTTCTTCGCAAACGCCTGCTCTGCCTCATTGGCCGAGAGGGGTGTCGCCTCAGTCTACGGCTACAAAAGTCAGTGTCACTGTCATCATTAGATGGTGGATCTTCTTCACTTTCATCTGGGTTTTCATCAGACACAACAAACTCATCTTGAGATCTGTCCAAGAGAAACCAGATAAAATACAATGGTATTTAGAAGAGTGAACCCATTTTTTAAGAGTACTAAGTTCAAATTCTAGTGAACCCAGTGAATCATTAAGTATAGTGCAACATATCCAGATAATTGTATCAAATGCCCTAGTTATAAAATGGGGAAAATGTTTTGCCCCCATTCTCTTAGGAGGGGTTGTAAAGATGAATTAATGTTGATTTCTGTACTGCTTTGACCTCTTGAGATGTCCCCCATGTTAAATTCAACATATTCAAAAGTGAATTCATTATTTCCCAATCTACTTCTCTCTTCTGTTCCCTGGCCTGGTATTTGGCGCCATCACTTATCCAGTAACTCCAACCAGAAACGTGGTATTTATCCTAACTTTCCCCTTTACATTGATCATATCTAATCAATTACTAATTTCTCTAGAGTCTACCTCTTAAAAGATAATATCTCAAACCTGATCTCTTCTGTTTTCAGCTTTTTCATACTCACCTAAACTACAAAAGCAACTCCATAAATAGTTTCTCTAATATCTGGTCTCATTTCCCCTCAATCTATCCTCCAAATGAATGCCAGGATGAATCTTTCTGAAGCATAAATCTCATATTAATTTTGTGTTTAAAACCCTTCACTGGTTTTTGTATAATTTTCAGGATAAAGTCAAAACACTTATGCATGACTAATAAAACACTCCCTAATCTGGTTCTTTTTATTACTTTGCCACATCTCCAGCAGGGCACTCTCTACTTCATCCCCTTATTCCTGCTATCCTGAGCCAACAGGAGTTTCCCAAACATTCCATGACATTTTATGGCTTGCTGTCTTGGACATAAAACTTCTATGCTTATAATACCTTTTTCTTATCCTGCTTTTAGTCCCACACTTGTTGATTCCAAATATTTATTCTTCAAATTTCAGATCAAGCTTTACTTTTACTTTAAGCTAACTTTCCTCTGTACCCTAATTTATCTTTCCCTGTATTTTAGTAGCAGTTATGCAGAATGACTTTTTTTTTGTGGTTTATATGCTTGTTTCCTCTTCTAATAATCTGAAAGGAGAAACTCTGTAGTATTGTTTCAATTCCAACTCTGCATAGAAGCCTTTCTTGATCTTCTATACTGGATTACTTGTCCCAAGTCCAACTCCTATGAGTCATGAGAGGATAATATCTAATTACTTATTTATTTTTCACATAGGACTGGAAACCCCTCATGGACCTGGCAGAAGGTGGCAGAGGTACAGAGAAAGCCCTTGACAAATCAAAGTTTAATTGTAGTCAGTAAAATTTAAATATAATTTTGAATGTTAAACAACCATAAATCTATTTTCTGGTCTAAATTTTAAAAATGGGCCAAAATTAGTATTCTCGAATTTGCTTTAAATATCCTGAAAATAAACAGAGCTAGTCTATGGACATGAAGAAGAAAACCCTCATTACAGCACGGGCAAGCCTCTCTGCTAGTCCAGTCCTGTTTCTGCTGGCATCTAGGGATTGGGGTCTAACGGGAGACCACGCACCCATCACTGATCTTGAATTCGTCCTCGCTCTCTTCTTCATCCAGGTTGCTATCACTGTCCAGATCGTTTAACCGCCGGCGTTTCTTCCTTCGAGCAGCAGCTGCCCTCTGGGGTCGTTTATTTTCTTTTCTTTCTTCATCCAAAATAGTAGAGATGTCTTTCCCACGATGACCTGTGATGGTGGAGATATCTTTTCCTCGGCCAACTCCTGAGTTTGGAGAAGGGAAGTTCAGGGGGAGAAAAACATGTGTTTATTAAAAGCTTCCCTTTAATTTCTAGAGACAGTCCTTATTCATGCTTAGCAGCTCTTCATTTCTTTATTTTCTTCCTACAAATATGCAGTTTTCTCATGACTTCAGCTGACAGAGGTCTCAGAGTTTTAGCATTCGTTTATCCTACTGAATAGAAGTTTACTATGTAGGGAACCTCTTGTTTTTTAAATTTTTATATAATTCACACACCATAATATTCACCCTCTTAAAGTGTGCGATTCAGAGGTTTTCAGTATAGTCACAAAGCTGTGCAACCATCACCACTAACTAACTCCAGAACATTTTCATCACCCAAAAAAGAAACCTCATACCTATGAGCAGTCACTCAAGAATCTCTTCTTGAAAGCTGTCTTTTGGACAAGGCTTTAGAAAGAGGCCAATAGAGCTTTTAAAAACAGTGTTTACAGGACAGAAAAAGTGAGAATTCAGCAGCAAAGATGTAAACAAGACAAACATTTCTGGAAAAGCCTTAAATGACCTACTTATCAATCTTTTCCAGAGTTTTCATAATAACTAAGTAGACACCAGAATGTTCCATATTGGAGCATTGGCTAATAGTGCTTTAATTAAATTACCTTCAAGTTCTTCTATTTTAATGCCACTTACTGAAGACTATGAAACTAAGAAACCAATTTTTAATAGGTTAACTTAAATTTTGGTTTAAATTATTTTGGTTCTGATTACCCATAATTGTTGAGACTTTGTAGTCTCAAAGACAACACAAAAGTTTCCTCAGTTTTCCATATGGAATCAGAAGTAAATTTTTTAACCTATGTAGGAACATCAATGTTATATATCAGGTTGTAAAACAAAACTGCTTTAAAAGTAATTAGTAAGATCTGAGTCTATACACTGACATTGTGTCCACAAATTACTCTAAATCTGAGACCACTAACATCAGTACTAATCATAATACACACTGGGAAAGAGAATAAAAAAATATGCTCACTGTCCTAATTTGGCACCTGAATGAACTTCTTGGCAGAGTTCTATGAAGAAGAGAGAATGACAAACACATACCTCCTCCATCGGCCTCTTTGATATCATCTTCAATAGCTTCATCAATTGCTTCATCAAACTCATCAAATCTAAAATATATACAATGATCACATTATAGCCTGTCCTGGTTTTTTTTGTTTGTTTGTTTAATTATTTTTATTTATTTATTTATTTTTGAGATGGAGTCTTGCTCTGTCACCAGGCCGGAGTGCAGTGGCACCATCTCGGTTCATTGCAACCTCTGCCTCCCGAGTACCTGGGACTACAGGCATGCGCCACCACACCTAGCTAATTTTTGCACTTTTAGTAGAGATGGGGTTTCACCATTTGGCCAGAATGGTCTCTATCTCTTGACTTCATGATCCGCCCGCCTCGGCCTCTCAAAGTGCTGGGATTACAGGCGTGAAACACCACACCCAGCGGCCTTTATTTTTAAAGATTACCTTTAGCAGATGTCTGTTACTGTCTGATTGTTTATGTCCCCTCAAAATTCACATGTTGAAATAATAAATCTCAAGGTGACGGTATTAGGAGGTGGGGTCTTTGGCAGAGCCCTCATGTATAAGATTAGTGCCCATATAAAAGAAGCCAGAGAGAGACCCTTTGTTTCTTCCACCATATGGGGTTACAGTGAGAAGACGGCCATCTACAAAGGAGAAGGCCTTCACTAGGCATTAGGTCTACCCTAAAGAGCCCCTTCATCCCTTCTGTGATTAAGAACACCCTAGAAGGTGCCATCTATGAACCAGAAAGCAGGCCCTCACCAGACACCATACCTGCCAGTGCCTTGACCTTGGACTCCCTAGAACTGTGAGAAATAAATTTCTGTTGATTACAGGTTATCCAGTTCAAGGTTATTTTGTGATAGCAGTCAAATTGGACTGAGGCAATGTCAGCAAAAATTTTTATAAAGGGCCAGATGGTAAATATTTTAGGCTTTTGAGACAATGCAGTCTCTGTTGTAACTACTCAACTCTGCTATTATAGTGCAAAGCAGCTACAGACAACATGTAAGTAAATGATACAGATGTGTTTCAATAAAACTTTATGAGCATTAAAATTTGAATTATAGGTAATTTCCATATAATTTTCACAGGATATTATTTTTCTTTTGATCCTTTTTTTCAAGCATTTATAAAAATCACTTTGAAGTCACGTTGTACAAAAACTAGAAGTGAGCTGAATTGGGCCCACAGGCCATAATTTGCCAACTCCTAATTATACAAATCATATGGCAAAGTAAGTAAAATAAAATTATAGTTCCATAAATAATATTAAGTCCTAATAATATGTCTGGACACAGTGGTTTACATCTGTAATCTCAGCACTTTGGGAGGCCAAGGCAGGTAGATCACTTGAGCCCAGGAGTTCAAGACCAACCTGGGCAACATGGTGAACCCCTGTCTCTATAAATAATACAAAAAATTAGCTGGGTGTGTGGTGTGTGCCTGTAGTTCCAGCTACTTGGGGGGCCGAGACAAGAGGACTGCTTGAGCCTAAGAGGCAGGGGATGCAGTAAGCCGAGACTGCACCATTGCACTCCAGCCTGGGGGACAGAGTGAGACCCTGTCTCAAAAAAAAAAAAAAAAGTCCCAATAATAGGGCTATATTATTACTGCTATTGAAAATTATATTATTACTAAAATTCATACATGAAAGGTTAAAATTTTAGAACTAGGTAAAAGTACTTCTTGAAGCTGTTTACCTTGACTTAAAGAAAAGGATTAAGACTAAAGGATTCCTAAGATTTCTTCATATATAAAATACCTTTTACTTCAGGGCTCAGCCAAATCTCAAAACAAGTTATGAAGTAACTTGTGTAAAACTATGCTAAAAATGGTAATTACTAGCCATGTGTGGCTATTTATATTTAAATTCATTAAAATTTAAAATTCTGTTCCTCACTAGATATAATTCAAGTATTTAATAGTCACATATGGCTTAACAACAGCACACAATGGATTAACAACAGCATCAAAACTAAAAGCTGGGGCTGGGTGTAGTGGCTCAGCACTCTTGGTAGGCTGAGGCAGGAGTATAACTTGTATATATACAAGTATAACTTGAGCCCAGGAGGTTGAGACCAGTCTGGGCTACATGGTGAGACCCTGTTATCTACAAAAATTAAAAATTAAAAACATTAGCCAGGTATGGTGATGTGTGCCTGTAGTCCTAGCACTTTGGGAAGCTGAGGCAATAGGACTGCTTGTGCACAGGAGTTCCAGGCTGCAGTGAGCTGTGATCACGCCACTGCACCCCAGTCTGTGTGACAGAGTGAAATCCTGTCTCAAAAAAGGAAAAAAAGACTAAAAGCTGGAGGCTGGGAGTGGTTGTATACACCCATAGTCCCAACTACTTGGGAGGTCGAGATAGTAGGATGGCTTGAGTCCATAGTCCCAACTACTTGGGTGTCTGAGGCAGTTGGATGGCTTGAGCCCAGGAGTTGGGAGTCTAGTGTAGGCAACATAACAAGACCCCATCTCTAAAAACTAAATATCTGGCCTTCATAGTTAGAATATATAATTTCAAAGGACTCACGAATTTCAGATGGAGAGCTCTTCTTTTACAATGTAAGTTTTACTGGCTGCATAGTATCTTATCTTACACATGTACCATATTTAGTCAAAACAGTTTATTTCCAATTTTTCACAACTGAAATATTTTGAGAAACATTCTGGTAGCTGTAGTGCGGATTTTTCCTAAGTTCTGGGAAAGTAAAACTCAGCACATCCATTCATTAGGGTAGAATAGCAGATACAGATAAAGCCAGATGCCAGATGCAAAGTTAACTGAAAACAGCGTTTGTCCTGAGGACAGGGTGCAGCTGTAAGGTGGCATAATAACCTATTTCTTTGAGTGACTACTTTCTTACTGAGAAATTTGTTTGCTAAAATCAAAGACCATCAGAATTTCAGGCATCTGAAACTATTTCAGAAAGAATGAAACATTCCACTCTTGCCTTAATGATAATCTAAGTAATTTTTAATGCAACTAAACAGTCTTGATTTATATCCTAGATGCAGATAAAAGATAATCAGATAAAAGATTTCTGAACACAACACTCCATGTATCTATATTCCCTTGGTCTTGGTTGTCTCATCTGTGATGGTGGATTAACATAGATTATCCCTTTAGGCTCTAAAATTATATACGAGTAAAATAGGAATTTAGGGTAAACTATGTTTTTTCGTATAAAATGTATTATGTAATGCATTTATTTTATACTCTACCTAGTTCCAAAATGACTGACATATTACAAAACAACTCAAACATGATATGTATTTCATTCATACATGCTTATGTGCAATTTCCTTCCTTCCCTCCTTCCTTCTCTTCCTTTCCTTCCCTCCTCCCCGCCACCCTCTCTCTTCCAGAGTCTATGATGCCCAGGATGGTCTTGAACTTCTGGACTGAAACGATCCTCCTGCCTCAGTCTCCCAAAGTACTGGGATTTCAAGTGTAAGCCACCATGCCCAGCTAATTTATGTGTAATTTCATTTGTGAGAAACACTAGGTGAACGCAGAAAACTGCACCTAGCTGAACTGAGTTGCACAGCAATCTACAAAACACACATATCCAAGACATCTACCAGTAACATCAGTTCACTATGTGTTATAAACTATAGCCTTTTGTATGTGATGTTATACTTTTCTGATTTCAGATAAACCTCCTTCTGCCACCACACCATAATTTACAAACTGCAATTCTCTGCTTCCACAGACAAGCTTCAGGTCTTTTCTCAGTATAAAATGCCATAGTTAATGTAATATTTATGTATTTCTTACTTATTTAACATATGTCAAATGGTGCTCTCACTTTTAGTATATTCCTATCTTTTTTAATGCATTGCCAATGAAGTCTTTAATGTATGTCTCTAACCCCATATTTTCCATAATCCCTATGGTTTTTCCTGTATAATTTTGCACAACATGGTGATTTTTAAAAATACATGTTATGTTGCAGCAGAACTGACTTTACATTTGCACTTTCCATCTGTCAGCTTTGACTTCATACATATAGAAGAATACTTTTTATTTTTTGAAGTGTTTTTTTAAAGACTAGGATGGGCACTATTCCCGTGTACATGAGATTTTACCCTAACTGATTCTACCATATTTTTATAAAGTTTTAACACTAACAATAGAGGCAAATTCCTCCATGATTACTGATGCAAGTTTATAAATAAGAAGCAAGTTCAAAGTTAAGAGTTTTATAAAATCCACTGTTTTCCTTTTCCATTTCCAGTTATTCAAGTTAAAAAAACTGCTTTGGTGTTATCCCAGATTTTAGAAGCTGTAGGCCGAAAAATGATCTAAAATAACTAAAATATAATTTATTTATTATTTGAATGAGACAGCATGATTTAGTGGAAAGAACACTAGACTGGAAGATAGGGTTTTAGAAGATAAGGTTTCTAGGATTAGCTACTAACAATGACCATGGAAAAATCTCCTTTTCTGGTGTCTTTGGTGTTAAAAGGTAAACCAGGTAATATTTACGGATTCTTTCACTAGGTACTAACGAAGCATTAACTATCTGTCAGCACTATGCTAGGTATAGGGGACACAAGTCCATGTAAAAGAGACATGGTCCTTACCTTCATGCTAACAATCTAGTGATGATGAAAAATGTTAGTAAGTCATCACAACCACACTCATTACAATTATAAGTGCTTTCAGGGAAAAGAACTGGTTGCTATGAAGGCATGTAATGGGGGGATTTCATATAGAGGAGGTTAACAAGCTAAAACTGAAAAGGAAATTGCAGGTAAACAGTATGTACAAAGGGACTAAAAGGAGATGCAGCAAATGCAGAGAGTGTAAGTGAGAATGTGATAAGACAGAATTGGAGAGGGAAGTAGAGATGAGACTATGCAGTGCCTTACTGGCCTTGTTAAAAGTATCAATGCCTGGCCAGGTGTGGTGGCTCACACCTGTAATCCCAGCACTTTGGGAGGCTGAAGCAGGCGGATTACAAGGTCAAGAGATTGAGACTATCCTGACCAATATGGTGAAACCTCATCTCTACTAAAAATACAAAAATTAGCTGGGCATGGTGGCGGGCGCCTGTAGTCCCAGCTACTTGGGAGGCTGAGGCACGAAAATTGCTTGAACCCAAGAGGTGGAGGATGCAGTGAGCGGAGATGGCGCCACCGTACTCCAGCCTGGTGGCAGAGCAAGACTCCATCTTGGAAAAAAAAAAAGGAACAATCCTTATCCCAAGAGCTATGGAAATCTGACAAACTATATTAAAGCAAAAGAGGATGACATGAACAGATTTACATTTGGAAAAGATTACTCTGCTCTAAAATTCTATGACTAGGCTGGGCGTGGTAGCTCATGGCTATAATCTCAGCACTTTGGGAGGCTGAGGAGGGCAAATTACCTGAGGTCAGGCGTTCGAGATCAGCCTGGCCAACATGGTGAAACCTGTCTCCACCAAAAATACAAAAGAAATTACCCAGGCGTGGTGGTGGGCACCTGTAATCTCAGCTACTTAGGAGGCTGAGGCAGGCGAATCACTTGAACCCGGGAGGTGGAGGTTGCAGTGAGCTGAGATTGTGCCATTGCACTTCAGCCTGGGCGATAAGAGTGAGACTCAGTCTCAAAAAAAAAAAAAAAAAGAAAAAGAAAAAAAATTCTATGACTAAAGATGGAAGGCAAGAAATATATATATACACCTGCTAATAATCAGCATGATAGGAAAAGCATATACTTCTGGATCATGCTGTGTACTTGCAAAATAAATCCTCTTTCACTGTAGACATTTCCACACATTTCATACCTGTAACTTATACATTTCCTTGTTCTTGTTGACCTCCTTTCAAGCAAGTTTGCTTTGGATTTTTTTGAATCTTTTTTCTTTTCTTCTTGATCTTCAGAAAAGTCTGGCTCCTTAAAAAATATGATAATAAGCATTGAGGTTATTCCTTATGACAGAACAAAGTTCCTTGGGATAAACAGTTTTGTAATCTCCATCTAGATAGCACATGTGAAAGGTCTGAAAAAGTTCGAGATGATTCCCTCCAGAAGTGAATAAACATGGCAACACTGAGTATACAGATTAAAAAGAATGCTGGTGATTAAAGGATGAAATCCTTCTGTATTAAAATTCTTATGCTTTTGTGAGTTTATAACCAGTACTTGTTTTAAAACAGTCATGATGAATTTTTTCCACTGATACATCTTTTAACAAATAATTAAACTTGCAACAGAAGATGTTCAACAGGTATGCTGCACGAATGAAAGATTTAGAAGAAAGGGGTTGCTACTCAAGGAAATAACTTGACAGGCCATTTAAGCTTGTGATTTAATTAAGCCGGAATGAAATTACTTTTACACATTTTTACAAATTACAAAAATTTACAAACTATGTAAATTATAAAACCACATTATATGCACTTTCACTCATGATATATACACCTTAGTTATAAATTAGACTAACAAATGCAAAACAAAGGTAATCCTTCAAAAAACCCAAACTGTGATGAACAATACAAACTGAAGTTTTCAACAATCCCCAAAGTAAAAATTAAAAATCAAATCTCTCCTAACTATTCTTTAGTCATTTTACATAAACAGCATGCAAAACAAGCTAACAACACATTATAAAGTTCAGGGTAAAAACAGGAAACATACTCCAAAGGTAAAAGCTGTAAGTTTAGTTTAGATGTGATATCACATTTTGGAGTTACCTGCATACATAAAATTTCAATCATGAGGGATTATGGGTGATTTCTCAAAGGTCTTAAATTTCCATTTTTAATACTGGTATATCATAGATTTAAAACCACCGTCCAGGCGCAGTGGCTCACACCTATAATCCCAGCACTTTGGGAGACCGAGACGGGGGGATCACCTGATGTCAGGAGTTCGAGACCAGCCTGGCCAACATGGTGAAATCCTGTCTCTACTAAAAATACAAAAATTAGCCAGGTGTGGTGGCGGACACCTGCAATCCCGGCTACTCAGGAGGCTGAGGCAGGAGAATTGCTTGAACCCAGGAGGCAGACACTGCAGTGAGCAGAGATTACGTGCCATTGCACTCCAGTCTGGAAGACAAGAATGAAACTCCTTCTCAAAATAAATAAATAAATAAAACCACTAACATTACATAAGGTGGGTAAAATTTTAGAGCATTATGACAATCTCCCATTTAAAAATATTACAAATCAGAAACTTACTTGTGGAGGAATGATGTTTTCAATACTGATACCGACATACACCAAGCGTTCTTTTCTTTAGGTGAAAAACAAACAAAATACATGAGATTTGCTGAAAATAAAATTGTTACATAAACATCACGAATACACACAATGTTAAAATTACAATTTCATGTTAATAGCAGAGGGTAAGTCACAGAAATGTTAGCTATTATTTACTTATTTATTTAGAGATAAGGTCTCACTCTCTTGCCCAGGCTGGAGTGCGGTGGTGCAATCTCAGCTCACTGCAACCTCCACTTCCCAGGTTCAAGTGATTCTCCTGCCTCAGCCTCCCAAGTAGCTGGGATTACAGGGGAGTGCCACCACAACTGGATAATTTTTGTATTTTTAGTAGAGATGGGGTTTTGCCATGTTGGCCAGGCTGGTCTCAAAATTCCTGGTCTCAAATTCCACCCACCTTGGCCTCTCAAAGTGCTGGGCTTATAGGCGTGACCACTGCTCCTGGCCCATGTTAGCTATTAAGTATAAAACTTTAATATAGTATTAGTATGTGTGGGGAGCTCAACATTTCCTAGGGTTAAGATAACAATATAACAATATCTTTCAGAAATGACTTACATTGGTCGAATAAAACCTATAACCGAAATAAGACAAGCAACTTCATAAAGAGTTATGCTATGACGAGTTGATATGATTAGATGGAAAGCCACCTTTGATTAGACAAATTAGATCTTTGCTATGCTGGAGAAAGTTTTTAGTAATATTTCGGGTGTATGTATTAACATTTATAATCTCATGGTAATAAATATTGCTATAAAAATTATGTAAACAAAACCTTATCAAGGTCCCAGTGAATGACACTGAGACCATTCATTCCTTCCTGTTGAAAGAGAAAAAAGCAATGCAGACATATAGCTCTGCTCTAGAAGGCCGTAACTGAAGATAACTATAGCCAGGAAATGAAGACTTGAGCCAATGACATCTCCATAGTTTCATTTCCAAGAAACAAACCTTTGCTGATTTAAATTAAATTATATATAAAAAAACAGCAGGATGGCTGGGTGTGGTGGCTCACGCCTGTAATCCGAGGCACAAGGTCCCTTGACACTAGGAATTCAAGACCAGCTGGGCAACATAGTGAGACGCCTGTTTCTATAAAAATTAAAAAAATAAAAATTGGCCAGGTATGGTGGCACACATCTATTGTCCCAGTTACTCAGAAGGCTGAGATGGGAAGATTACTTGAACTCAGGAGTTTGAGGTTGCAGTGAGTTTTGATCATGCCACTGTACTCTAGCCTGGGTATCAAGAGTGAGACCCTGTCTCTTATTAAAAAAAAAAAAAAAAAATGCAGGTGTTTTCCCTGGTTCTCCCAAAGTTAATCCAATTCAAGGACAGCTGAGCTCTGACATGCCTCTGTATGTTAAATTGAACTGAACTGAAATAGTAACCATTCTGTCTCCCTCTGCTTGTAATGTTCCTTATATATATTAGGATATTAATGTATCCAGCTGGCTAGGTCTTTTAGAGTGCAGCCTTTAGTGCCATTCTAACAAGAATATTCATGGTCTTTTTAGAGATAGATTGTGATGCTATTAAAACCAGTATGTTTAAAAATCATTCAGTGGACTTCTAAAAACATCACAGAGCATCACACCATCAGGTCTGTAGACGTCGCTGGTCAGCCACTAAATACTCACTGAAATTTACATCCATCCCTCTTTTCCACAAGACTGTAGAGACCTCTAAGGTAAAGACCACATTATATACTTCCTCATTTGATTACACTCATTGGCATAAAGTAGGTACCCAATACATGTTGCTTAAATGTTGAATGAATGCATAAACAAGGGTTGCTTAGGGAGTAAATAGGGAGTAAAATGCTCTTGTATTATGACACAGGGAATAAGTATGGCTCTAAGCTGCTAGGATGAATGCTAAATAAGTTATTTCACAGATTTTTTAGAAGTGAATGTAAGTGCTTACTTTAGAAAACTGAACGACGATGGCTAGAATTTACAGCTAGTATTTATTTTAGAAACACATATTTTGCTGTTTAGAGCTCCTAAGATTCATATATACATGTGTGTATACATGTACACACACACATACATGTATTCTAGGAACTATAAACAGCAACAGCTTTGTTAACCAGATTATTAGGGAGAATCAGCAAACACCAACAACAATTGGTTAACTGGCTCTGTGCCAGACTGGTCTTCCTGTAATAGTAACTTTCCTCTCCTTTCTATACGCAATCTGAGAACTTAGTATGTGATATAAAGTCATAATTACAGATGCCCTCTTAAAGGATGACATTTAAAGCTGGGTGTGGTAGCTCACGCCTGTAAACCCATAGTTTTGGGAGGCCAAGGTGGGCAGATCACTTGAGGCTAGGCATTCGAGACCAACCTGGCCAACATGGCAAAACCCTATCTGTACTAAAAAATACAAAAATTAGTCAGGCGTGTGGTGTGTGCCTGTGGTCCAAGCTACTCAGGAGGCTGAGGTGGGAGGATCGCTTGAAGGTGGGAGGCAGAGGTTGCAGTGATAGCACCACTGCACTCTAGCCTGGATGACAAAGCAAGGCTCTGTCTCCAAAAAATAAAAAAGATGCCATTTAAATAAAGAGGATTACCTAGAGTAGGAGAGAAAGTAAAGGAACTAGTAAATTGGAGACAGTAATATAAACAAATATTGTGGCATACTTTAAAACATAAATTTCTAACAATCAAAATATTTCATAATTGCAGTGGCATATCCGATAGTATATGAGGCTGTTTTCAAAAATTTTCACCAGGCTTTTATACATATAAATGGTATATGCATCAAAGGGCTCCAAAGAATAAGCAGATAAGACATTCTTAGTGGTTTACATTCTTGGCTTTTAGAAAGAATACATTCTCAGCTGGGAGTAGTGGCTCATGACTGTAATCCCAGCACTTCGCGAGGCCAAAGTAGGTGGATCACTTGAGGTCAGGAGTTCAAGACCAGCCTGGCCAACATGGTGAAATCCCCGTCTCTACTAAAAATACAAAAATTAGCTGGGCATTGTGGTGTATGCCTGCAATCCCAGCTACTTGGGAGGCTGAGGCAGGAGAATCGCTTGAGCCCATGAGGTGGAGGCTGCAGTGAGCTGAGACTTCACCACTGCACCTGAACTCCAGCCTGAGTGACAAAGTGACAAAGTGACAAAATAAAACAAAACAAAACTCTCTTCCTTAGTGGGTGAGCCTATTAGCTATCTACATTTTTGAGACAAGTCAGCTTCAGGACATGGGAAAACCACTAATTTCTGAAAAGGATAAGCAGATTTGAGCAAGATGGAGGCAAAGGAAAAATCTAGTTTTCATTTGTGATTTAATTTAAATATTTTTAGTTATATCTTTTGCAGCGTCAAAAATAAAAACAAGAGAAACAGCACATCAAAATAATCCTAGTAATCTCATACAGGATCACTCTTTATTTTTAAAAATGTTCTTGGAAGATATTCCAAATATCTGAAACACAAGCAGTTTATGGAAATAACCCAGGGTTTAGCTGGGTATGGTGATGGGCACCTGTAGTCCCTGCTACTTGGGAGGTTGGGGCAGGAGCATCCCTTGAGCCCAGGAGTTCCAAGACCAGCCTGGGCAACATAGTGAGACCCTGTGTTCAAAAAAAAAGAAAGAAAGAAATAACCTAGCATTTCTCAATTCAAAGTACTTTTATGTCCTAGTCAATTTGAGAGATTAACTTGCCTTTAAACTAAGTAGCATCCATTACGAGCCAGAATGCTCAAACTGGGTAGTAAAAAAAACAAAACCTTTAGGTTCTGGAGGCCGAATCCATTATTATGGTTCACCTTTGCACAAGGTAAAGTGAGAGGATCATGGGACAAGCTGATTGCCTTAAGGCAAGCTAAATTTGGAGGGCAAGTCTATGAGTCAGGGGATATAAGGTAAAGAAGTAGCAAATGAAGGTAAAATCAGGAGATAATACTTAGATTTCCTCAATCATACTAGTGTATAAATAGGCATCAAGTCCTACAGATTAATCCTCTGAAAATTCTCCCTAACACCTTCACCTTATTATCACAATGCCTGGCCTGATTCAGGCCTCTCAGGTTTGCTATTCCAACAGTCCCAACTCTAACTCATTCTTCTGTTACCAGAGCATTTTTTTTTTTTTTTTTGAGGCGGAGTCTTGCTCTGTCGCCAGGGCTGGAGTGCAGTGGCCAGATCTCAGCTCACTGCAAGCTCCGCCTCCCGGGTTTACGCCATTCTCCTGCCTCAGCCTCCCGGGTAGCTGAGACTACAGGCGCCCGCCACCTCGCCCAGCTAGTTTTTGTATTTTTAGTAGAGACGGGGTTTCACCATGTTAGCCAGGATGGTCTCGATCTCCTGACCTCGTGATCCGCCCGTCTCGGCCTTCCAAAGTGCTGGGATTACAGGCTTGAGCCACCGTGCCCGGCCTACCAGAGCATTTTTTTCTGAAATAAACATATACTTACCTATGTCTCCTTTGATGGCCGCCCCACTTACTACAGAGAATAAGTCAAATTCCCCAGCCTGGAGAGCTATTCGCAATTTGGCCTTACTCAGCTTTTACAAAAGTCTATCTACTACTACTCATCTACTATCACTTTTACACTTTGCCTTTGTTCATGTTTGTGCTCTTTGTCTGAAATACGTTCATCGGTATAACCTGAATTTATCTTCCAATGCCTCTCCTGAGAACCCCAAATCCTATGGGAACTAAAATGCTCCTCCACCATGTTCTTGTATTGCTTTTAATATACCTCCACTTTTCTACTTTATTGTATAATTGGTTCATATGTCTGTATTCTCTAATAGAAGGTGAATTCCATGTAAACAAGAGCTTTGTTTTTGATCTTTCCTCTTCAGTTTGGTACACAGTAGGTGAAAATGAATGTTTAGAAATAGATTAATTAAATAAGGTAAATAAATAAATAAATATAAACTATTGTCCTGATTATGAATCCCCTTTTAAAGATTAGGCTCAAGTTCAGTCTTAAGAACTTCATCTAAGAATCCTTCTCCAGGCTGGGCAGGGTGGTTCACACCTGTAAACCCAGCTCTTTGGGAGGCCGAGATGTGTGGACCACAAGGTCAGGAGTTGGAGACTAGCCTGGCCAAAATGGTGAAACCCTATCTCTACTAAAAATACAAAAATTAGCGAGGTGTGGTGGCGGGCACCTGTAGTCCCAGCTACTCAGGAGGCTGAGGCAAAAGAATCACGTGAACCTGGGAGGAGTGAGGTTGCCGGGAGCCAAGATTGTGCCACCGCACTTCAGTCTGGGTGACAGAGCGAGACTCCGTCTCAAAAACAAAACAAAACAAAAAAAGCCTTCTCCAATTGCTTTAGACCACCATCGCAATGCTATATTGAGAAGAGGGCATCTCTTATAGTTAGTAGGACACAATTCAGCACTTAATACTCTTTATTTCACCAATGTTAGCTGTCCACCCAAGGAGATGACAGGGATAACTAAATTATAGATCAGTTCTTACAGTTTTCTTTTTTTTCTTTTTTTTTTTGAGACAGAGTCTCACTCTGTCGCCCAGGCTGGAGTGCAGTGGCGCGATCTCGGCTCACTGCAAGCTCCGCCTCCTGGGTTTATGCCATTCTCCTGCCTCAGCCTCCTGAGTAGCTGGGACTACAGGCGCCCGCCACCTCTCCCGGCTAGTTTTTTGTATTTTTTTAGTAGAGACGGGGTTTCGCCGTGTTCGCCAGGATGGTCTCGATCTCCTGACCTCGTGATCCGCCCGTCTCGGCCTCCCAAAGAGCTGGGATTACAGGCTTGAGCCACCGCGCCCAGCCTATTTTTCTTGTATTCTCTACAATACTTAGTTATGGACACACCCTCCACAATACTTGGGCCAATATTTATTCAGAGAAGGTTCTGACAAATACTTCATTCATTTATTTATTTATTTTGAGACAGAGTCTCACCCTTGCCCAGGTTGCAGTGCAGTGGCATTCACTGCAACGATTCTCCTGCCTCAGCCTCCGAGTAGTTGGGACTACAGGTGTGCGCCACCATGTCCAGCTAATTTTTGTATTTTTAGGAGGGACAGGGTTTCACCATGTTGGCCAGGCTGACCTCAGGTGATCCGCCTGCCTCGGCCTCTCAAAGTGCTGGGATTACTGGCGGGAGCCACCATGCCAAGCTAGTTCTCATAAATACTTCAGATCAAAAGTTGACAAACATTTCCTGTAAAAGGAAAGATAATAAGCATGCAAGCGTGGCAGGTCATAAGGTCTCTGTTGCAACTACTCAATGCTGCTGTCGTAGGGCAAAAGCAGCCACAGACAATATATAAACAAATGAGCAAGGTTGTGTTCAATAAAACTTTATTCGCAGACAATAAAATTTGAGTATCATATGATTTTCATGTGTCATGGAGTATGATTCTAGCTTTTTCCCCCCAATCACTTAAAAACATAAAAAACATTCTCAGTCAGCAGGCAGTACAAAAACAAAAAGCAGGCTGGATTTGGCCCACAGGCCACAGTATGCCAATCCTTGTTTTAGATGGATCCATTTATCCATACAGTGAAATAATTCTGCTCTCATATTCCCAAACAAAACATTAACACACATATAAAAATACCTTCGTTCAGCACGCTCTTTCTTCTTTAAGGCAACATCCAAATCCTGCAACTGTTCCTCTAATTTTTCACAGAGCAGTTTCTGAAGAAGCAAAATAGATAAGGGTCATTTTAAACAACTTTTAGCAATCATTTATTACATACATGTTAACTTCATGGGTAGTGTGCTCTGAGAGCTGGAAAGGGACCACACAGTAAGTGAACAATGAAGCTTTTCTTGTGTTTAATCAAATAAAAGGTACCTCAGCATCCTTTGAACAGAAGATGAGCGCGGTACCTTTGAAATAAAGCACACGTTAAAGAAACATACAGCTTTGCCAAAAGAAACGCATTCTGTATCTATCCTACTGGCAATCATCAATGTTTAAAATAGCATTTGGTTCGATATGTGTATGCAACAGTGATTATACTTTTTAAAAAAGATTCAAAGATGTTTTAAAGGGAGAAGGTTATATGTACGATAAAACATAATGATGCCAAAAACTATTTTTTAAAAAAAGAGACTGGGCTGGTGTGAGTGCAGTGGTATTTACAACTAATTGATCACAACCAGTTACAGATTGTTTTGTTCTTTCTCCACTCCCATTACTTCACTTGGCTATCCTTAAAAAAAGAGAGAGACTGGAAAAAAATATACAAACAATGCTACACAGTTACTGAGTCAAAACAGAGCTGAAAAATGTAATTGATAATAAAACTGTGCTAAGCCACAGAAGTCCATTTCACAGAAAAATGCATAAAGCTCATTATTTAAATTAAATTAAATTTAATTTTTTGAGACAGATCTCACTCTGTCACCCAGGCTGGACTACAGTGGTACAATCTTGGCTTACTGCAACCTCTGTCTCCCATGTTCAAGCGATTCTAGTACCTCAGCCTTCTAAGTAGTGGGGATTACAGGAGTGTGCCACCATGCCTGTCTAATTTTTGTACTTTTAGTAGAAAAGGGGTATCACCATGTTGGTCAGGATGGTCTTGAATTCCTGGCCTCAAGTGATCTGCCTGCCTTGGCCTCCCAAAGTGCTGAGATTATAGGCATGAGCCACCACGCCTGGCCAAACGTTTATCATTAAAAAAAAAAAAATTATTACTACTTTTAAATTTTTTAGAGATGGGGTCTTGCAATGCTGCCCAGGCTGGCCTCAAACTCATGGCCTTGAGTGATCCTCCTGCCTCAGTCTCCCAAGGAGCTGGGACTGTAGCTATGTGTCACCATGCCTGGCTTAATCCATCTTTTTTTTTTTTTTTTTTTTTTTTTGAGACAGAGTCTTGCTCTGTTGCCAGGCTTGAATACAATGGCGTGATCTCGGCTCACTGCAACCTGTCTCCCGGGTTCAAGCAATTCTCCTGCCTCAGCCTCCCGAGTAGCCTGGACTTAAAGGTGTGTGCCACCACGCCTATATAATTTTTGTATTTTTAGTAGAGAGAGGGTTTCACCATGTTGGCCAGGATGGTCTGGATCTATTGACCTTGTATCCACCCACCTCGGCCTCCAAAAGTGCTGGGATTACAGGTGTGAGCCACTGCATCTGGCCTAATCTATCATTTTTAAGGCAAATGAACGTAGGTTTGTGAGAGAAAAGTAACCAATGAGCACAATAGCCCAGAAATAACCTGATTCTTCTGCTTCCAAAAGAAATTTGCCTAAGATAGAAGAGAAAGAGAATCTATGTTTCTCCCAGCCCTGATAATACCATCCACAAAACTACTGACAAATACAAAGTAGGCAGAAACCAAAAAAGAGGATGAAACAAAGTGATACATAGGAAGAAACATATATCTTTCCTTCTACATATCTACACTTGGTGCTTTTTGTGCTTATAACGAATACAATAAAAAAACCGTTCATAATTTTACAAAACATAGAAGGCTTCTGATAATTGCTTTGGAAAAAAAACAGAAAGGAAAACCTTAAAGCTGTTAATAAAAGGTAGAAATCTAAACAGAGGTAAATACTATTTACACATTGCTTTGAAGGTTAAAAATATTCATTCAGTAGCTATTAAACAGTTATTATTAATTTGAGTACAAACTCAAACACTAGGAAAGCAGAAGTGGGCGGGGTCTTACATGTTGGCAAGGTGGGCAGAACCATTCTCCATCTGGGATGATCATCAGAGGAGGGCGAAGGCAGGCAGTATGGTATCCACTATCGCAAGAGTCACACAGAAGAATCTGAAATAACCACACTGACGTCAACCTATGACTAAAATTAAATGACTCTTAGGTTAAAGACATTTCAATATTTCTGAGTACTATACTGCAAAGCATTCTTTATTTGCATAAAGCTAATAAATAAAAAAGCTCTGATGATTAGGGATCTGACATACCAATATTTATTTATTTATTTATTTATTTGTTTGTTTGTTTGTTTGATGCAGTCTTGCTCTGTAGCCCAGGCAGGAGTGTAGTGGCGCAATCTTGGTTCATTGCAACCTCCGTCTCCCGGGTTCAAGCCATTGTCCTGTCTCAGCCTCCCGAGTAGCTGGGACTACAGGTGCCTGCCACGACACCTGGCTAATTTTTGTATTTTTAGTAGAGATGGGGTTTCACCATGTTGGTCAGGAAGGTCTTGATCTCCTGACCTTGTGACCCACCCACCTCGGCCTCCCAAAGTGCTGGGATTACAAGCGTGGGCCCACCGTGCCCGGCCCATGCTAATGTTTTAAAAAACCTAAAAAAAAAATTAAGCTACAAAATTTAGTTAAAAATAACAAGTCCTTTCTGACCTAGAGTTAGAATCCTTTTTCATTCAGCATATAGCCATAAAGGCTATAACAACATATTCTTTATAACAAAGTTTTAAAGCTCAAGTATCAAAGACTACCCTACTACACAGAATTTTTAAAACACAAAAAATTTCCATTTTAAACAGTATTTCAATTACTTACCTGTAAGAAACACTCATGGTTCTTTTTACCATGTAAATTCAAATAAGGAAGAGAATGAGGTATAGAAAAAGAATACAACTACATTCAGAACCGTCATGATATAATACAAAGGTTCGTAACATCACTTAGTCTTACAGTTGCTTTATCAGTATCTGAGTTTAAGAGGACCAAGGTCTAAAACTTAACATAGTATGCTCGAAAATGTTTAACTTAAAAGAAAACCTTTTATTTTTAAATAATTTTAGATTTACAGAAGAGTTACAAAGATGGTACAAAGTTCTCATATACCCTTCACCCAATTTTCAACACTGTTACCTCATATAACTATGGTACATTTATCAAAATTAAGAAATTAACATCAACACTATAAACTAAACAACAGGCTATTCAGATTTCACAAGTTTTTCCACTAATGTCTTTTGTTGAGTTTGAATCTTGGATATCACATTGCATTCAGTTATGTTTTGTTAGTATCCCCTAGTACATAACTGTTTCTTGGTCCTTCTTTGTTTTCCTTGACCAACAGTTTGAAGAGTACTATAGTAGTCAGATATTTTTGGTAGACTGTCCTGAAATTTGAGTTTGTTTGATGTTTACTCATGATTAGACTGGGGTTCTGGGTTTTGAAGAAGAACTCACAGAGGGGAAGTGCCCTGCTCACTGCATTGTATCAGTGGATACATGTTATCAATATGACTTACTACTGCTGGTATTAACTTTGGTCACTTGGTTAAAGTAGTATCTGTTGGTTTTATCCACTGTAAGGTCACCTTCCACACTCTATTCTCATGATAAGTACAGCCCACACTCAAGGGTAAGGGAATTAAGTTTTCTATAAGTATGAGTATCAAATAATTTGTGGATATATATTAAAATCTCAATAGTAATAAATCAATAAATGACTTTGGGGAAATGCACTGAAATTATGCCAATATCTTCTGTCTCCTTAGAGTTCTGCTCACTAGTTTTAGCAATCGCTGGGATTTTGCTTGCAACGATTATTACTGTGGTGTTCTGATGGTGATTTTCTATCTCCCTTATGCCTTCTACATATGTTATTAGGAATTATTCTGTAAGGAAAATAAGTCCCTTCTTCCCCACATTTGTTTATTCAATTATTTATATCAATATGAATTAATGAATATTTATTTTAGTCTTTGGGTTACAATCCAAAGTTACCATTATTTAATTTGTTGTTGGAACTGTTCCAGCCATGGACACAATGGAAGCTCTTTCAGCTTGTCTCTTGTGTTCTTAGGACTTGCCTGCCTTTCCTTCCTTCCTTCCTTTCTCCCTTCCTTCCTTCCTTCCTCCCTCCCTCCCTCCCTCCCTCCCTCCCTCTCTCTTTCTCTCTCTCTCTCTCTTTCTCTCTTTCTCTCTCTCTTTCTTTCTTTCTTTCTTTTTAAAGTACTTCCTTACTTTCTGGCACTACAGGATGTTTCAGGAACATCTTGTATTTTCCACGCCAAGCCTTAGAACCAACCATTTCTTCAAGAAGCCCTAGCTCCTTTACTGGATAATGGTACTTTGAAACCAAGATCTGGATGCTCTGAAAGCTCATTGCTACTGGCAACTACTTTTCATCTCTCTCAGAGGACAGCGTTAAGAGATATATGTATGTATACGTATACACATATATCTTTCTGTGCCTATATTAAAATAAACATGGAGTTCATGCTAATATCTCTAGTTTTAATCTACCATCATAGGGTTCATCATGGCTCCTATTATCTGTGCTTTCTTTATTTGCTTAACCCTAGTACAGATGAAGTTTCTGTAATCCTAACCTGTACCATGGGTGTGGGAGGAGGCACACCATTACAATGCATCACCACTTGCTCCCAATACCCAGGGTTTGGTAGTTACATTAGGATTATACTGCCGGTATACAGTTGATTACATAGGCAATGCGGACTAACCTGGCCACCTAAATCCATTTATCACATAGTTTTATAAGACATAATCTAAATTTCAAATATCAAAATTACAGGTAAACTTTCAGAATTTATTTCTAAAGTGAAGATTGTTTCTACTCTGCAGCAAAGTTAAAGTCTCACTAAATAAATACTACCATGTAAGATTTCCAAGTCTCAGATAATAATCCATTTATTTTGACTAAAACATCTGGAAAATCCCTTAAAGTTCTATATTCATTTATACGTTTATTGCTTTTCTGCTGTTAAAGCTCAATTAAGACAAGGACCGTGTCTTTCTGACTCAGCAGCATATTCTTACGATTTAACATATAATATCTGCTTGATATTTTGACTTGACGTTTATCCTTAAGCACTTGGCATAAGAAATCTACCATATTTGGGATCTTCGGTTTCCAATGTCATTCACAATATAATTTCTGCTCACCCCATTTTACTTCTCATTTCTTCACATCAGTTCCTTACAGCAGTCATTGATGCCTTAGGTAAAATGCACTCTTTTAGTTTAAAGGGACATTAGAAAATGGTAAGGAGAGAACACAAGTGTTGCTTTTTTTCTTGATTTAGAAGGCAGAAAAAGACTACTATCTCAAATGTCCTCTTGGCCTTTCTCTGTATAAAAATATTGATTTAACTTGCATAGACCTTGATGATCATAAAATGCTTAGAGGAATCTTCTCAGCATAATTTCAACATCTATTCTTCTCAGAGCTCAAGTCATTCACTAGTTTTTACTTGAGCCCTTAAAAACTATTGGGTTATGATAAACTTCATTGATAACACATTTAGTTTCCAGATACGATATTAACAGTAAGAAAGAAAAGAGTAAGTGAACCAGAATTAACTTTAACCCAGCACATAATATGTATCAGAAACGGTGCTAGGCAACTTTATATGAGCTGTTAAAAAAACGCCCCTCAGAAGTATGTGGTGTGAGTCACACCTTACAATAAAGAAATCAAAATATAGAGAAGATAGCTCCTGATAAGTGGTATCCTGATAAGTAGGATCTGAATTCAGGATGTCTGGCCCTATGCTTTTCCCATCACATCATAACGCCTTGCAGGAAAAAAGAGCCTGGAGAACCACTCCTTAGGCATTTTCCAAACTTTAGAGGATCTCAAATGTTTCTGGTCCACACGATTCTACTCAGGTAGAAACATCTTTCTTTATATTTTCTTCTACTTAATAGCTGGAGTTTGCCTTTAAAGTAAAATCTATTCAAAAGAACAGCACAGGTACATAGAATTAGGTATAACAAGGCTATCTCCTCAACAGACTCACTTATGAACTGCAAATTATATATATATATTATATATATATAGATATATATATAAAATAGATTAGATATTGATTCTCCTGATTCAGGAAGCCTTTGAAGCACTTACTTCCTGGGGAAAAAAGCTCCCTATAAATGCAGTACGATTCTTTTTGGAATATATCTGGTCTATGATTTATCTCTTATAAATTAAAAAAAAAATTTTATGTTAAAAAAATTTTAGTGGGTATATAGTAGGTGTATATACTTATAGGGTACACGTGATGTTTTACTAAAGGCATCTAATGAGTAATAATCACATGGGGTTACTAGGGTATCCATCAGCTCAAGCAATCATCATTTCTTTATTTTAGAAACATTCCAATGCCGCTCTTTTGCCATTAAAAAAATTTAAAGCCCTACTACATTACTACTTGACTTACATATTTTTATAGGAAGGCAGTAAGACCTTCAGGCCTAATTTACTTAAAGCTGGCACTTCAAAAATATCATTATAAAGTTACCTATTTATCTTACCTATTTATCTATCCAACCATCCATGAGACAGGGTCTTGCCACGCTGCCCAGGTTGCATTTGAGTTCCTGGGCTCAAATTCTACCTCAGCCACCTGAGTAGCTGCAACTACTGGCATATGGCCACCATGCCAGGCAGAAATACCATTATAAAGTAATTTAAAGAGAAAGAAGAAAAACTTTAAAAGAACAAACTAAAAATACTTGAATACATTCATCAATTTGTGAGAAGAGATTGAGCTGTATTATTATGTAGAGGAAATATCAATGTATAAGCTAGGTAGAATGAAAGTAGGATCTTGATCGCTGGCCCTCCTAGAATTAGGTTGTATGAGAAACAGAAATAAAGGTTGCTCTGTAGCATACAAGTTATCATTAAGAAATTCAAACCATGATAAAACCCAGAAGAGTTAGCTGCTCTGGGCAACCTCACCATGTCTGTGATATGAGTATTGTTCATTTATATCAGGTACATACAAGCTCAGGATGGTTTGGAAGGCCACATTTTTTGCACGGTTCATCATCATCTGCTAGGATGGCTTCTTCACTTTCCTTTTCCTCTCCCTCTTCTGAGGCTGCGGATGATTTTTCACTGTCAGACCCTTCACTTTCGTCATTGCTGGAGTATTTCCATCTGCCACGTGTCCGAGAACCAGTCCATCGAACTTTGCCTTTGGGTTTTACCTTGTATAAAATAAAAAATTGGGATAATTTGATCTAAGAATGTCTTTTAAAAATCTCCTGATTCCATGTCCATTGTATAATATTCAGCCAATATACCAAAAAAAGGAGAAAATTATTATCATCTCATCATCAGATATAGCTATGGTTAAATTTTGGTATATATTTCCACTATTTTTTCTAATTTTTGTTTTCTTTTTTCTTAAAATTGAACTATAATGAACATTTGGTCTTATATTTTTCCTAGTCATATTCTCCTAACATTACTATAAATGCCATTACATAACTGTTTTTATCTAATCCTCTACTAGACATTTAGGTAGTTGTTTCCCATGTTTTTCACTTTCATCAACAATGTACTGTATCTTTATAAATATTTTTACACACATCTCTGTGGTTAGGATAAATTCCTTGAAGAGGATTCTGGGTCAAAGGTCATGCACATTTTAAATACTTTATAAGAGAGCGATGATTATATTCTCACATATTTTCATGTAAAAATTTAAAATCCTGTATTGGAGATAAATTTTAAATTTTAAATAAGCCAGAACTGCATTAAAAAAATCTTGACAAAAAAATATATACATTCAGAGAACAAATTTACAATGTGATTAACAGCTTTTTATTGTTTAGTTCTTTACTCTTTCAACTTGTATTTTAGTTTACTCCTACACTATAGGTCTCCAGCAAAGAACAAAATTAATTCTAACAACAAAAGAGGAAACTTAAAAAAAAAATCACTAAAAATTCAGTATTTCAGGGAACACAGGATCACTTACAATGAAAAACAATCTGATTGTTTAAATAAATTAAAAAGAAAAGTAGCAATTTTGATTATGAAAAATTCCCATAGACTAGCAAAAGACTTGTAAAATATTTTGCTTAAAATAACAGGGTCATAAAAAAGGTTACTCTGATGAGTAACACCAATATTAATGAGTAAAATGGGGAAAATAGGCACTGTCATACACTGGTAATAAGATGCTATATTAATGGGGCCTTTTTGGAGGACAATGTGGAAGTAGCTATCAAAACTTAAAATATACATGTCCCTTGACCCAGCAATTCCAATTCTAGGAGTCTATTCTAAAGAAATACTCACTCATGTCCAAAAGGATCTTCAATGCAGCACTGCCTGTAATAGTGAAAAATTGGAAACAACCTAAATGTCAATCAGTAAGTGAGTGGTTAAATAAACTGAGGTATATCCACACTATGGAGTACTGTGTGGCCATTAACAAGCAAAAGTATACTATACTGACATGAAGAATTCAGAGACACTTTAAGTGAAAAACTCACAGAAAAATGAACATATTTGATCCAATTTTTAAAAATAAGTACATATTTATGAACATCCACATAAATGTATGAAAAAGGACTGGAGGGCCGGACGCGGTGGCTCATGACTGTAATCCCAGCACTTTGGGAGGCCAACGTGGGCGGATCACCAGTTCAAGAGATAGAGATCATCCTGGTTAACATGGTGAAATCCCACCTTTACTAAAAATACAAAAATTAGCTGGGTGTGGTGGCTCGCACCTGTAGTCCCAACTACTTGGGAGCCTGAGGCAAGAGAATCACTTGAACCAGGGAGGCAGAGGTTGCAGTGAGCCGAGATCGTGCCACTGCATGCCAGCCTGGCAACAGAGCAAGACTCTGTCTCAAAAAAAAAAAAAAGGACTGGAAAGATACTATACCCCAAACTGTTAATAGTGGCAATTATCCCCAAACTGTTAATAATGGCAATGGGGAATTCTCATTCTATAATTCTACAGGTTGGAATTATTTGAATAGTTAACAAGGAGAATATATTTCTATACTACTTTTAATTTCTTAAAAAAGTTAAAAGATGACAAGAGTATAGAGTATAAGAGTATAAAGTCTGAAAAGGTATCTCAGAGGAAGAAAGACACTTTTTCAGTTGTCTTTGATGACTAAGTTTTAGACAAAACCAAAAAACCTATGAACATATAGAGACAAATATTTTTAATTAAAAATTAAAAAAAGTAGAAGTTTTACCTTGCTTACTTTAGAATTTGTATCCTTCTCTGATTTTTTCAAAATTTCCTTTTTGTCAGTTTTTTGCAAAGCTGTTGACTCTTCCTCCACCTCATCTTCTCCTTCCCCTCTTTTTTTATCAGCCTTCTGATCTCTGATCTCAGCCACTTTTGCAGTGGGTCTAGATATTCTTGGAGATCTTCTTAAAGTACGACCCACATTTGTTTTCTCCTCTTCCTTTTCTGTCTTTTCTTGCTTATTTTCTGGTTCTAGAACTTTGGGGGGAGAATCAGTCTTCTTTTTCCGACTTGATATCCTGATTGTTAATTTGATGCCTTCTTTCTGCCTTTCAGAGGTTATCTCTGTATTTTCTGAGACAGTGGTTACTTCTTCAGGAACCAACTTATATTTGAATTTGCTTTTTTGCATAGAACCCTTTGTCTCAGAAGGCTCCTCTATGCCAGAGGTCTGGGCATTGTCCAGATTATCCATTTCTACCTTTGTGAACTCAGAATCCTCTTTTACGGTTTCTAGGTCTACTTTTTTCACAGACTGACCACCAGCAGTACCTGTACTCTGGCATTCTACCAATTCTTTTTCTGAAGCCAGTCTCTCACAGTGGTCAATCATATTAGATGGTGGAGAAGTTTCAGCTGCCTCAGGAGAGCCAGGCTTTTCTGACTCTAGAGTACTCTTTGGAACTTCTTCTGGTATTGGACTCAATCTTTGTGTGTCCTTATCAAGGAAAGTCTTTTTGGACTTCTCTAACTTTTCAAGACATTCTAGGATTGGTGAACGCTTATCCTTCTTAGTTTTGGGAGACTTTTCTTCAACTTTCATGGTACACGACTCAGTTGTAGATAAAGCAGTTTTTAAAGAGAGATCTTTTGCCATCTCAGAAGACCCAAGAGAAGTTTCCATTTCTGGAGGACCGGGTTCCTCTATTTGTGCTTTTTGACTATGGATGTCTAAGACTGATATTGAACTATCTGCATCTTTCCTCAAAGGGGCTGTTTCTTTCTCCAGCTCACCTATATTCAAACTCATTATGACAGAATTTAAGGATTCTGTTCCATTTCCCTCCATGACGATATTTCTGTCCTTAGAGGGGCTATAGCTCTCTTCTTTTGTCTCATAAAACTTTGTCTCTATTGGTTCTGTCTTAAAATTTGGAGCTACCCTTTCGTCACTAACTTCTCCATTTACCAGCTGTTTCCCTTCATAACCCAAAGCGGTGATTGTAGAGATCCTTTTACAAGTCTCTTCCTCTTGTTTAATTTCATCTTTCAAAAACTCTTTTGTTGGAGTAACTGATTTACACAAAGGTCCCTTGACTGGACTGTCAAAATCATCACTCAGTTTAATTTCTCGTTTTTTTAGTGGTATCTTGGCCTGCTGGTCATTTTTAAGTTTCTCAGTTTCTTCAGTAGATTTCTCAGTAATTTCGTGAGAAAATTTAATATTGCCACCAAATTCGATCCTTTCAAGCTCCTGCGCCACTGGCCTCTCCATGCTACTTTTGGTATCTTTAGGATCTGCTCTACACTCCTTCACTTCAACTTTAATGGGTTTGACATTTTCCTTGAAGGAATCACTTTCTTCTTTGATAATCTTTTTTTCTTCATTTTCTGGCAAAGGTTTTTCTAGCTTCACTATGACTGGCAGTTTCACAAGTTCCTTTTCATCTTCTTTTTCTTTTTTCACAGTAGTCTCTTCTAGAACATTGGCTGTAGAACGGTTTTCTATATCCATAGGCTGCTCCTCACTTTTCATCTTTTCACTTTCTTTCTGTTCCTCTAAAAATCAGAAAAAGTTTAATTACATGAATAGAAACTTTCAAGGCTATAAAATGTAAGTCTTAGTATAATGTATATTTCCATTTAAAGTTTCTATTTTAAAAGAGGTAGCCTTTGTCATTGGATATTTGACAATAAAAAATAAAATCTGACAATGAAGAAAATTATAAAAATGTTGAAATACAACTTGTAGATATTAAAAAACATATTTAGAAAAATTTAGGTTTCTGATTTTTACTTTTTGTTTCAGTGTTCTCAATGGATTGCAAATATTTATGCAGTTCAAATAATTCATTCAAATTCAAGAGATGGCTTAAAAACATAAAATTGAAAATGCTACATAAAACATTTCCAAAAGACCATATTTGTTTTACAAACTGACAACTGTTCTTTTTCGCAAGTCACTGAGCACTTCATTTCACTTGTACCAGGAACATGGCAGTAGGAAAATGAAAAATATAGAAAGACAAAAAGCCCGTATCCTATTACCCAGAGGCAATCACTAGTAATATTTTAGGTTACTTCCTTCTGGTCTTGTATATTTTTCACTAAGTTGGTATCATGTTGCCTCAATTTATTCGTTGAAACACTGGCACTTTCTTATGATACTAAATGCCTTTTATAAAAGTTGAGTTTAATAATTACATAACAATCTTCAATGTGATCATATTACAACTTACTTTATCAAATGCCACCACTGAACATTTCAGAAGTTAGTACTATACAAAGAAATTGTTTAGATTTATCTGTCAATTCTTCTTTATACCTTATTGGCTATATATTTTCAACTTTTATGGAGTACCTAATACTGGTGCAGATTTAAACATAACCAAAGCTATATTCAGTAAATAGCATAATCTCTGAATAGGATTATAGAGGTTACATTACAGAATATATTAACTACTAATTTTACTTACATTTTTAATCCCTTCACCTTATCCTTGCTACTGAAAAACCTAATTCTAAACAAAGTTTTACTAAGATATAAGTTTTTTTCTAAAAATTTTGAAATGATTCGCATCAAATTGATAAACCAGTTAGGATATATTTCATGGGAATAATGGGATGGAAAGAAGTGAGAAGATAAAGTAGGATATGTTTTTTGAAATGAAAATTTAACATTTCATTAAAAGTGAATATTTTCATTACAAACCACCGTTTCTTTTATGTCCAATGATGTTGCAAATAAAAAAGCCAAGAACCATTTAGAACCATTCAGGGTCTGAGAGTTAAGCAACTGTAATCAGTATTTCTTCCTTCTTTACAAAGTCAGTGCTGTAGGGAATGCTGCTAAAATATTTCAAGAGATGACAGCAAAAAAAAAAAAAAAAAAATTTAATTCAAAATATAAAATAGTTCTACTACAGCATAAATAAGGTAAGAAAAAAACAGAAATGACAGTAATTACCTAATTTGTATGTTTTCTCTTTCCCACTGATAAAACAGGTTTGATAAATTCTCATTTAATGAGATTAGCTAGTACATCAGGAAATTTAACCAAATGAACACCTTATTTAACAGTTAAAATACTGATTACTATCTTTAAAAATAACTTCAACCGCCACGTGCAATGGTTTGCGCCTTTAATCCCAGCACTTTGGGAGGCCAAATTGGGCGGATTGCTTGAACTGAGGAGTTTGAGACCAGCCTGGGCAGCATGGTGAAACTCTTGTCTCTATAAAAAATACAAAAAGCTGGGGCATGGTGGTGTGTGCTTGTAGTTCCAGCTATTAGGTAGGCTGAGGTGGAAGGATCACTGGAGCCCAGGAGTTCAAGGTTAACCCTGACCCCTGATCATGCCACTGCATTCCAGCCTGGGTGCATTCCAGCATCGGTGACAGAGTGAGATCCTGTCTCAAAAAAAGAAACAAACAAACAAAACAAAAAAAACTTCAACCCAATACTAAGTGTGCGCTAAACACAAGTTAGTATTTTTTATCTCTATTCTGTGGTTCAGAAAGTATCTAAAGATCTCATCATGACCCTGATCCAATGTAAAGTAAGTTTCTCAGTTTCTTCAGTAGATTTCTCTTACGTTTTCATTCGCAGGTAACTGATCTTGGTTTGAGTAATAACACAGCAAAATAAAACAAGAAATGACATTAGGTTCAAGATTCTTCTCATGTTAACTAATGCATCTTTGGATGTGTCACAAACTCACTGATCTTTCTTCATCTATAAATAAAGCAGCTGGACTAAATAACCTCAACTATTGTTCTCCACTGGTGTTATTTTTCTTTTATTCCAAAAATGTTAAATTCTTGGGTTTTTGTGTATTTGGCTTGGTTCTTTTTCTTTTCTTTTCTTTTTTTTTTTTTGAGACGAAGTTTCGCTCTTGTTGCCTAGGCTGGAGTGCAATGGTGTGATTCGGCTCACCACAACCTCTGACTCCTGGGTTCAAGCGATTCTCTTGCCTCAGCCTCCCAAGTAGCTGGGATTACAGGCATGAGCCACTATGCCCGGCTAATTTTGTATATTTAGTACAGATGGGGTTTCTCCATGTTGGTCAGGCTGGTCTCGAATTCCCAACCGCAGGTGATCCGCCCACCTTGGCCTCCCAAAGTGCTGGGATTACAGGCGTGAGCCACCGCCCTGGCCGGCTTGGTTCTTTTAAGAAAAAAAAATGACAACAATTAATATTCTAGCTCCTCTAAATTAAATAAATACGTTTCCAAAATAGTACAGAGAAACGAAGAACTAGGACAGAATATGAACCTTTAAGCACTATAAAAATTAGTGAAAAGGTCAGTGACACAAGGATTTTCCCAAAGTTTGTCAAAAGAAAGTTGTAAAAGAGCACATAAACGAGTTTAAGAGGCATAACATTTGAAGTGACCAAAGGAAAAATTCACTCCAAAAACTGAACACAGCATCACATTTCTTCACAAATGAGGTGACTCAAGAGAAGTTGTATCTACTGTGGGTTTTTAAAAGTGATTCATTCATTTACTCAATAAATATTTATTGATCACTATTATGTGCTTTCTCCACCACCCCTAGCAGAATCACTCTGTAATGATACATTGAATATTCTATATAAGTTAACAGTAGAAGACACTACGAGTTGCCTGCCCATTATCTATTCTCCTCTTCTTTCTTACAAACAGAACGAATTTTGTTCAGGAAGGCACTTGCCTCCTCAAATACCTTAAAGCTGTGAGTCATGTGATCCAGTTATGACCAATGACATGCATGAGGAAGTCGTGGGTGAGAAAGGAGTCAGCTGACTGGTGCCTTTTGCCCTTTTCCCTTCTTTGGGTCCAGATTCTATACACAATACCTGGAGAAGGAGCTGTGATCCCAGCTACGTGGGAGGATTGCTTGAGTCCAGGAAGTCAAGGCTGTAGTGAGCTATGATTGCACTACTGCACTCCTGCTGGGGCGACAAAGCAAGACCCTGTCTCAAAAAACAAAAAACAAAAAAACAAAAAAACCCACCACACAAATAAAATGTAGGATATACAAGTGTTTTATACTATTTTTTATTTGAACTACTTCACTACAAATTAAGACTCCTGGCCAGGTGCGGTGGCTCACGCCTGCAATCCCAGCACTTTGGGAGGCCAAGGTGGGTCGCACAAAGGTCAAGAGATTGAGATTATCCTGGCCAACATGATGAAACCCCGTCTCCATTAAAAATACAAAAATTAGCAGGGTGGGGTGGTGTTGGCCTGTAGTCCCAGCTACTTGGGAGGCTGAGGCAGGAGAATGGCTTAAACCTGGGAGGCAGAGGTTGCAGTGAGCTGAGATTGCCCCACTGCACTCCAGTCTGGCGACAGAGCAAGACTCTGTCTCAAAAAAAAAAAAAAAGAAAGAAAAAAAGAAAAAAAGAAAGAAAGAAAAATAAGACTCTCAAAGAGTCAGAAAAACCTTAACGCTTTTGTGTCACCTCCACCTTGGCCAGCTGTGGGACCTTTAGAAAATTACTTGAAACTTTCTAAGTCTCTTTAGACTCTAAACTCTTTAAAAAACTGAAACATAAATATCTATACCTCAAGGAGTAACTGTGAGGATTTTTTTTTCTTTTTATCTAAGGGGAATTTTTGAAAATGGAGCATGCAAAGTACTTTTACATAGTACTTGGGAGCTATTATTAATTACTTGGCCCGTCTTTTTACCACAAACTTCAGCCACATAGGAAAATTGTTTCCCAAAGCTGCCATCACTTTTTTGTTTTACTCTGTTAACTCTGCCTAGTAAGCAATTGCTATTTTGTACCTTTTAAGATTCCTCACTTTACTAATTTTTTTTTAACTTTTACTTTAGGTTCAAGGGTACGTGCACAGGTTTGTTACACAGGTAAATTGCGTGTCACCAGGGTTTGACATACAGATTATTTTGTCATCCAGGCAATAATAAACATAGTATCTGATAGGTAGTGTTTTGAACCTGATCCTCCTCCCACCCACTTTCCTAATTTGTAAAACAACTAAAATAACAGGCACAATCTGGGTTGCCAATGATTGCATACAATACTACATATAAGGCCTTCAGAAGAGTAATACCAGGCAAGCACTCAATGTTTGCCAATATTATCATATTATAGGCAAGATCTTACCTCCTTCAAGCCCAGTTAAAATATCACTCCATTTTATAATTTTATCTGATCCTTTCCCTATAAAGAATTAACGGCTCCTTGTCTTGTGTTTGCACATTGCTTTATACAGACTTCTATAATAGCACTTACTGCCCAGAATTATAATTCTTTATTTACAAACCTATGTGTCCTACCAGTCTTATGAACTACTCTGGGGCAGAATCATGGATTATTCACCTGCAGTAAGACACTCAAACATGTGCTGACTAAATTCAATAAACTGAAATGGCAACAAATTCTAGTCTAAATGCTGGCAAATAACATCAATACTTTTCATGAGGTAGCTTTTACTAACAGGGAGTCTTATGTAGACTGTAAAGCAATATTTAATTAAAAATTCTATGAAGGATATTTCACCAACTTACAAAGTGAGATTTGGGCAAGGACATGACACATTTAACAGATGCTAAGGTATACTGCACTGAAGGATTAATAAATGCATTTACTTAAAAGATCATTTAAAATATAAGCTAAAACTAAAGATCCCAAAACAAAATTAGCCATGGATGTCAACCAACAATACAACGGCTGAAATGTTCAAACTCCACTAGTAATCAAAGAAATTAAAATTCAAAAAGCAGCGAGATTTTTAATTTAACCAACCAGCAAAGTTTTTATTTAGTCATAATGTTCAAAGCTTCTAGATATGGCAAAAGGAATTATGCTCATACATTGGTAGTATTAGCATAAATTAGGTAAAACCATTCAATAACTATTCAATACATATTTACTGAGTGCTTGCTTTACACCTGGAAACCTCATTAAAGAAATTTTCAAAGACAGGGAAACTATCATGGTAGCATGTTAAATGCAAAAAGTAGAAAATAAAACTGCATTTTTCATGTAATCCTAATTCACATAAATAAACCAATAAATCTGTAATCATGCCTAGAATAATGACTAGAAAGAACAGAACACAATGTCAACAGTATTGTTGCATCTTGATAATAGGATAACAACCAATTTTTATTTTTTGCTTTACACTTTCCCAAGTTTTCTATAGTGAACATGTAATATCTTTTTAATTACATAAATAAGAAACCCAGTGTGTTTAATGCAGGGAGTGGAGTGACAGGATCAGATCTGCACTTCAGAAAAGGTACCTTGGGCCAGGCATGTTGGCTCACGCCTATAATCCCAGCACTTTGGTAGGCCAAGGTGGGCAGACTGTTTGAGCCCAGGAGTTTGAGACCAGCCTGGGCGACATAACAAAACCCGTCTCGACCAAAAATAATTAGCCAGGCATGGTGGCGCACACCTGTAGTTCCATGTAGTTCCAGTTATACTAGAGGCTGAGGTGGGAGGATCACCCGAGCCCAGGGAGGCTGAGCCTGCAGTGAGCCATGACCACGCCAGTGCACTCCACTCTGGACAACAAAGTGAAACTCTGTCCTGAAAAAATCCCCAAAATCAAAAAAAAGCCAGTGATATCTATTTTAAGTTAAGGCCAATCCTTACTTAATGTTTTGCATTTCATATCCTCTAGCCTACTCAGAAAGAGTTTTAATCAAAGTTTCATCATCTCACTTGTTTTAATGAGCTCTCACTAGCTGTAGTATTGACAACAGATTAAAGTGAATGATGACAGAAACAAGAATAGTTAAAGGATTATTGCAAGATAACTAATTATAAAAACTCTTCATGGCCATTCATATTGAAAACCAAAATTCTCAATAAACCACAAGGCCCAGTACAACTGGCATGTCCTTCTCCCCACTCTTCCAGAGCCTTACCTGCCCAACCTCTTTTTTCCCCTATTACAAATAGTCCCCACTCATTCTGCTTCAGCTATATTGATAACTTTGCTTTTTCTATGAAACAGATCAGCAAAATATTATTAGCTTCCCAAGCCATGCAGTCTGTCACAACTACTTAAGTCTACCATTGTAGTGAAAAAGGAGTCACTGACAATCAAATATTAAATGAATAAATAAAATTTAATTAATAAAACAGGTAGCAGGTCAGATTTGGAAGATAAACCCTGGTCAATCTTTGCTCTAACATAGTAAGTAAGTAGGCTTGCCCCACCTCGGGGTCCTGCCTGTTTTTGTCAGCATAAAAGTCCTTTTTCTCTGGTATTTGCATGGCTTGCTCTCTCAGATCCTTTAGGACTCTACTTAAGTACCAACTCTTCAATAAGTCATTTTCTAGCAACTCAGTCTAAAATTATGTCCCACTTTCTTCCCCAAATTATTTTCCCTCTATACCTCCTTATCACCATCTATACTGTATATTTTATTTACTAATCTTGTTTATTGTTTGATAATTACGACATGTAATCTCTATGATGGGAAAAATTTGATTTTTTTCACGGCTACATTCGCAATACTGAAGATAGTGCATGACAAATTGCACATACTCAATAAATATTTGTTGACTGAAATGAGTGAAATATGACAGGTGAAATATTACCTGTGTCTAAGAGTATATTTCTGCAATTGAAGTTTTGTTTGCCAAAGAAACTTTCACCATTTTGAAAATGTCAACAGACTTAACAGTTTCCAAAATGTGTTCAAATACTGAAATTATCATTTGATACTATCAAGATGCACATAATGGAAAATTTTATGCAAGCTGCCTGCACCATTTCGCTGTATGATAAAGGGATCTGAATTTGTGCCAATTCTTTTTTTAAATTTTTTTTATTTTTAGACAATGTCTTGCTCTGTCACCCAGGCTGGAGTGCACTGGTATGATCATACCCTACTATAACCTCAGACTTCTGAGCTCAAGCGACCCTCTTGCCTAGGCCTCCTAAGTAACTGGAATTATAAGCAAGCGTCATCATGCCAAGCTAATCCCAAAGTGCTGGGATTACAGGCATGAGCCACTGCACCTGACCAGTGACAATTCTTTTATAACTTTAAAATTTCATGGTACTTACTTGACAAAGGTATCAAGAATTTTTTAATGATTAAGTATAGCAAAGAAAATCACACAAAACAAATGCATAGCTTAATACAGTAGAAGGCAAAAATGAAAAAGAAATTTAGCAGCTACCCCAAGGGAGCTACACGTGCCTTTTCCAATAATAATTCTCTTCTTTGGAAAACAGTATGGCGATTCCTCAAGGACCTAGAACTAGAAGTACCATATGACCCAGCCATCCCATTACTGGGTATATACCCAAAGGATTATAAATCATGCTGCTATAAAGACACATGCACATGTATGTTTATTGCGGCACTATTCACAATAGCAAAGATGTGGAATCAACCCAAATGTCCATCAGTGACAGACTGGATTAAGAAAATGTGGCACATATACACCATGGAATACTATGCAGCCATAAAAAAGGATGAGTTTGTGTCCTCTGTAGGGACATGGATGCAGCTGGAAACCATTATTTTCAGCAAACTATCGCAAGAACAGAAAACCAAACACCGCATGTTCTCACTCATAGGTGGGAACTGAACAATGAGATCACTTGGACTCGGGAAGGGGAACATCACACACCGGGGCCTATCACGGGGAGGGGGCAGGGGGGAGGGATTGCATTGGGGGTTATACCTAATGTAAATGACGAGTTGATGGGTGCAGCACACCAACATGGCACAAGTATACATATGTAACAAACCTGCACGTTATGCACATGTACCCTAGAACTTAAAGTATAATAAAAAAAAAAAGAAATTACGTAAACCCCACAATCCATAATATAATGACACATTTCATTTTCAAGCCAAGTTAGAAAAATCTAAAAATAGGCTAATGGACAATAACATTAAGGAATCAACTGTTCAAAGTACAAAACTCTAAAATAGAATCTTGGAAGAAAATACTGTTATAAAAATATTGTTTCTAAAATCAATGTTATTTTATGACTATAAAATTCTGTTAAAAAAACATTAAAATTGTGTTTTAAGGTTAAAAAAATTCTCTTCTTTACCAAAAATAACTATTATTCTGACTTTTTTAAATTAAAATTTGTTCACAAGTAAAAATTGTATATATGGCAGACAAAATTTGTTGACAAGTAAAAATTGTAAATATGGCAGATGTTTTGAAATATAAATACAGTGTAGAATGGCTAGATCAAGCTAGTTAACATACATATTACCTCACAATATAATTTTTTTTTGTAGTGAAAACACTTAAAATCTATTTGGCAATTTTAGGCATACAGTGTTACTAACTAGTCATCACATAGTACATATCTCTTAAACTTATTCCTTATTTTGTTGATAGTTTACTTTCACAAGTTTATTTTCTTTTTAAGGATACGTTAATGTTATCCCCTCTATCCCTTGTTTTTCTTGCAATTTATTTGTTCAAGACACTAAATCCACTGTCCTACAGTTTCTAGACACTGCAGACTACATTCCCATGTTCCTCTGTTTTTTGTTTATCCTGTGAATCATCACTTCAACAGATTCAGGTTCAATTTCTGTGACAAAACTACTTATCTGGTGTTGGGGAGTTCTTTATTAACAGGCATATGATATCTGGTTATTTCTCTTTTTATTAGCAGATGTTGATGCTCAATATAAAATCTTTTAACTTATTAGCGATTTCCAAATGATGACATTCCCATTCAATCATTCATTCATCTGTGACTAGCTGGAATACTTTTATAAAAACAAGAGTGCTTTACTCATTTACTATCTTGTTACACAGTGGTAAAGTTCATATACAAAAGGAAGGATAAGTGTTTGACTCTTTATCTTGAGTCATTTTAACACGACTTTGATAACCTCCTTATTACCTGGAGTGACAAGATGATTCTGAGCTTATCATGCTGCAGAACTGAAATCAACCATTTTTCCGATTTTTAAATTGGTTTAGTTTACTGGGAAGTTGTATTTCAAGACCACAATCTGGGCATTGAGGATGCTCACAGGTACTGGGTTGACCAATGTTTCTAAGCCTTTTTAGTAAACAGGGTTAGGACACACACACACACACACACACACACACTTTCAACTAAAAAAAAAAAAAGGCAAAACAAAACTCATGAGTTCATTCTGATAGTTCGTGTTTTCTTAACCTTTTCTAGCTTACATATTATTTGCTTTTCCCCCACACTGAAAATCCTGGTTTTCAAGGACACAGATGATACAGTAGGTGGCTGGGTGCAGTGGCTCACATCTGTAATCCCAGCACTTTGGGAGGCTGGGGCGAGCAGATCACAAGGTCAGGAGTTTGAGACCAGCCTGGCCAACAAGGTGAAACCCTGTCTACACTAAAAATACCAAAAAATTAGCCGGGTGCGGTTGCAGGTGCCTGTAATCCCAGCTACCCAGGAGGCTGAGGCAGGAGAACTGCTTGTACCCTGGAGGTGGAGGTTGCAGTGATCCCAGATCAAGCCATTGCACTCCAGCCCAGGCAAGAAGAGCAAAAAGTCCTTCTTAAACAAAACAAAACAAAAAACGAAACAGAAAAAAAACTTCAAGTGCACTCTCACTCTACTTTTCCTAATGTTAAGAACTTACATAACTAGAGTACAATTACCAAAACAGAAAATTAACATTGGTAAAATACTATTAAACATATTTTACTCAAATTTCACCAGTTTTCTTTCAATGTCCTTTTTTATTCCAGGATCCACGTCTCAGTGTATTCTTTTTCATTGGTCTCCTCCAACCCTTAGTCTCCTCCATTCCTCATTCTTTTTTTGTCTCTTCTGACCCCGACACAGTTATTCTGTAGAATATCTCTTAATTTGGGCTTGTTTGGTGTTTTCTCTAGATTAGATTGAGGTTATACAATCTAATGTGGAATTTTTTGACAATAATTCCACAACAGTTATGTTGTGCTTTGTATAAAGAGTTACATGATGTCAATATACCTGGTATGGTTTGGCTGTGTCCCCACCCAAATCTCACCTTGAATTGTAATAATCCCCATGTGCCTAGCGCAGGGCCAGGTGGAGATAACTGAATCATGGGAGTGGTTCCCCTATACTGTTCTCGTGTAGTAAGTAAGTCTCAAGAGATGTGATGGTTTTATAAACGGGAGTTCCCCTGCACAAGCTCTCTTGCCTTCTGCCAAGACATGCCTTTGCTTCTCCTTTGCCTTCCACCCTGATTATGAGGTCTCCCCAGCCATGCAGAACTGTGAGTCCATTAAACTTCTTTCCTTTATAAATTACCCAGTCTCAGGTGTATCTTTATTAGCAGCAGGAGAACAGACTAATACAACATCTTACTGGTGAGGTGAACTATTTGGTTAAGGTGATGTTAACTGGGGTTATTTCACTGTAAAATTACCATTTTCACCTTTGTAACAGTTAAATATCTTGGGGGAGATAATTTGAAATTATGCTAATATCCTGCTTCTAAACAAACTTTCACCCAGTAATTTTAGTATCTATCAGGGATCTTGCTTGCAACAATTATTACTGTAGCATTTTTTTAATGGTGATTTTCTACTTCCCTCATTACATCTACATGTTTTAACAGATGTTCACTTGCAGAGAAAAGATGACCCTTCACTTTTATTTATTTATTCAAATTGTACTCATATAAGTCTGAACTCATAGATACTATTCTATGGATTAAAATCTATCTATCTTTATATATTTTGTTACTAAAACTCTTACTGCTTTCAATATTGGGAAACTCCTTCCACTTGGCACCTATGTCCTAATGATATGCCCAAATCCCTTTTTGAGCACATCCTTATTTTCCAGCATTACCAGACATTCCAGGCTCATCTTGTGTTTTCCCTGCTTGTTCTTGGGATCAATCTCTTCTCTAAGGAGCTCTGGTTCCTCTTACAGGAGAATGACATTTTGAAATCAAAATCTGGAGGCTGTGTTCATTGTTACTGGGGTGTCACTGCTCTTAGATTCCTCTCATAAACACAAATATGCAGGTATACTAACTCATACATGTGATTAAACTTTTATTTATTTCTTTATCACCTACTACTGATGTTTTGTTAGTCATTTTGGCTACCTAAAGCTTATTCATGACAAGATTCCTATACAAAACACTCATGGGAAAAGAGATTATAGATTTTGGTAACAGCTTATCTGCAGTCTATCTGAAAGTCACATTGGCTGGACATGAAGTCCCTGGCGGACATTTTCTCCCTGCTGAGAGTCTCTCAAATACATTATGGCATTTTCTTCTGGCATAAAACACTGATGTCATAAGGCAGTCTGATTTTCCTTCCCTTGTAAGTCATTTGGTCTTTTTGTCTGGATACCCAAAGTATTACTTTCTTCAAAGCCCTGTAACTTTACTAGAAAATGTCTTGATGTTGATTGGTCTGCACTGAGTTTCCATCTACTTCAGGAAAGTGTTTTCCAACATAGTCTTTAGTTATTTATCTGTTCCCCGCTTTTTCTATTTTGTGGACACACATCTCTTGGATCTTCTTTGGCTATTTTCAGTATAGCATTTTCTCTCAAATCCTTATATCCTATGTTTCTTTTTGTTTTTTACAAATACCCTGGTTTCTATTTTTCTATTTTGTAAAGGCATTAATTCTTATGTTTGTTGACTCAGATGTTTATCTTAGTCTTTTTAAAATTTAACTCTTCCGAGTCCTACCACTTATTATAGTTTTCATGTTTGATGGGCATGTCTTTCTGAGAAGCTTTCATTGTCTGTAGGGATGTTATTCTGCTTCTTGTTCTCTTTTGTTCTTATAATCCCAGGAGATTTGAACTTTCTCCCTTTTAGTTGTCTGGTTTTACGTACAAGTAGATTCCCTAAACTTTTAGAAAAAAGTCATTTTTATGATAGTTTTTCCAATTTCATAACTTTAGAGTTCCCCTGTTATTTCTGTGAAATACTCAAAGCAATGTACTTTATGAGATCACCTAACTCTATTCCTCTCCCATAATTTTATTTGAACCTTCTTTTTGTTTGTCCTGTTGTCCCTGTCCTACTTAATTTGGAGCCTATGCCCAGCAGTTTCATGTCAGTGTGGAGCTTAATCCTGGAAAGGCTTTGGGTGTTGAGAATTGAGAATTCATGAGGCCCATAGTACCTGAGAATCTTTAAGACCTTTGTTGTAGATTTTGTCTATATGATTTGTTATTACCACCAATATGTTCCTTTTATGGGGGAATTTGTAGAGACTTAAAATCCACACCACTATTACTTTCCAAAATTCATGAATGATGAATTTTCCCCTTCTAATTCAAACCATAACAAACTAAATCAGAGCAAACCAACTTCAACAGTTCCTCCAATCATGAAAGATTTCCTTCCTTCCTCCCTTCTTCCCTCCCTCCTTCCCCAAAAAGGAAAAATCTTTCACATAAGAAGCACTATAGGCCAGGCGTGGTGGCTCACACCTATAATCCCAACACTTTGGGAGGCTGAGACAGGCAGATCGCTTGAGCACAAGAGTTTGAGACCAGCCTGGGCAACATGGTGAAACCCTGACTCTACAGAAAATATAAAAATTAGCTGGGCATAGTGGCACATGCCTGTAGTCCCAGCTACTCAAGAAGCTGGGGTAGGAGGACTGATTGAGCCCAAGAGGCAAAAGCTGCAGTGAGCCATGTTTGAGCCACTCAACTCTAGCCTGGAGACAGAGCATAAATCTTGTCTTAAAAAAAAAGAAAGACTTACTCCTGTAATCACACTGCTTTAGAAGGTTGAGGTGGGAGGATTCCTTGAGGCCAGGAGTCTAAGACTGGGCAACATAGCAAGACCTCATCTTTACAAAAACAATTTTTTTTTTTTAATTAGCTGGACATGGTGGCACACGCCTGTAGTCCCAGTTACTCGGAAAGCTCAGGTAGGAGGATTGCTTGAGCCCAGGAGTTCAAGGTTACAGTGATTTATAATCATGACACTGTATTCTTTCCTGGGCAATTGAGCAAGACCTTATCTCTTTAAAAAAGTTCTTAAATTGTTGGGAATGATAGAGGAGTTAAAAACATTATTTAAGTTCTTAAAAAAAAAAAAAGCAGCAGCACTATGGTCTGTGTCCTATTGTTCATGGCAAAAAAGTAAGAGAAAGAAATGCAAACGTCAGTGTATTTCCTGTCATTTTTTCTACTTAACTCAAACGTGATGTAAAAGACAGATGGTGATAATAAAGAGTATCTTTTCTTTTATTCCTATAAAAGGAAACTCTTTTAGATATCATAATGTTGTAACAATAACATCTGTATTTATTAGTCTCCCTATACTTGTTTAAAGTAAAACAATGTTTTATTTTATTAATTTTTTAAAGAGGGAGTTGCACTCTGTCACCCAGGCTGGAGTGCAGTGGTGCAATCTTGGCTCACTGCAACCTCCGCCTCCTGGGTTCAAGCAATTCTCCTGCCTTAGCTTCCTGAGTAGCTGGGATTACAGGCACATGCCACCACACCCAGCTAATTTTTGTAATTTTAGTAGAGATGGGGTTTCACAATGTTGGCCAAGCTGGTCTTGAACTCCTGACTTCAAGTGATCCTCTCACCTCGGCCACCCAAAGTGCTGGGATTACAGGCGTGAACCACCACACCCTGCCAAAACAATGTTTTATATGACAATAAAAATAGTACTTTTATTTTCCTTTTTTGAGACAGGGTTTCACTCTGTCGCACAGGCTGGAGTATGCCGGTGTGAGCACGGCTCACTGCAGCCTCAATGTGCTGGGCTCAAGCCTGCATCAGCCTCCCCAGTAGCTGGGACCAAAGGCGTGCAACACCATGCTTGGTTAGTGCATTATTATACATTCAGTACAGAAACTTTGGATCCCCATCCGTAAGTTTCTAGCAATTGCCCACAAGTATCAAACAATGTTCAATCTTACTACTCATCAGGAAAATGTAAACCAAAACCACAAAGAGATATCACCTAATGCCTGTTAGGGTGGTTATTATCAAAGACAACACAACAGGTATAGGCAAAAATGAGGAAAGAAAAAAAAAAGACGATCCCTGTACACTGTTGGTGAGAATGTAAATTAGTATAGCCATATAGAAAACAGTAAGAAGGTTCCTCAAAAAACTAAAAATATAAGTACTACAGGATTCAGTAATCCCACTACGGGGTATATATCCACAGAAAATGAAACCAGTTTGTTAATGAGATATCTGCACTCCCATGTTCCCTCCAGCATTAATCACAATAGCCAAGATATGCAATCAACCTAAGTGTCCATTAACAGATGAAAGGATAAGGAAAATATGATCTATATACACGATGGAATATTATTCAACATTAACAAAGAAAGAAATCCTGTCATTTGTGACAACATAGATAAACCTGGAAGAGATTATGCTAAGTGAAATAAGTCAGGTATAGAAAGAAATACCCCATGATCTCACTTACATGTGGAATCTTAGAGTTGAACTCACAGAAGCATAGTAGAATAGTGGTTATGAGGGACTGAAGGTGTGGGGAGATGCTGGTCAAAGATAAAAACTTTCAGTTAGGATGAATAAGTTCAAGAGATCTACTGTACAACATGGTGACTACAGTTACAACAATGTACTGTACACTTGAAAATTGCTAGGACAGGAGACTTTAAGTGCTCTCACCACAAAAAAAGATAAGTCTGTGAGTCAATGCATATGGTAATTAGTTTTAGACAGTTCACAAAACGGAATTAGTTTGAGATATTCCATCATAAATATATACAACTTTTCTTTGTCAATTAAAAAATTTAAACCCAGCCAGGCACGATGCCTGTAATCCTGGCACTTTGTGAGGCCAAGGCAGGTGGATCACTTGAGCTCAGGAGTTCGAAACCAGCCTGGACAACATAGTGAAACCCTATCTCTACAGAAAAGGCAACAATGAGCTAGGCATGGTTGCTTGTGCCTTTAGGCCCAGCTACTTGGGGGTCTGAGGTTAGAGGATCACTTGAGCCCAGGAGGTGGGGGTTGCAGTGAGCCAAGATCGCACCACCGTACTCCAGCCTGGACACCCCTCCCAAAAAAAATTAAACCTTGCAATCTAGAATAAAAAATATATATAAATACAGAACAAAGGTGTCACCCTTGGGACCTCCTGAATGCAGTGAGAATCCTGGGACTTTGGTCCATAGAGTTGATATAAGAGATATCAGCTTCCATGGAACATGAGGCTTTTGAGACAGAGTAGTTCCTGGACCCGCTCAATGTAAATCCCAGCTACTTGTTTCTCCAGTTGTTACCTGGAAGAAAACAGCTTCTGGATGGCCGTAAGAATTGTTGCAAAGACTATTCCTAAGGCTAGATATTGCTCCTGCTGGCAAGCTATGATCCCTGTCCTACATCAATCTCAGTATACTGATGCCAAGTGTTGTCTATAGTAGTTTTGCGAATCTGAATACTTAAACCTAAGAAGGATCCCAACAGGTACTAAAGATATAAAACTGCAATGTATGGAAAAATACTGTGTTGTGTAGCTCATTTATTAATCAACACATTGACTCATGTATGGGAGCTTATCCAATTCACAAGTTTACCATGACAATGCCATGTTCCACTTTTAACTTTTTTAATACAAAAAAGTCCCTAGATAACGATACAGGGAAGTGAGTTCTTTTATCTCCAATCATATTAAACTTCTCATCAAAGTTACAAAGAAATCATTATGAGTAACATCATAAATATCTATGCTTTCATCAGGTACAACAGAAAATATAAAAAATGATTTACTATCTTGTCTCATTTATTACTAGTAATCTATTCACTATGAACAAGAGTATTGCCAATTGTACTTACATATGCAAATACTCATTCCAGTTTGATACAAATGCTTTTTTGCTGCACTCAAACTCAAAATTAAAAGAAAGTTTTGGTTGGGCATGGTGGCTCACACCTGTAATTCCAGCATTTTAGGAGGCTAAGGGAGGCAGATCACCTGAGGTCGGGAGTTCAAGACCAGTCTGACCAACATAGAGAAACCCCGTCTCCACTAAAAATACAAAATTAGCTGAGCCTGGTGGCGCATGCCTGTAATCCCAGCTACTCAGGAGGCTGAGGCAGGAGAAATGCTTGAACCCAAGAGGTGGAGGTTGCAGTGAGCCAAGATTGCGCCACTGTGCTCTAGGCCTGGACAACAAGAGTAAAACTCCGTCTCAAAAAAAAAAAAGAAAAAAAAAAAGTTTTGATACACATAATATTTTTATCTTAAGAATATATAGCTGCACATCATAGCATTCAAAAATAAATCTCCTTAAACATATCAGTCCTCCCCCTCCCAATTTCTTCCTCAGGTATCTTATGTTAACCATCATAGTTTTTACAATGAATAGTTTCATAATATTACATGCCACAGACTGAATTGTGTCCCCCACAAATTCATATATTGAAGCCCTAATCCCCAATGTGACTGTATTTAGAAACAGAGCCTTTGGTGAGGTAATTATGGTTAAATGAATTCTCATAAGTGGGGGTGGGGGGACTTTAGCATTACAGGAATGGTGCTTTTTTTTTTTTTTTTGAGACGGAGACTCGCTCTGTTGCCCAGGCTGCAGTGCAGCGCTGCCATCTTGGCTCACTGCAAGCTCCGCTTCCCAGGTTCATGTCATTCTCCTGCCTCAGCCTCCCGAGTAGCTGGGAATACAGGTGACCGCCACCACGCCCGGCTAATTTTTTGTATTTTTAGTAGAGACGGGGTTTCACCATGTTAGCCAGGATGGTCTCGATCTCTTGACCTCGTGATCCGCTCACCTTGGCCTCCCAAAGTGCTGGGATTACAGGTGTGAGCCACTGCGCCCGGCCAGGAATGGTGCTCTTATAGGATCAGAGGAACACACAACAGATAGCTTTTTCTCCACACATACAGAGAAAAGAGTCATTTGCAAGCCAGGAAAAAGCCCTCATCAGAAATCAAATTTGCTACTTTTAACTCCAGAACCAAGAAAATAAATTTCTATTGTTTTAAGCCATTCAGTCTGTGGTATTTTGTTATGGATAGCCTGAACAGACTAATAGACTACATTAAGTTATATTATTTTGCCACATAGAATTTAAGCTTTATATCTGACATCACATTAATAATGATCAAAGGAAAATCATCAGTAAGTTAATCTACCTACTATAACTATACTGGGCTGGGTGCAGTGACTCACACCTATAATCTTAACATGCTGGGAGATCAGGGGGGAGGATTGCTGAGGCCAGGAGTCTGAGACTAGACAGGGCAATATAGTGAGACCCTGTCTCTACAAAAAAATTTAAAAAGTAGCCAGGCATGGTAGCATGTGCCTGTAGTCCCAGCTAGTCAGGAATCTGAGGCAGGAGGATCCCTTGAGCCCAGGAAATGGAGGTTACAGTGAGTTGTGATTGTGGCACTAGATTCTAGCCTGGGCAATAAGAGCAAGACCTTGACTCTAAAAATAAATAAATACAAAAAAACAAATATACTGACATACTTTATTTCAACAATTAGCAACTCTCCTTTTTCTGAAATAATTCTTGGTCATTGTTTTTCTAAAATTGATAAAGACATGAACACAATAAATATCTTATTTTCATGTTAACTACACTGTAAGAAAAAAATATATAAGTCTAAGCACGTGAGACTAAGCCCGATTTTAGAGGGCACAAGAAAGGAGTATGGCAAAATGGAATATAAATCTCACGTAAATAGAAACAACCATTACTCAGCTACAGAGTATTTTTGACATACAAAAATGATGATCCAAAGTTGACAACTTTTCTAATTTTCAATTTTAGATGTTGACAGCAACTTCATTTAAAAAATCAGTCATATGAAAACATATGTTCCCTCAAAAATTTGTACATTAACATTCACCACTGCATTATTGATACCAAAAAGTGGAAAAATCCAAATGTCCATCAAGTGAACAGATAAATAATATGTGGTATATCCATACAAATAAATATTATTCATTCATAAAAAGGAATGAAGTACTGATACATGCTACAACATGTATGTTGTAATATTTAGTATATGTTTTTAACATTATGGTAGTGTAATGTTAAAAACATTACGCTAAATGGAAATGTCAGACACACACAGCCACATGCTGTATGATTCTAATTTTTATGAAATGCTACAAAGAGGCAAATCCATAAAGACAAAGTAGATTAATGGTTTACAGGGGATGAGGGTAGGTAGAAATGGCAAGTAACTTCTAAGTGGGTAGCGTTTCTTCGTGGGGTGCTAGAAATGTTCTAGAATTAGTGGTTATGGTTGCACAATGCTGTGAATATACTAAAATCACTAAAATGGTGAATTTTATCTTAGCTTTTTAAAAACAAAGCAGCACTGCAGAAACCAAAATAAACAAGTTTTTGGGCCAAACTAGGTCTGTGAGCTGCCAATCTGTAAATTCTATTCTTTATAAGAAATTCTCAAACGGTATCTTATCTGATCACCTGTAGGCAGAAGTGCATGACTACAAAAATTAACAAAAGGACAATCTTCTTTCAATTAGTAGAATTAAAAACTAAATGTTAGTTAAGCTTTCCTCAACTTTGTTTTTCCCCCGTAAAGTTTCTTTTTAACTTTTTGGTCCCTTCTAAATTAGAATACAGTGTCCAATGTAGAGAGAAAGTATATATTAAATTCCATGGTGTTTTATTTTTTTATTTTTTTTATTTTTATTTTTTTTTTATTTTTTGAGGCGGAGTCTCGCTCTGTCGCCCGGACTGGAGTGCAGTGGCCGGATCTCAGCTCACCGCAAGCTCCGCCTCCCGGGTTTACGCCATTCTCCTGCCTCAGCCTCCCGAGTAGCTGAGACTACAGGCGCCCGCCACCTCGCCCAGCTAGTTTTTGTATTTTTAGTAGAGACGGGGTTTCACCGTTTAGCCAGGATGGTCTCGATCTCCTGACCTCGTGATCCGCCGTCTCGGCCTCCCAAAGTGCTGGGATTACAGGCTTGAGCCACCGCGCCCGGCCAATTCCATGGTGTTTTATATGCACAATACCTTCCAGGTAGTTTATCACCTAAATTAAGACACTGGATCTTAAACTCCCATAAAAGGGTGTAAATGACACCAAACACTTACTTGGAAATCTACCATAGTCTGAGAATAACAACTCAAAAAGTATCTGAGAGCTTCAAGTCGGATGCCATGACTAGCCCTAATATAAGTGGGACACAAATAGTATAAATAAAGTTTCAGATGGTCCTTGAAGTATAACCAGACTTTCATGGGAGTTGGGGAGACAACATCTGAGGGAGAGAAACAGCATGCAGACACAGAAGAGAATGCCCAAGACATATGGAGAAAACAAAAGCATCTAAATGATCTGGAACCAGTACTCATATAAGAAAAAGCAGGAGCTAGAAAAAGAGAGAGACCAGACTGAGATTCTGAATGTTAGTTTAGCAAATTTAGACTTTCAGAAGGCAATTCTAATTACCTTTGAAACAAACTCAACTTAATTATTTAGTTGGTGTCACCATTTTCCAGGCCACTTGCTGTCATTTTTCATTTTTTTGCCCACGTTTACAGTTAATACATTTCTCCTTAGCACCCATACAAAAATAAAAAACTTATCTTACTGAGTTAAGATACAAGGCATGACAATTTAACTAATGACTAAAGAAAAATCTATTTTAGCTACCAGAATAAGAGTGGCTGTTTATTCCCTCTCCAGTGCCTATTTATTTTTATTTCTTTCTGCCCAATTTGCAAATATCCAACCATGCTTAATTTTTAACTTTTGTCACATTTTGCTTCAACACTCTATGTTAGACATTCCCCAGGACTGTTTCTGGCTTTTGACCTACTCCTTCCCACTTGGCCCTGATCCCTCAACACAGTCCAAGGGTAATGTTTGTTTATATCCGAAAAGAATAAAAATGACAGAACAGAATCATATTTCTTTGGTCTTGCCATGGAATAGACTACAAGAACCACATCTGAGAGGGCAAGGGTGAGAGGCAGGGTTTTGGGGGCTGAAATTGTATGTAAGTGCAGCATTAAAAGGGCACAGGGACTCTGGAGACAGACTGCCTAGTTTTGAATATCAGGTTTGCCATTAACAAGCTATTACTGAAATAACTCTTTATCTAATTTCCCTCATCTGAAAAAAGGGAAGTAATAATATTATACTACTAAACAGGGTTTGTTGTGAAAATGATCTGACAATACAGGCAAAACATTTAGAACAGTATTGGCACATAGTAAATGGTTTATGTGTTACTATTTTATCCACTATGGTGTAAGCTTTATAAAAGCAAGGATTTTAGTCTTTCTTTATTAAACTATATGCCTAAAATCATGCTTAACACAGAGAAGGTGCACAGTAAGTATTCACTGAATGAATGAATGAATGAATGCATTAATAAGAAACATTTTGTTGTTAGAGAAAGAGAAGCAGAAAAGCCTTATTTAAAAGAGAAGGTAGGCTCTGCGCAGTTGCTCACATCTATAATCCCGAAATTTGGAAGGCTGAGGCAAGAGGATTGCTTGAAGTCAGGAGTTTGAGACCAGCCTGGGCAACAAAGTGAGACCATGTCTTTACAAAATTAAAAATTAAAAAACATTAGCCAGGCATGGTGGCGCACACCCATAGTCCCGGCCATGCGGGAGGCTGAGGCAGGAGGATCACTTGAGCCCAGGAGTTCCAGATTGCAGCGTACTATTGATTGCACTACTGCACTCCAGCCCAGGTGACAGAGTCAGACTGTCTCTAAAATAAAAATAGAAGACAGAAAAACAAAGAGAATGAAATGTCCTGCTCCTCCTCTTCTACTTTTTCAAGAGATGCCATCCCTCACAGACCATTTTCTCTTAGTTGTGTTAAGAGGTATAACATCAGTATTCATTGAGAAATGTTTTCAGAAACAGGTGTGTAACAGCCTTTGGTGTATTTGTTTCAGAAGTTAGGAGATGACCTTATTACTCAAAATGTGGTCCTCTAACCAGCAGTATCAGCATTACATAGGTCCTTGTTAAAACAGCCAATCAGCAGACAGCCAAGACCTACTTCACCAGATTCTGTATTTTAAAAAACTCCTGAGGTGAACACCACGCATATTAAAGTTTGAGAAGTACTACTCTAGACCACTTTAAGAGCACAGACTATAGAAGGATCAGGCTTCAAATGTAGACTCTGATACTTTATTATGTATATGACCTGAGGCAACATTATAAATGTTCTAATTTCCTCATTCTGTAAAATTAAAATAATAATAGTAGTTACCTCAAAGAGTTGCTATGAGGATTAAATGAAAATCCATATGCAGCATTTGGTAGACTGCAAAGAAAACAGGATGTGCCCAATAAATGTTAGCTGTTGTTGTTGTTGAAATCCCCCATTATCTACCATAAGGCCCCACAAATAAACTTTAGCATTAACTATTAGGAAGAGCTTAACTAGAAAAACAGTATGTTCTGATTTTCTTTCTACTTTAAACTACACAATCAGTCTCCCTTCAAGATCAGTGTCAATTTTGAGGTCTTGTATTAGAAATAATTGCCTCTTAAAATTTCTATTATTCTGACAGTGGTTTCCAATTCACATTTTCTCTGGCTTTGATTTTAATTGTGTATGGGAATAAGAAAATATGTGAATGAATGACCGAAATGAACAAATAATATTAAGTTTAAACCTAGAACTAATCCTTGGAAAATACTACTAAAAAAGAATAGAAATTCAATAGGAGTTTTAGACTACTTTAAAATTATTATGCATGGCTGGGCACAATGACTCATTCCCGTAATCCCAGCACTTTGGGAAGCCAAGGCAGGAGGGTCGCTTGAAGCCAAGTCAAGACCAGCCTGAGCAACAGAGCAAGACCCCATCTCTACAAAAAATAAAAAAGGAAAACTAGCCGGGCCTGATGGCACACGCCTGTAGTCTTAGCTACTTAGGAGAGGCTGAGGGGCTGGGATCACTTGAGCCCAAGAGTTCTAAGTTGTAGTGAGCAATAACTGCACCACTGTACTTCAGCCTGGGCGACAGAGAGAGAGAGATCCTGTCTCAAAGGAAAAAAAAAAAAAAAAAAAAGCTTTCCTAAAGCAGTCTGTAAGTTTAACTTTAGCATATGAAAAAGAATTCTTCAAAGCAGAAATTGGGCTTAGAAATAAAACCACCACAGACATTTGAAATAAAACCACATAAGCAATGAAGGACGGTAATCAACATTTCAGCTAAAAAATGCTTAATATATAGGAACATTATTATATACTACACAGAAAGGCATAATTCCTTGTTTACAAGCAATGCTTGCAGATAGAGAATGCTTTCTATAAATGGTTTCCTAAGAGCAGCAAATAAAGGAATAACACACTATTTTTAGGTTCTAATAGTAGAAGCAAACTAAAAGCAAAGAAAACATGGTAAGGAAAGCAAATTCCTTTCCTTGTCATTAAAAGGTTTATCAATAACAAACATTAACTAAAAAGATGTTGGTCAAAATTTCAGTTGGCTTCTTTCCTTTTGGAGAGCTCAGGACTTGGCTCTGTTTTCCTAGAATGGTTAGAATTTGATCTGCCTAGTTAAGCAAATTAGAAAACTCAATCGAAATCAGGTTTAACAATTACAATTATCATAGACTTAAAGAGTTTTCAAAGCATAAAAAAAATTAACCCCCCCAAAAAAATGGACAAAGAACTTGAATAAACATTTTTCCAAAGAAGATATACAAATGGTCAATACTTGAAAAGACAGATGCTTAACATCACTTGTCAATAGGAACTAATAATTACAATGAGATGCTGCTATAAAAAAAAAAAAACAGAAACAAGTGTTGGTGAGGATGGGAAGCAACTAGAGTCCCTGGATATTACTAGAAGGAATGTAAAATGATGCAACTGCTGTGGAAAACAGTATGTGCTTCCTCAAAAAATTAAACACAGAATTACCACATATGATCCAGCAATTCCACTTCTAGATTAAAAGAAGGGAAAGCAGGGACTCAAAAGATATGTGTACACCCAGTTCATGGCAGCATTATTCACAATGTCCAAAAAGTGGAAGCAATTCAAGTGCCCACTGATGGATGAATTGATAAACAAAATGTAGTATATACATACAATGGACAATTATTCAATAATTTATTATTATTAAAAGGAAGAAAATTCTGACATACACTACAACAGTGGTTCCCAACCTTTTGGCACCAGGGATCGGTTTCATGGAAGACAATTTTTCTACAGGAGGTGGGCTAGGGGGATGGTTTTGGGATGAAACTGTTCCACCTCAGATCATCAGGCATTAGATTCTCATGAGGAGTGTGCAACCTAGATCACTCACGTAAGTGGTTCACAATAGGGTTTGTGCTCCCATGAGAATTTAATACTGCTATTGATCTGACAGGAGGTGGAGCTTGGGAAGTAATGCTCACTCAGGTGGTAATGCTCACTCGTCCCTGCTCACCTCCTGCTATGCAGCCCAGTTCCTAACAGGTTACCCGTAACAGTCCTTGGCCCGGGGGTTGGGGACCCCTGTAACATGGATGAACTTTGAAGATACTATGCTAATATGAAATAAGCCTGTCACAAAAGTGCAAGCATTATATGATTCCTCGGATATGAATGATCAAATTCATAAGAGACAGATAGCAGAATGAGAGATGCCAGGGGCTAAGGGGAAGGAAAAATGCAGTTTAGTGTTTAAAACATACAGAGTTTTAACTGAGAAATATCAAAAAAGTTCTGGAGATGGATGGTGGTGATGAGTGCGTCACAACAATATGAATGTACTTAATGCCACAGAACTGTATGGTTAAAAATGGTTAAAATGGTAAATTTTATGTTATATTTTGCCACAATAAAAAAGTTCATTAAATGTCTTCACATTCCTTAGTAAAAAATACTATGTTTTGATGATTTGACCATTGTTTACTAAGATATCTTTAAATGTTCTATATAAAAGAGCAACATATTTGATGTTTTTGGCCTCATTTTCTTTAAATTAAGGAAAAAATCAACCTCTTTTTATAAGAAGGTTCCCAATTCAAATTGAGATAGAAATTCAGAATTATATAGTTGGGAAGAGGAGTGGAAGAATATAGAAGAGATTACAAAACAAAGCAAAACAAAACACACAAAAAAAAACCTTGTTTAGGTGTTTCTTCCTCTTTTTTAGTCTCCTCATCCTCTAAGCTGGGACTTTCCCGAGAAGAGTTGTCTTGTTGGCTAGAGTTTTTCAATAGTACAGGATCAATTTGTGCTTTCAGGAGTGCAAGAGTCTCAGCCAACTCGTTTCGATTTCTAAACAAGGAAAAAAATAAGACAGCATAAAAATCTTTTTCCTGCTCTAGAGAACTTTCTGAATAATACCGATAGAAATTAAAATAAAAAAGAAAAATACATTAAGAACATCAAAAACACAGGTACAGCTAGCCCTAATTAATCCTGAATTTTAAAAGCACTAAGAAAAACACATTAAAATATACTGTTCTTCAGAGAGGAATATTAGATTTTCCCCTCTACTGTTTGGAATGACAATGAATATCTCTTTGGTTGAAAAGAAAAGTAGGAACAAAATTAAACAAAAATCAATGTTTAGTAACTTTAAAAGTAGTATGTAATCTCTAAGGAGATGAAATCAATGTAAAACTTGATTGCAAAAGTATTTTTTGTTTTGTTCTTGATTCATTTGGAAATAATTCTTTTCTACCTTCAGAGATAACAGCATTTGATATTGCTACAAAATTAAGATCCAGAACTTTCTGAATAATTACAGCAAAACACCAGTTCCAATAACACAATTTAAAAACATAAAAAATATTGGTAGCTGATTTTATTTTGTTAATAATGGTTTATAACTGATTCAACAATACCAGAACATTCTAAATAAATAAGAGTCTAACGTATAAATTCTACTTAAAAAAAAACAAAAAACAAAAACAAGGCTGGAGTTCAGTGACCTGATCTTGGATCAAGGTAACCTCAAATTCCTGGGCTTAAGGCCCTCCACCTCAGCCTCCCAAGTAGCTAGGACTACAGTTGTACATCCCTATATCTGGCAAATAAAATCCCATATTTTTACTAGCAAAAACAAAGGTGTGGTATGGTTAATTTAAATGCCACTTACAACTGAGAAAACTTACTTGGATATTTTTCTTGCTCAGACAAGCAGTGCATAACGCTGAAGATAAAGAGCGACTCTGGACTAAGAGTTGGGAAACTTAGTTCTAGATGTGCCACTAGGTTATTAATTAGCAACAAGATCCTCCCATTTGTGTTCTCAATGTGTGATGTAAATACCTCTAACGCAAAGTGAAAACTGTTAAGATGAAATGACTCTTTTTCTTATCTGTCATGTCACACATATGCCTCCTACCCTCCTCTCCCTTTCCAATTCTATGCCAGCTAGATTCTACTGCTTTAGAGTAGGAACTCTGCATTCCAAAGAGCCCCTGGACAAGTCATATATCCTCATTAGGCTTCAGCTTTCTGATTTATAAAAGAATGGATTCTCTTGAGTATTACTAAATTGCTCTTCTGAAGAAAGCAGTAAAATTGCCACAGATAAAAATCAGAAATTAAAATGACAACAATGCATGAGAATGAAACATACCTGTTCATACATATCATATAAGCATATACAATACACAGTCTAGAATTTTAATTATCTAATATCAAAAGGTAAGACTAGATGTTTTGTCTTGTCTGGTCTTGCCTCCGTTTTACAGAAAGGAAAATTAAGACTCAGAGACTTTATTTACTTTTGGCAAAGATCCAGTCCCCTAATTTCATTACAACCTTCTTCTAACTTAAGGATCTATGCTTTTACTTCTCATATTCCATTCAGAATTCCATGTTGAAAAAAAAGAAAAAGAGGATTCCATATACAACAAATGGCTCAATCTATTTGTTATTTCTCAAAGTCATGATGGGAACTGAAGAGTATACTGAAGTTACACAACATACCAATTTTAAAAAGCTTCAAAACGTAAGGGAGCTAATATTGCTAGGAAAATCTATTTCAATTACTTCCACTACTTTTTTTTTTTTTTGAGATGGAGTTTCACTCTTGTCACCCAGGCTGGAGTGCAATGGCAGGATCTTGGCTCACTGCAACCTCCTCCTGGGTTCAAGAGATTTTCCTGCCTCAGCCTCCCGAGTAGCTGGGATTACAGGCACCCATCACCACGCCTGGCTAATTTATTTTGTATGTTTAGTAGAGATGGGGTTTCACCATGCTGGTCAGGCTAGTCTCCAACTCCTAACCTCAGGTGATCTGACTGCCTCAGCCTCCCAAACTGTTGGGATTACAGGCGTGAGTCACTGCACCCGGCCTACTTCCACTACTTTAAGCAAAAAGAGAATTTAGCAGTAAAATTTATTAAAGAACAACTCCCTAAAAGGCCTTTAATCTGTTTAATGTGTTTAAACACAAGCCTAAGGTAGTGGTTATTATATGAAAACAGAAAACTACCCATCTTTGGGTTTTTCCTATTTTGAATAATGAAAAAAATCCTAAATCTGAGTTAGAGGAAATTTTTATGAATTCCTTCAAATCACATCCAAATTTCTTTTTTTCCTTTCTTTTTTTTTGAGACGGAGTCTCGTTTTGTGGCCCAGGCTGGAGTGTAGTGGCGCAATCTTGGCTCACCGCAAGCTCTGCCTCCCAGGTTCACGCCATTCTCCTGCCTCAGCCTCTCGAGTAGCTGGGACTACAGGCGTCCGCCACCATGCCCAGCTAATTTTTTTGTATTTTTTTAGTAGAGACGGGGTTTCAGTGTGTTAGCCAGGATGGTCTCCATCTCCTAATCTCATGATCCACCCACCTTGGCCTCCCAAAGTGCTGGGATTACAGGCGTGAGCCACTGCGCCCGGCCAATCACATCCAAATTTCGTAACACTATCTACAGAATCTTTTAGACTAAGGATCCTAACAACAATCCAGTTGTTTTGCTACCCCTCCCTCACTTGTTCTCTGTTCTCCATACCATTTCTTCTCTCAGGCATGTTAAATCAGATATATCCCTCCAAAATACCAGGCTTTCTTAGGATATCAGGTGACTGATTACACTTCTGCTCTCTTCGCCTGGAATGTGTTCCCCATGGCTAATTCCAATTACTCTTTCCAAGACAAGAATAGAATGAATAAACAAAATCTAGTATATCTACATATGGAAATACTATTCAGCCATAAAAAGGAATAAAGTTCTGATTTATATTACATGGATAAACCTTGTAAAGATTATTCTACTTGAAAGTGGTCACACATGGCTGGTGGTGGTTCCCAGCACTTTGGGAGGGCAAGGCAGGCGGATCACCTGAGGTCAGGAGTTCAAGACCAACCTGACCAATATGGAGAAACCCCATCTCTACTGAAAATACAAAATTTTCCGGGTGTGGTGGCACATGCCTGTAATCCTAGCTACTTGGGAGGCTGAGGCAGGAGAATTCCTTGAACCTGGGAGACAGAGGTTGTGGTGAGCTGAGATCATGCCATTGTGCTCCAGCTTGGGCAACAAGAACCAAACTCCGTCTCATAAAACAGAAAAAAAAAAAGAGAAAGAAAGAAAGTGGCTGCACACAAAAAGTCACGTATTATATAATTCTATGTTTATAAAATGTTGAGAATAGTCAAATTATAGACACAGAAAGATTGGTGGTTGCTAAGGGATAGGAAAAGGGAGAATGAAGAATAACTGCTAATGGGTACTGACTGGGGTTTTCTTTTTAGGGTGAGAAAAATATCCTGGTGTTAGATAGTGGTACCAGTTGCATAACTTGTTAAAAAAGAAAAAAAAACAAAAACTAAAAACTACTCAATTATATGTATTTTACAAAAAAGAGATGGTGGCTTGGACAAGAATATAGCTATGAAGGAGAACTGATCAAATTCTAGATACAATTATGCATGAAGAGCTGATTGGATTTGCTGTTAGGGTAGATGTGGAGTGAGAGAAAAAGCAAAGTTACAGATGTGCTCCCAGGTTTTGGGCCTTGGGGTTTACACTTGGTATAAAAGCACTCTCTGTAGTCCCACTCTGTTCCTGAAGAAGCACCTGATGGAATCTGGTACAAGGTCTCCATTTGCTAAAATTCTCTCATCATTAATAACCAAACACTACCACTTGGTTATATTTACATCTCTGCTTATCTTTTTCATTCCTAAAGAAATTCTATTGACATATTCCATAGGGTTGAGCCAGTGAAAGAATGTAGCTGCTATTAACTGAGATGAGATGCTCATATTAGGGTAGAAAGGTTCAAAGTTTAGTTTTGGGCACACTGGTTACTGACTTTGACTTAACCAGATTCTAAACTGTTTCCTATATGTACCTTAAGTTAATCTAGACTTCAATGAAATGGAACACATCATCCTAACCATTATTATTGTGAAATACGATTTCTCCCAGCCTAGGAGTTGTTCAGAGTTTGAATTAGTGGTAGGTGCTAAACATTTCAGAAGCAATGAAGAAAAATAAATAAATAAATATTTATTATTTAAAGAAACAGAACCCCCTGACCACCCGCCTCCCGCTGGCAAAAAAAAAAGAGTCAAGCATAGGTATTATCTTCTACCAAGTATAAGCCAAGTATCTGGTTCTTCCACAGCACCCTTGATAATCTCCATCACAGACTTTGTGACCGTATTATTCAAAATTTCCCTGTACCTTTCTTCCATAAAAAGAACTCCTTAAGAAATCGGACCAGGTCTTCACATCTACAGAGCATAGCACAGTATAAATATAACAAGTCTTTTGTAAATATTTTAAATATATGATTCCAGAATTGAGCAATAACATTCCAACTTTTTGGTATAAATTCCAAATTATTCAGTAGGCAAAAAAAAAAAAAAAAAAAAAAATTATGGAGGCCAAGAAAACTAAAGAGAAGCATTAATTAGTAATATCAATAGCAGTACTATTAATCTAAGATGTTAACATTAGTGAATGAGTACTGTGTTCCAAGCATTAATTATTCCAAGAGTTTTATATTAATTAGTTCATATAATTCCAATATAACCCAATTAAATAGGTATTAAATTATTCTCATTTTAAGACTGAGGAAACTGAGGACACATAGAGAGGAATGGTAATTTGCCTAAGGTAAGTTAGTACAATTTAGCAAGACTGAATTTCGAATAGTCTGACTTTAGAGCCTGTCTTAATCACTGTGCTATATTAGCAGGTTATATATATATATGGTTTAGAAATACATTCATACAGTTTGTAATTATGGATACATGAAAACTGTATACACTATTTCAAATTCAGCTTTTTGAAAATGACTATCAAACCATTGTCAATTTTGAAAATATTTTTAATGAGGTATAATTCACATACTATAAAACAAACATATTTTAAGCACTAAGTTCATCAGTTCTGACAAATGCATACATTGTATAATCTAGACCACAATCAAGGAATATCACTATTCCCACAAAAATTCCCTCCTGTTCTTTCCTACTGAATTCCTTTTCCCCACCAAAGCAAGAAGAAATCAATCTTGATTATGATAACCATAGATGATATGGTTTGGCTGCATCCCTACCCAAATCTTATCTTGAATTGTAACTCCCACAATTCCCACGTGTTGTGGGAGGAACCCAGTGGGAGATGACTGAATTATGGGGTGTGTCTTTCCTGTTCTGTTCTTGTGATAGTGAATGAGTCTCATGAGATCTGATGGTTTTAAAAATGGGAGTTTCCTGCACAAGCTCTTTCTTTGCCTGCCATCATTGATGTAAGACATGACTTGCTCCTCCTTGCCTTCTGCCATGATTTTGATGCCTCCCCAGCCACGTGGAACTATGAGTCCAATTAAACCTCTTTCTTTTGTAAACTGCCCAGTCTTGTCTTTATCAGCGGCATGAAAAAGGACTAATACAGTAAACTGGTACTGGGAGTGGGGCGTTGCTGAAAAGGTACTCAAAAATGTGGAAGCAGCTTAAAAAGTGGGTAAAAGGCAGAGGTTGGAATAGTTGGAGGGCTTAGAAGAAGATACCAAAATGTGGGAAAGTTTGGAACTTCCTAGAGACTTGTTGAATGGCTTTGACAAAAATGCTGACAGCAATATGAACAATAAGGTGCAGGCTGAGGTAGTCTCAGATGGAGATGAGGAACTTGTTCCCAAACTGGTGTAAGGGTGACTTTTGTTATGTTTTAGCAGAGACTGGTGGCATTTTCCCCTGCCCTAGAGATCTGTGGAACTTTGAACATGAAGAAGATGATTTAGGGTATTGGAGGAAGAAATTTCTAAGCAGCAAAGCATTCAAGAGGTGACCTGAGTGCTGTTAAAAGCATTGTTTTATAAGGGAAGCAGAGCATAAAAGTTTGGAAAATTTGCAGCCTGGCAAGGTGACAGAAAAGAAATCCCATTTTCTGAGGAGAAATTCAAGCTGGCTGCAGAAATTTGCATAAGAAACAAGGAGCCAAATGTTATCCCCAAGACAATGGAGAAAATGTCTCCAGGCATGTCAGAGGTCTTCACGGCAGCCCCTCCTATCACAGGCCTGGAGGCCTAGGAGGAAAGCATGGTTTCGTGGGTCAGGCCCAGGGTCCACGTGCTGCATGCAGCCTAGGGACTTGGTGCCCTGCATCTCAGCCACTCCAGTCATGGCTGAAAGGGTCCAATGTAGAGCTCAGGCCATGGCTTCAGAGGGTGCAAGTCCCAAGCCTTGGCAGCTTCCATGTTGTGTTGAACCTGTGAATGCACAGAAGAATTGGAGTTTGGGAACCTCTGCCTAGATTTCGGAAGATGTATGGAAATGCCTAGATGCCCAGGCAGAAGTTTCCTGCAGGGGTGGGGCCTTCATGAAGAACCTCTGCTAGGGCAGTGTGGAAGGGAAATGTGGGGTCAGAGCCCCCACACAGAGTTGCTACTGGGGTACCACCTAGTGGAGCTGTGAGAAGAGGACCACTGCCCTCTAGACCCCAGAAGGGCAGATCCACTGACAGCTTGCACCGTGTGCCTGGAAAAGCCACAGATACTCAATGCCAGCCCATGAAAACAGCCAGGAGGGAGGCTGTACAGGGGCGCAGCTGCCCAAGACCATGGAAACCCACCACTTGCATCAGCATGACCTGGATGTAAGAGAGTCAAAAGAGATCATTTTGGAGTTTTAAGATTTGATTGCCCGGCTGGATTGCGGAATTGCATGGGGCCTGTAGCCCCTTTGTTTTGGCCAATTTCTTCCATTTGGAATGGCTGTGTTTACCCAATGCCTGTACTCCCACTGTATGTATCTAGGAAGCAACTAACTTGCTTTTGATTTTACAGTCTCACAGGAAGAAGGGACTTGCCTTGTCTCAGATGAGATGCTGGATGTGGACTTCTGAGTTAATGCTGAAATGAGTCAATACTTTGGGGGAACTGTTGGGAAGGCATTATTGGTTTTGAACTATGAGAACACGAATGAGATTTAGGAGGGGCCAGGGGCAGAAAAATATGGTTTGGCTGTGTCCCCACCCAAATCTCATCTTAAATTGTAACTGCCACAATTCCCACGTGTTGTGGGAGGAATCCGGTGGAAGGTGATTGAGTTAAGGGGGCAGATTCATTTCCTGTGAGTGAATGAGTTTCACGAGATCTGATGGTTTTAAAAACAGGAGCTCCCTGCATAAGCTCTCTCTTTCTTTGCCTGCAGCTATCAAAGAAAGGCATGACTTGCTCCTTGCCTTCTGCCATAATTCTGAGGCCTGCCCAGTCACATGGAACTGTAAGTCCAGTTAAACCTCTTTCTTTTGCAAATTGCCCAGTCTTGGGTATGTCTTTATCAGCAGCATGAAAGTGGACTAATACAACAGATTATTAGTTTTATTAATTCTAGAACTTATCACAAATGGAATCAAACAGTATGTGCTTCTTTCACATACAAGGAATTTTGAGACAAATCCATACAGTTTCATAGATCACCCCTTTTTATTGCTTAGTAATAATTCATTGTATGAGTAATGTTAAGAATCAAGATGCTATGAACGTTCTTATACAAGGCTTTTTGTCAACATGCTTTCATTTCTCTAATATAAATACCCAGAAATGAAATTTATAGGTTATGGGATAACAGTTTGTTAACATTTGAAGGAACTGCAAAACTGTTTCCCAAAGTGGTTGTATCATTTTACATATACAACAAGGTGTTAAGAGTTTCAGTTGGTGCATATCCTTGCTAACATTTGGTGCTGTAAGCCATTTTCATTTTACTAATTCTAATGGAAGTAAGATAATACCTCACTGTGGTTTTAATTGGAAATTCTACAATGAATAATGACGCTAAGCACTTTTTCATATGAATACTGGCCATATGTATATATTCTTTATGAAGTAACTGCTCAACAGTCTGCATATAACTTTGTCTTCCTTAGTATACTCGATATAAAAGTACTTTCTGTAGTCCCACTAAGATCCTGAAGAAGCTTGTGATCGAATCTGGTCTAAGGTCTTTATTTGCTGAAATTCTCTAATCATTAATAACCAAACACTACCACCTTGTTATGTTTACATCTTTGCTTATCTTTTTTTTTTTTTTTTTGAGACACAGGGTCTCACTCTGTTGCCCAGGCTAGAGTGCAGTGATACAATCACAGCTCACTGCAGCCTCAAGCTCCTGGGCTCAAGCAACCCTCCCACCTCAGCCTCCCAAGTCACTGAGACTACAGGCAAGTGCTACCACACCTGGCTGATTTTTGTATTTTTTGTAGAGAGAGGGTTTTGTCTTGTTGCCTCAGCAGGTCTCAAACTGCTGGGTTCAAGCAAACTGCTCACCTCAGCCTCCCAAAGTGCTGAGGTTACAGGTGTGAGCCATCGTGCTGAGCCCATCTTTTTCATTCCTAAACAAATTCTATTAACATACCTCATGGGGTGAATAAAATCACCTATTACATCATATTTGACTAGACGTAAAATTGGTTTTTTTTTTCTGTACTTTTACCTTCTTTCATTGAGGCCTAAACTAGAGATGAAATAATACTTTTGTGGCAATTCTGTTTTAAACATTAACCGGAATAAGTAGGACACTGGCTGAAGCTTAAATATTTTGGTATTGAAACCTGTTATAATACTTGGTTGAGCCATATGAAATCACCATTTTTACAGGTCAAAATGTTCAAATGTTAACAATTTCATATGGTTTCATGAAACTTAACTACTTTTATTGTTTTGTAAATCACATACTAAATCTTGTTTCAACTTAAAGTATAATTCTTTATATATGAGTTAATTGCTTCCTATCTATTCATCTAATATATATATTTATATTATTAATTTTGCAACTAGCAGAAATGGAAATTGCTATATAACAGTACAAGTTTTAAGACTGTGGTGATGTTATGGTATGAAATTTTCAGTAGAAGATCAACTATGTAAAATTATCCCTTTCTGGTGGATTCTCATTTTTTAAAAAATTCCATTTGATTTTTAATTTACAAAGTTCAGTTATATTTCTAAATTTATCAATTATTAAGAAGGCTGACTTACTGGCTTTAGAAAACAGAACCCTAAAGACCAGATAATTTTTGTTATATAATGCTCTTTTAAGAATTAGGTAGAAGTATGTTTCCAACATCAGCTGATCACCAAGAAAATAATACTGTTAAAGAAATTGTTTTAAGAAAAAACAAGAGGCTTTTAATTTACTAGTAAAAAATAATATTTACTAGCTAAGAAGAGCACCTAAATGCAACCTATTAAATGAAAAAGTCAAAGTCAAAATCTTATTTGCTTTACTTGTTCTTTCAACTTGATTTTTTCTTTTCTTTTTTTTTGAGATGGAGTCCACTCTGTTTCGCCAGGCAGGAGTACAGTGGCGTGATGTCCGCTCACTGCAACTTCTGCCTCCTGGGTTCAAGTGATTCCCTTGTCTGTCTTCTGAGTAGCTGGGACTACAGGCACGCACCACAACGCCCAGCTAATTTTTGTATTTTTAGTAGAGATGGGGTTTCACCATGTTGGCCAGGATGGTCTCAATATCTTGACCTCGTGATCTGCCCGCCTCGGCCTCCCAAAGTGCTGGGATTACAGGCGTGAGCCACCACGCCCGGCCATCACTTGATTTTCTAAAAGAATCTCTTGCTAAAAAGATGAGTGCCTCTTACAAAACTCCACTTCACATAAACTTGCATGTTTAATTGAAAAATGCTTTGACAACATCTATCAGCCTTAAGATAATCACTCCCCTGCAATGTAAAACAAAAAACAAACATTCTTGCTCCTGTCAAACTCAGTTCTGCTTCTCCATAATTTGAATCCAGTGATCCTGGCTCAGCCTTTGAGATATTCTTCCACAAATCTATCTTCTAAATGTCCGAAGACATTTATGTCTGAGTAAATTTCTGCTAAAGCATTTTCAGTTCATTCAATCGTCTTCTTTGTGGTTGTTCCCATAATGGACTTCACTATATTAATGTTTCTTTTAGAGTTTGCCATTCAAACAGAAATACCATGCTCCAGGGATGATCTCATCCAAGTCAAATGAGATGATGCCCCACATTATTTTAGGCACTAAATATATATTAGTGACAACTAAGATCCTTATCTTTATGAGGAGGCAAAAATCATTACAATGTTTTCTACATTCAACCTTTGCAACAATGAGAGACCTATGTGAACAAGACAGTTTACTATGTTTGTCAATAACAGTTCCACTGTGTTGGGTTAAAGCTAATTGGAATGTCATGTCATAGTACATCTCATTTATAATAAGCATAAACACATGTAACTGAAAATTTGAGATAAATTACCGTCCTTCGCCAGAAAATATGCATTTAATATTCACCTAAAATCTATTCCTTACAAGTTGAGGCCTTTCACAGGTGCCTGCAGCCCCTCTTACAGATCTTAGAGCCATACTATTCACTATTACATCACCAATTGTTTAGCATAGTACCTATTACACAGGCACCTATGTAACAGAATTTATAAATTTAATGAAATAAAGGAATGTTAGTATGACAATCAGGTGTTGAAAAATTGAATTTTATTATACAAAACCAGAGAGTCAATAAACCAAATGATTTCTGAATGGTCCCAAATATTTCTACATTATTTGGGCAATGTTCCCTGGCTCACTGTAAATAGAAATATATGTATTAATAGATGCCATCAAAATGGCTAAAAATAACCTGGCACCACTTTCTAAAGAAATTTGTGGTTGTGAAAATGAGAAAAGTATAGGACGGGCCTGGAGGCTCACATCTGTAATCCCAGCACTTTGTGAGGCCACAGCAACTGAATAGCTTGTGCTCGGGAGTTCGAGACCAGCATGGTCAATGTGGCGAAACCCCGTCTCTACTAAAAGTACAAAAATTAGCCAGGCGTGGTGGTTCACACCTGTAATCCCAGCTACTTGGGAGGCTGAGGCAGAAGAACTGCTTGAACCTGGGAGGCAGAGGTTGCAGGGAGCTGAGATTGTACCACTGCACTCCACACTCCAGCCTGGGTGACAAAGCGAGATCTTGTCTCCAAAACAAAAAAAGGGAAAACTGTGTGTAGGCATTATTCTACACAAGCATCTCCTTCTAAACAACTGCCACATACACCATTTTGTTTATCAAAAACAAATTTTAACAAATGGAAAGAAGTTTTGTGTGTGTTGGGGTGTGTGTGTGTGTGTGTGTGTGTGTGTGTGTGTGTGTGTGTGTGTTTTAAAAGGGCAGAAGCCCAAGGAATAAAACATGGAGAAATGGTTAAGCATGAGAAGAGGTGAAAGCAACACCACGGAAATTTTCCGACCTTTCTGCTGATAGGTATTTCTTTAGTGAATAAACTAAATTTCAGTCTTTGGAATTACAAAGGTTTTGTAAGAAAAGCGAATAGTTGGCCGGGCACGGTGGCTCACGCCTGTAATCCCAGCACTTTGGAAGGCCAAGGCAGGCAGATCATAAGGTCAGGAGATCCAGACCATCCTGGCTAATACAGTGAAACCTCGTCTCTACTAAAACTAAAAAAAACTTAGCCAGGCATGGTGGCGGGCGCCTGTAGTCCCAGCTACTCAGGAGGCTGAGGCAGGAGAATGGCATGAATCCGGGAGGCGGAGCTTGCAGTGAGCCAAGATCATGCCACTGTACTCCTGCCTGGGCGACAGTGAGACTCTGTCTCAAAAAACAAAAGAAAAGCGAATAGTTAAAAAGTTAAAAAGGTGGAAATAAAAAGAGAAAAGGTTTATTGAGTATGTATTACAGTGCCAGCACCATTTCTCATACATTCCTCGCGACAACTTTTTGAGGAAGTATTATCACTTTCATTTTAAAGTATAGGAATGTAACTCTCAGAAACATTAAGTACAGTTAGTCCTCCATATCCACAGATCAAAATATTTAGAAAAAAATAAACTAAAGCTAATACAATAAAAATACAAGCTAAAACTACAGTATAACAATTTTATACCTAGCATTTACATTGCATTAAGTATTATAAGTATATGGGAGGATGTGCACAAGTTACACACAAATATTATGTAAAGGGCTTAACCATTTGCAGATTTTGTTATTCATGAGGGTCCTGGAACCAGTGCCCCATGGATACCAAGGGACAAATGGTAAGTGGATGAACCCAGATTCAAAAATAACTATTAACTCTAAAATTTCACATCATGCATTAAGGTATAATCTACTTAAAACAGTACACATTAGACCTTTTTTGTTTTTTGAGATGGAGTCTCGCTCTGTTGCCCAGGTTGGAGTGCAGTGGCGTGATCTTGGCTCACTGCAAGCTCTGCCTGCTGGGTTCAAGCGATTCTCCTGCCTCAGCCTCCCAAGTAGCTGGGATTACAGGCGTGTGCCACCACATCCAGCTAAATTTTTTTGTATTTTAGTAGAGACGGGGTTTCGCCATGTTGGCCAGGATGGTCTCGATCTCCCGACCTTGTAATCCGCCCACCTCAGCCTCCCAAAGTGCTGGGATTACAGGCGTGAGCCACCGTGCCCAGCCTTCCAGTTCTTTTTATTTTGAACTCCTCTCATAAATTACACCTCTGCCTCACAGGTTCAAGCAATTCTCCTGCCTCAGTCTCCCGAGTAGCTGGGAGTACAGGTGTGTGCCACCATGCCCGGCTAATTTTTTGTATTTTTAGTAGAGATGGGGTTTCACCATGCTAGCCAGGCTAGTCTCGAACTCCTGACCTCATGATCCTCCCGCCTCGGCCTCCCAAAGTACTGAGATTACAGATGTGAACCACCGCACCCACCCCATTAGACATCATTTTAAACAACTGTGACTTATCAATAGTAATCGTTATTTCACTGTCATATTTTCTTCATCTACAAAGAAGAAAAGAATGTTTTCAACAACTACACAAGGTTAATATGGGAAATAATAGAAACAGTGGTATAATGTCATGAATAGATCATATTTGGTCTTTGTATTCAAAGGAGAAATGGTAAATAAATTTTAGTTTAGGACTACTTTGTTTACTTGTGTTTAGCAAATTAATTACAAGGAAAATAATGTAATGATACATGCTTATAAAACAATCTCCCATGAGATTAATCAATATACATTTATTCTTAGGGAATGAAAATTGAGCTTTTCTACGGCTTATTTCTTCAAAGCGTTAATAAATAATCACTAAAAGAAGCTGCTGAAATTCAAAATGGGACAAAAAACAGATATGAGTTAATGTCAAGAAAGTTTTTCATAAGCTAGCGGTTAGATAGCTATGAGTTTTCCCTACTTTATAGGACCCCTGATATCTTCCAAATTAATATATACTGTATTTGTGGAATATTTCTAAATAATAAAGTTACAGTGACAGAAAACTAAAGACACAAAGATTCTGTAATAATGGTTCTAGTATTACTCACAGGGTTTTTTTTAAAGTTATATTTCATGGTTACATACTAAATGTTTCTGTTCAAATATATTTGTCAACACAAATTAAAAAATCAAGATTTTTAAAAAGAGAACTATGACAAAAAAGTGCAATGTTCCCAAGATTTCCTCAGAACTCCAATAAAGAAATGTATGCACAGCAAATAGAATATATACTGTGTCAAGATGAAATGAATAAATTAAAATAATTAGAACTAGTTAACGCTGAATAGAAAACTACAGCTAAAGGCTGGGCGTGGTGACTCACGCCTGTAATCCCAGCACTTAGGGAAGCCAAGGCAGGTAGATCATTTGAGGTTGGGAGTTCGAGACCAGCCTGACCAACATAAAGAAACCCTGCCTCTACTAAAAATAACAAAATTAGCTAGGCGTGGTGGCACATGCCTGTAATCCCAGCTACTCGAGAAGCTGAGGCAGGAGAATCACTTGAACCCAGGAGGCAGAGGTTGCAATGAGCCAAGATTGCATCATTGCACTCCAGCCTGGGCAACAAGAGCGAAATTCTGTTTAAAAAAAAAAAAAGAAAACTATAGCTAAATAAGAACCAAACAATGCTTTTCTTGTGCTTTTGTCTAACAATGTATTTTTCTGTCCATATAACTATTCAGATTCTGGCTTCCTGATGTATAAGGTATGTGTATATAATATGGACTGAACTGCTGAATATTTTCATTTACTTGAGAAATAAAAAACTAAGTGCGCACTATGGATACTATGCTGGATACTAGGTGAGGCCTTGAAAACTCCCAAAACCCACAAACAAAAAAATCACTTCTGTCTCATAGATAACATCCTAGTTTTTAAACGAGATCAATGTATAAAACACATAAATAAGTGTAAAAAGGTTTAGATACCTGACAATGCATTTCCATGAAGAGCCATCTTGATCATCTTGTTCTTCTATGTACATTCTGACATTGTGATCTTGATCCAATTGGTACCAGTACATGAGGCCATCTTTGTCTCGCCCAATTGGCTGGAGACGCATAGTATCGGCATCCTCCTCATTAATAATATTCTTGAATTTGAGATTGTCATCAAACTGACACTCGCAGAGGTACTGAAAAATAGTCATAACACGGCAAAAATATTTCTCCGTCACAATAAATATGATACAACCGTAGAATTGATTCAGGGAAAGCAGTGGACAGAACACACATGCTGCATTCCTTCTTTCACTATCCTCTCCCCACTTTCATACATACTGTTTAGAATAGCCAACATTTTAAGGAATATTTTATATTAACACCATACCAATTTATAGGTTTAACACAATCACTGACACACAAATCAAGTTTTATTTCAAAAGGAATGAGCCCGTTTGCACTAAAAACTCCCAAATCATCTCATGGTGTAAGATTTTCTGTTTTAGGCCAGGCACAGTGGCTGACACCTGTAATCCCAGCCCTTAGGGAGGCCAAGGCAGGAGGATCGCTTGAGTCCAGGAGTTAAAGACTAGCCTGGGCAACATGGTGAAACCCTGTCTCTACAAAAAATACAAACATTGGCTAGGTATGGTGGTGCATGCCTACAGTCCCAGCTACTCTGGGAGGTTGAGGATGAGGTGAGCTATGATCTCACCACTGCACTCTGGCTCAGGCAACAGAGCAAGACCTTGTCTCAAAAAAAAATTTTCTATTAAATAAGTTTCATGTAGTTTTTTTCCATTTTCCTTATTTAAAATGACAAATAAAAATTGCATATATTTATGGTATACACCATGGTATTCTGATATATGTGTCTAGTGTGGAATGGCTAAATCAAGCTAATAAACACATCTACTACTTAATGTATTTAGAATTTTTAGTGGTGAAAACATTTAAAATCTAGCCCCTTAGCAATTTTCAAATATACTTTATATTGTTATTATCTACACTCACCATGTTGTACAACTGATCTCCTGAACTAATTCCTCCTGTCTGACTTTTTGTAGCTTGGGCCAGTATCTCCCCAGTCTACCCCTCACCTCCCTAATCCCTGGTAATCACCACTCTACTCTGATTCTATGAGTCTGACTCTTAGATTCCACATTAAGTAATATCATGGGGTATTTCTTTCAGTGCCTGGCTTATTTTACTAACATAATGTCCTCCAGGTTCAACCTTATTGTGATTAATGCTGCAGTGAACACGGGAGTGCAGATACCACTTCAAGAAACAAATTCTACTTCCTTAGGATATATATCCAGTATTAGGATGCTGAATTATATGGTAGTTCTATTTCAAATTTTTTGAGGAACCCCCATGCTATTTTTCATAATGGCCGAACTAATTTACATTCTCACAATCAGCACACAAGGGCTCCCTTTTCTTTCTTGAGACAGAGTCTCATTCTATCACCAGGCTGGAGTGCAGGGGTGTGATCTCGGCTCACTGCAACCTCTGCCTCCTGGGTTCAAGCGATACTCCTGCCTCAGCCTCCCGAGTAGCTGGGACTACAGGGGTGCACCACCATGCCCAGCTAATTTTTGTATTTTTAGTAGGGACAGAGTTTCATCATGTTGGCCAGGATGGTCTTGATCTCTTAACCTCGTGATCTGCCCGCCCCAGCCTCCCGAAGTGCTGGGATTACAGGCATGAGCCACTGTGCCTGGCCTCAAAGGTTCCCTTTTCTGTACATCTTTACCAAACTTGTTATCTCTTGTCTTGTCTTTTTGATAATAGCCATCTTAACAAGCACGAAGTGATATTCCATTGTGGTTCTAAAATGCATTTGCCTGATAATTAGTGATACTGAGCATTTATTCATATATCTGTTGGCCATTTCCTACGTCTTTTTCTGAGAAATGTCTATTGAAGTCCTTTGCCCATTTTTAAATCAGATTGTTTTCTTGCTGTTGTTTGAGTTCTTTATATGGTTTGAATATTGAACTCTTCTAGTAGTTTTACACTTTCGGGTCGGTCTTATATTTAAGTCTTTAATCCACTAAGATAATTTTTGTGTATGGTGTAAGATAAGGGTCTAATTTCATTCTCCTGCATGTGGATGACCAGTTTTCCCAGCACCATTTATTGAATAGACTGTCCTTTGCCCAGTGTGTAATCTTGACACCACTGTCAAAAAGCGACTGACCATGAACACGTGAGTTTGTTTCTGGACTTTCTGTCCTGTTCCAGAGGTCAATGTATCTGCTTTTTACCAGTACCATGTTGTTTGATTACTACAACTTAGTAGATTCTGAGATCAGGTAGCATGATACCTCCAGTTTTGTTCTTTTGGCTCAAGACTGCTTTGGTTATTCAGGTTCCTATGGTTCCATATGAATTTTAGGATTGTGTTTTATTTCTGTGAACAATGCCACTGGAATTTGATAGGGATTGCAATGAATCTGTAGGTCACTTTGGGCAGTATGGACATCTTAACAAGATTAATTCTTCTAATCCATGAACGCAGGACATCTTTTCATTTGTCTTTTTTTTGAGACAGAGTCTCGCTCTGTTGGCCAGGTTAGGGTGCAGTGGCGTGATCTCAGCTCACTGCAAGCTCCGCCTCCTGGGTTCATGCCATTCTCCTGCCTCAGCCTCCCAAGTAGCTGGGACTACAGGCGCCTGCCACCACACCCAGCTAATTTTTTTGCATTTTTAGTAGAGATGAGGTTTCACGGTGTTAGCCAGGATGGTCTTGATCTCCTGACCTCGTGATCTGCCCGCCTCGGCCTCCCAAAGTGCTGGGATTACAGGCATGAGCCACCGCACCCAGCCTCATTTGTATTTTCTTTCATTAATGTTTTGTAGTTTTCAGTACAGAGATCTTTTACCTCTTTGGTCAAATTTACTCCTAAATATTTTATTTTTTGATACTATTGTAATGAATTGGTTTTTATAATTTCTTTTTTGGATAGTCTGTGATTTGTGAGTAGAAACACTTCTGATTTTTGCATATTGATTTTATATCTTGAAATTTTACTGAATTCATTTATTAGTTCTAATAGTCTGTTGGTTGAGCCTTTAGGCTTTTTTATACATAAAATCATGTCATCTGCAAACAGTGACAATTTAACTTCTTCCTTTCCAATTCCGATGACTTATTTCTTTTTGTACCTAATTGTTCTGGCTAGGACTTCCAGTACTATGTTGAATATAAGTGGCAAGTGGGTGTCCTTGTCTAGCTCCTGATGTTAAAGGAAAAGCTTTCAGTTTTTCACAGTTGGGTACCATGTAAGCTGTGGGGTTGTCTTATATGGCCTTTATTGCACTGATACATATTCTTTTCATACCTAATTTGTTGTGAGTTTTTATCATGAAAGCAAAGTTGAATTTTCTCGAATGTTTTTTCTGCATATATTCATATGATCATATAATATTTGTCCTTCATTCTCTTAATGTGGAGCATCACAACTTTATTTAATTAATTAATTAATTTTTTGAGACAGAGTCTTCTCTGTCACTCAGGCTAGAGTGCAGTGGTGCGATCTCAGCTCACTGCAACCTCTGCCTCCCGAGCTCAAGCGATTCTCCTGCCTCAGCCTTCCTAACAGTTGGACTTACAGGTATGCGCCACCATGCCCAGCTGATTTTTGTACTTTTAGTAGAGATGGGGTTTCACTATGTTGTCCAGGCTGGTCCTGAACTCCTGACCTCTAGTGATCCATCTGCCTCAGCCTCCCAAAGTACTGGGATTATAGGCGTGAGCCACCCCCGCCTGGCTTATTTATTTATTTTTTAAAGACAGAGTCTCACTCTGTTACCCAGGCTGAAGTGCAGTGGCACGATCACAGCTTAAGCAATCCTCTGCCTCAACCTCCCCAGTAGCTAGGACTACAGGTACACAACACCACACCCAGCTAGCCAGCTTTTTAAAATATTTTGCAGAGAAGTGGTCTCGCCGTGTTGCCCAGGTTGGTGTTGAACTCCTGGGCTCAAGTGATTCTCCTGCCTCAGCTTTCCAAAGTGCTGGGATTACAGGTGTGAGCCACTGTACCTGGCCATGTATCACATTTATTGATTTGCATATGACAAACAATCCTTGCATTCCGGGATAAATCCCACTTGATCATGGTGAATGATCCCATTTATGTGCCGTTAAATTTGGTTGCTAGTATTTTGTTAAGGATTTTTGCATCTATGTTCATCGGGAATATTTCTTTCCTTATAGTGTTTGTGTCCAGCTTTGGGATCAGTATAATGCTGGCCTTGTAAAATTAGTCTGGAAGTATTTTCTCCTCTTCAGTTTTTTAGAAGACATTGAGAAGGACTAGCATTAGTTATTCTTTAAATGTCTGGTAGAATTCAGCTGTGAAGCCATCATACCCTGGGCTTTTCTCTGATGGGACATTTTTGACTGCTGGTTCAATTTTCTTACTTGTTATTGGTCTGTTCAGATTTTCTATTTCTTTGTAATTCAGTCTTGGTAAGACGCATGCTTCTAGTATTTATCCATTTCTTTCTATATAATCCAAACAATTGTTCATAGTTGTTTCTTTGATCCTTTGTATTTCTGTGGTATTAGTTATAACGTCTCTACTTTAATTTCTGATTTAAGTCTTCTCTCTTTCTTAGCCTAGCTAAGGGTTGTCAGTTTTGTTTATATTCTCAAAAACCAACTCTTAAGTTTTGTTTATCTTTTCTACCATTTTTTTAGTCTCTATTTCATTTAATTTTACTCATATCTTGGTTATTTTCTTCCTTCTACTAAGTTTGGGTTTAGTTTGTTCTTCCAGTTTCTTGCAGTGTAAAATCAGGTTGTTACTTGAGATTTCTTCTTTTTTAATGTGGCCATTGATTGCTATAAATTTCCCTCTTAGATTTGCTTTTGCTGCATTTTGTAAGTTCTGGCATGTTGAGTTTCCATTTTCATTTCTCTCAAGAATTTTAAAATTTCCTTTGGATTTTTTTTTTTTAACATGCTGGTTATTTTCAGGATACATGGTATAAAACTTTCTATAATCTTTCTTCCAGGTTTTAGGTGAACATTATTCTTCAAAGGACTATCTGTTTTTGAAAGCCTGAGACATATGCAGTTTTCAAGGAAGGTAGATTTTCACTGATAGCTGGCTCTGGAGAATTCTCTTAAAAAAAAGATATTCACATACTAGACTGGAAGAACTAACTAATTTTTGGTTATATATTTCGTATATGATTAGGGTATAAGTCAAATTTCTTCCTGGGTATCACTGCCCAGGCAGACAACACATTAAGTTACTTCCTATTACAGCCCTTATGCCTTTGCCTATGTCAGCTATCCCAGTGGTCTCTAAACATTTTTGATCAAGCATCCTTACTACTAAAAAAATTTGTAACACATCCTGAAAAGTTATATGTGTGTATTATATCCACTTTCTTATGTATTTACATAATACACTAACATATATATATGCACTAATATACAATATATGTAATACTAAAGTATTACATACGTTTCAGCAGCATCCCCCTAACCTAGAGGTCAGTATGGATACTAAAGTATTACAAACATTATAGGAATGCACAAAAAGGTATTTCAAAAATTGGGATTAATAAAAGTTATGAGTATAATTTCTATAACTTTGACTAGCAAGGAATCACCCTAATTACCCCCTTGGGACCACAAGCTGGTCTAGAGACAGATGAACCTGCATGATTATACACTCTGAAATCTGAGTTTACTATGACATTTGGTTTTTTTTTTTTTTTGAGATGGAGTCTTGCTCTGTCGCCCGGGCTGGAGTGCGGTGGCCGGATCTCAGCTCACTGCAAGCTCTGCCTCCCGGGTTCCCGCCATTCTCCTGCCTCAGCCTCCCGAGTAGCTGGGACTACAGGCGCCCGCCACCTCCCCCGGCTAGTTTTTGGTATTTTTAGTAGAGACGGGGTTTCACCGTGTTAGCCAGGATGGTCTCGATCTCCTGACCTCGTGATCCGCCCGTCTCGGCCTCCCAAAGTGCTGGGATTACAGGCTTGAGCCACTGCGCCCGGCCAACGTTTGGTTTTCTAAGGCATCTTTTTGATCTTGAAGACTTCTGTGTAGGCACCAACAGCAATCAACATCTAACAGCAAAATAACACCTACTCTATAGTCTTATCTATCTCCAAAATAATAATATGTATACTGACATTATATTTTAAGGTTCATCACAAAATCTTGAGGTCTTTTGAATAAAGAAGCCTACTTACAAAATACTATAAATTTTATAAGTAGCAAAAACTTCATTAATGTTTTCACAAAGAATATTTTTCCCCACTATTATGCTGGCCACTTTGCTACTAATTAGGGCCAACAATAGGAAGTGGGCAGGAAAAGAAAGGAAAATTCAAACTTGTAAAAAAGCCTACTTTGAGATGACCCATTGAAATCAAGTTGGTTTGGTTATGTGAGGGTTGTATTAAGTACAAAATGACATGCTCCCAGTCATCCAGAAAATAGTATCAAATTGCTAATTTAGTAAATCAGTAGAAAATTATCCACAGTTTATAGTATATAGTATATAGTAATGAAGGTTGAAAACAATGAATAAAACTAATTTGGACCAACTGCTTGCCCATGTTATTACTGTCCCTACAAGAAGAGATAATTAAACCTAGATATACGTATGCATTAAAAAAAAACAGTACTTTAAAGAATAGATTGTTTGTCACCAAAAAATAGACTCCTCTTCTGCTAATAATAAAAATGTCTACTTTTAATTTATTTTCCAATTTAACCAGAAGTCAAAAATTAAATTTTAAATTAAAATAACTGTAACAAATAATAAATTTATTACCTTTAAGAGTGCTAGTTTGCATTCAACACTCATTTCAAGATAGCCCTTCTTCTCCATCTCCCATGCCCAGGTACTGTTAAACTCTTGGCATATCTGTCAGATAAAGTTAACATCTTAATACATGAAGGCAATTTCTGTTTTATTTATATTGGTAGGCTTGTACAATTATGCTATCTATTCTTGTTAATACATGTTTATAAAGAAAAGAGGTTTACACCAAACAGTCCAATCCAACTGCACCCTAAAATGCATACTACTTAAAATGATGAAAAGTATTTACTATTGTTTGAAAACCGAATTTAGGGTAAGAAGGGATCTCTGTAGCTCTCTTCTCTGCTATCAAGAACTTTATACATACTTTCTAGACACATTTCCCACATGAGAGTAATTATTTGATCCCATCTCTCCAAATGGCTGGAAGTTCCTTTAGGACGATGACAAAAATTTATTCATCTTTATGCCTAGGACAGAATTAGTTCAAAAAACATGCCAAATTGTATGCATACTTTTAACCATGCCTCTCTCGAACTCATTATTCTACTATATAGGAGTAAAGCTAAAATTCCATTCTTGGCATATGAAAACTTACGTAACTTGGCTTTAAGATAAACGTCTAGGCTTCTCTTTCTACACAAGCATTTCAGGCAAACCAGAGCCACTGTAACAGACCAAAGAAGATCTGAATAACCACTGCACTTCAAAGCCAGTGCAAGAAACTTTTTCTCATTTTAGCAGCATCCCCCTAACCTAGAGGTCGGAGGAAGCCAGTAAGGGAAGTTAACACACAGTGAAATGCAAATGGGTTCTATGAAATGCAAACAGGTTCTATGACCTCTGTGAGTTAGTTTTCTCAGCAATAAAACCAGAACAGTAATAATATTATCTTAAAGGCCATTAAGTAGGCATAAAATGATACAAAATGCCAGCAATTTCACATATTTCTTGCAATTCAAGGAGCAAAGAGCATAATGAGGGCCGAAGGAGAAGAACCAACACAAGGCAAGAGATTAACCTGGAGTACAGGGAATGAGATAGACAGGAGAAAAACAAGCTGGCTCTCTCAGGTGGGTTACCCTTTTCCTAGCCTGCACTAGTGTCATCTCTTTTCATCGATTTGTGTAATAAAATAATAGATTAGTATTAATATAGAAAAAGAATACAAAACAAGCAGTATGGCCAGGAACAATATAATAGAGGATCTTTTTTTTTTGAGATAGGTCTCACTCTGTCACCCAGGGTAGACTACAGTGGCACAATCACATATCACTGCAACCTTGACCTCTCTAGGCTCAGGTGATCCTCCTACCTCAGCCTTCCGAGGAGCTGGGGTTACAGTCACGTGCCACCACGCCTGGCTGATTTTTGTATTTTTTGTAGAGACAGGGTTACTCCATGTTGCCCAGATGGACAATGGACAGTCTTAAAAGACTCACAGGAAGCATAAGTTTCTCATTCTCTAGAATATATTACTTCCTCTGGCTGACAGTGTTATGTTTAGAGAGAGAGAGAAAAAAAAAAAGATATACAGAAAAAGGGAAAAATAGAAATATTACACGAGGAAGACCCTAAAGTTATTACATCAAAAGCTAAAATGTCAGAATCTGAATAGACACTTTACCACAATGAGAAAGATAGTAATAAATGTTGGTGAGGATATAGAAAATTTGAATGCTCACAGGTTGTTAGTGAGAACGTAAAATGGTACAGTTGCCTGGGAAAACAGCTTGGCAGTTTCTAAAATGTTAATATTTAGTTACCATATGACTTAGCCATTATACTCCTATTTACACGAGACAGAGGAAAACATGCATCCACACAAAAACTTGTATACAAATGTTCCTAGCAGTATTATTCACAACTGCCAAAAGGTGGAAGCAACCCAAATGTCCACTAACAGGTGAACGGATAAACTGTGGTACATCACACAATGGAATTTTATATAGCCATAAAAAGAAATGAGGTAATGATATACTATAGCATGGATGAGGCTTGAAAACATCTTAAGTGAAAGAAACCAGACACAAAAGGCCACATATTGCATGATTCCATGTATATGAAATGTCTAAAACAGTCAAATCCATATAGGTAAAAGTAGATTCACAGTTCCCACTGGATAGGGGAAGGAAGGAATGGGAAGTCACTGCTGATGGGTAGGCAGTTTCTTTTCAGAGTAATAAAAGTGTTCTCAAATTAAGATAATTATGATGGTTGTACATTCCCTGTAAATACACTAATAAACACTAAATTGTTTATTTTTAAAGGGTAAATTTTCTGGTAGGTGAATATGTCAAATTTTTAAAAAAGAGAGACAATCAACAATGCAGAGTCCTGCTATGACCTGAATGAAGCATTTATTGAGTGCTTGGTTGACTACCAGGCCCCTAGAAGAAGATAACATCGGCTGACTATCCCAGAGGCTAATGCCAAGTATGGGAAGCTCATCCTTAGTATCTGAGAGGTGAAAAATGACATAGCTCCAACGTTTGGCCAACAAACCAGATACGGAAGCACAGCCAATGGCTCACGGTGTCACAAATTCCAAAAACAACAACTACTGATTTGCATCTATGTGTAAAAGGGGAGGATAAAAAAAGAGAAATGGATATAAAGATGATAAAAATCCTTTGCCCCCACACTGCTTAACTTAAATTTGCTGACCTTTATTTATAGCATTTAGGGTACAACACATTTGTCTTGCAGATTTCAAAGATAAATTTACTACTCATTTTGTATTTCTGAAACGGAGTCTCACTGTCACCCAGACTGGAGTGCAGTGGTGCGATCTCGGCTCACTGCAACCTCCGCCTCCCAGGTTCAAGCGATTCTCCTGCCTCATCCTCCCGAGCAGCTGGGACTACAGGCGCCCGCCACCATGCCTGGCTAATTTTTGTATTTTTTATAGAAACGGGGTTTCACCATATTGGCCAGGATGGTCTCGAACTCCTGACCTTGTGATCCACCTGGCTTGGCCTCCCAAAGTGCTGGGATTACAAGCGTGAGCCACACGCCCGGCCCATTTTGTATTTCTTTAAGGGCAATTTAGACATACTGCTGTGCCATTTGATGTTAAAAAAAAAAAAAAAAAAAATCCACTAATTAGCTATGCACAAAACAGCCATAACCTACTGTTACCACAAAATGAACACTGCAAATAAAACTTGCAAATAAAAAGATTATTCAAAAAGACATCTAAATAATTCTTAGGCAAAACTATCTAATCTACACCCAGGATAAACAAACTTTTTCTCAGGGCCAAAACAAGAAATAATTTAGGCACTGTGGGCCATAGGGTCTCTCTTGAATCTATTCAAATCTACTATCATGGTGCAAAATCAGCCATAGAATATACATAAATGAATAGCATGGCTGTATTCCCGTAACACTTTGTTTATGGATAATGAAATTTGAATTTAATCTTTACATGTCACCAAATATTATTCTTCGAGTTTCTCTCCAAATTATCTAAATACGTAAAAACCATGCTTGGCTTTTTGAGACAGGTACGAGGCAGGATGTGGCTCATGAGCTATAATCTGCCTAGGCAGCCAGACATTAGCTGTGTCTATCAGAGACTGTCTATAACGGTGAATTCTTGGGTCCTGGAAGCAACCAGATCCTAATTACATTGGTAATTCATATTAATTCCCCATGCTCCAACTTGATTCAGACCAAGAAGCCTTATAATTATAATTTGGTTTTACATGCAATTTCTCTTGAGGGAGAGAATGTTCTAATATCCAAAACATGAACAATTTGACATAACATTCATACCTATTATCACCATAAATCATTATTCTATAATGCTTGTTTTGTTTGATTCTCTATAAATCTAGCTGACAGGTCAGGTCCTATTGCATTCTCCTGCATGGTGCTTGAGGGACAACCGTTCTCCTGATATAACACCAGAATCAATGTTTGGTGCCTTCAAGGGTGAAGGTCAAATATGTGGCCAGGGAGGCATCCTGGCCACCAGTCTACTGCCATTCCAATACCCCCTGCATCTTTTCCTCCTAACCTCTACATACAGGTAAACAAAGCGGAGGATAAGGATGGAAAATGTTGGGTGGGAGCTTTATTAAAGGTTCCATATCAGCTCAATATATATAGGAAAGGTGACTTCACATGCCTACAGAGCAAATATATACACTTTATCTCAGTGGGATCATTAACTGATTTATCTTGGATTTATATAAACAATCAAAGTACCAATAATTCTTTTGGATAACTCATAAGAAATTTAAAAAGAGATTCTAAGAGCCTAAGGTCTCATCCCTGGGGGGAGCTAGCCCCCATTAAGTTCCAGTCTGGAAAAACCCAAGGCTCTCAAAGGAATTTACTTCTGATTCCAGCCAACATCTGACTGAAGACAGGTCGCAGACCTTCCCTTCCCATTTATTAAACAAACAAATTTAAAATTGTAAATCCTTCTTCTGTACCCTTGAGATGCATATGTATCTCCTAAGACTCAGAATATCTTTCTGAAGGACCTGAAGGCCCTTCCTTTGAAATGTAACCAACAGACAGGGCCTTAGCCTACCAGTCTCTGTGAGAGGGTAGACGCCTAATTTCCATTAATGCTAGTTAGAAGACAAAAATGACATAATCATAGAAAGTCAACAACGTTCTTAGCTGCTTTTTAAATTTTTCACTTCCATAACTTGACTAAAGCTCCCCCATTCCTCCCACTCCTCTCCCTATTCCTTCTTTCTCCCTTATAAACACCCAGTCACCTCTGCACAAATTCGAACACAACACAGCTCCTTCCTGTACTGCGATAGTTACTAAGTAAAATCTGTCTTTATCAGCTTTAACTAGTGTCAGGCTTTATCTTTGACAAGGGGAATCCTTGGAGATCATTTAGATCCAAATCCTTATTTTACAATTGAGAAACATAAAGTTGATAGAGATTCACTTAACCAGTGATTCCACAAATATTACTCTGTGCAGACTAAATGGCAGTAACTAACTAGTCTAGGAGCTCAGATACCGTGGTGAAAAAGACAACCCATTGAAACTGATACAGGAGAGTGAAAGAAATTATTTAGGCAGATAGTGAGGGCAAAAGAGTCCTCAGCAGAACTTCCCTTGTAACAAATAGCAGCCCAAGAAGTTATTTATTTTTCTAACAAAGAACAGCCTGAAAAAATCGAGCTGCAAACATAAATATGGAGGCTGAAAGCTTGCACGGGGGAATGCTGGCAGCTGTGCCAATAGAAAAGGGCTACCTGGGGGCCAGGCATGTCCACCATGGAAACTCCATCTTCCCTTTTTCATTAGCACGTGCACAGTAAGAAAGAAATGGGGAACATGGCACAGCTCAGGCTGAAAACTCGCCTGCATAATAAAAGACTAAGGTGGGGGATGCCAGAGATTCGCTCCTATGCGAATGGCACACCTGTTCTTAACTGGTTTTTCATGCCCTATGTAGATCAGACACCACCTCCCCATCATTTCATCTATAAAACCTCCTGCATGTCACAGTAGATTGGCAACCCATTTTTCTGGGACCCCTCTCTGTGGCTGAGAGCTATTCTCTCTTTTGCCTATTAAACTTCCACTCTTAACCTCACTCTCTGTGTAACTGAGTCCTTGATGTCCCTGGCTGTGAAACAATAAACCTTGGATGTCACCCCAGATAAGGTCGCAAACTGTCAGAGGCATCTGAACCAGAGCAGCTTCATGTTGAATAGGAGCTGAGTAAAATAAGACTGAGACCTACTGGGCTGCATTCCCAGGAGGTTAAAGCATTCTAAGTCACAGGACAAGACAGGAGGTCGGCACACGATAAAGATCATAAAGACTTTGCTGATAAAACAGTCAAGAAGCCACCCCAAACCCCCCAAAAGCACAAGATGGCCACGAGAATGACCTATTTGTCCTTACTGCTACACTCCCCCTGGACCAAAACAGTCTACAAAAGAGATGGCAACACCAGAAAGTTACCCTATATGGTCTAAAAATGGGAGGCATGAATAATCCATCCTTTGTTTGGCATATAATCAAGAAATAACCATAAAAACGGGCAAGCAACAGCCCTCAGGGTTGCTCTGCCTATGGAGCAGCCATTCTTTTATTCCTTTACTTTCTTAATAAACTTGCTTTCATTTTACCTTATGGATTTGCCTCAAATTCTTTCTTGTGTGAACTCCAAGAACACTCTCTCTTGGGGTCTGGATTGGGACCTCTTTCTGGTAACAAAATCGCCTTTGCAAAAATTATACTAGTGAGAACATTATGGCAATGGGGGAGATCTGATCTAGCCAACTCCCATCTTACCTTTAATCTGCCCTTAATTATTCCTGGGCTTAAATTTTGGGAGACATTTAGTTTACAATTTAAATGACAAAGGCCCTTCCCCAAAACTCAACTGCCTTTTTGTAAAGCTAATGAGACACCACTAGGCTAGGAGGACAGAGGAGCCTGAACTAACTAAGGTGTGCAAACTTGTCCAACGCGTGGCCCACACCAGGATGGTTTTAAATGCGGCCCAATACAAATTTGTAAACTTTTTTAAAACATGAGAGTTTTTGTGTTTTTTAAAGCATATCAGCTATCATTCATGTTAGTGTATTTTACGTGTGCCCCAAGGTAACTCCTCTTCTTCCAATGTGACCCAGAGAAGCCAAAAGACTGGACTCCCCCGGTACAGGTAAAGGACTGCCAGCCATTATTCAGAAGGTAAAAAGACATGCAACTTCTCCAATTATTCCTGCAGATAACATCACTATTGTGCAACCTAAGATTGGCATTTTGAGAGGTCTTTCCAGGTTTGTTGCATGTCTAATGACCAGTGGCTCCACCTGGACCTGCCAACCTGTGGCCCCACCCAGCAACGACCAAGTATGCAGGAAGACCATTTCTCTTGCATCTCCAACCAATAAGCAGTAAGCAACCATTGCCTAGCCACTCCGCCCCTTCCCCTAAACTGTGTTTGAAAAATCCTAGCCCCCAAATGCTAGAGGAGACTAATTTGAATAATAATTATGACTCTGGTCTTCCCTTTAGCTGGTTCTATCTTGGTAAAACTCTTCCACTACTGTAATTCCCCTGCTCTGCGTGGACAATGGGCATTCGGTGGTTCCACTATCATGATGGAGGTTATATCCTATGAGGCAGTCAAACAGGAAAACTAGTAAGAAAATATCAAGCACTAAAAATGATATGCTGAAAATAAAAAAAAGTAATGTGATACAGAAAGTATGAGTACTACTTTGGGCACTTACTGAAGACCTCATTAAAAAGTTGACATTTGGCTGGGCGCGGTGGCTCAAGCCTGTAATCCCAGCACTTTGGGAGGCCGAGACAGGCGGATCACGAGGTCAGGAGATCGAGACCATCCTGGCTAACACGGTGAAACCCCGTCTCTACTAAAAAAATACAAAAAACTAGCCGGGCGAGGTGGTGGGCGCCTGTAGTCCCAGCTACACGGGAGGCTGAGGCAGGAGAATGGCATAAACCCGGGAGGCGGAGCTTGCAGTGAGCTGAGATCCAGCCACTGCGCTCCAGCCTGGGCGACAGAGCGAGACTCCGTCTCAAAAAAAAAACAAAAAAAAGTTGACATTTGAGACTGGTGTAGGTGACTCATGCCTGTAATCCCAGCACTTTGGGAGGCCGAGGTAGGAGCATCACTTGAACCCAGGAGTTTGAGACCAGCCTGGGTAATGTAGGGAGACTCTGTGTCTACTAAAACTTTTAAAAATTAGGGCTTGGTGTGTGGTGATTCAGTTCTGTAATCCCAGCACACTGAGAGACCAAGGCAGGAGGATCGCTTGAGTCCAGGAGTTTGAGACCAGCCTGGGCAACATGGCAAAACCCTGTCTCTACAAAAAATGAAAAAGAATTAGCCAGGCATGGTGACGCATGCCTGTAGTCCCAGTTAAGGTTGTGGGGTTGGGGTGACGGGGCGGGGCTGAGGCAGAAGCCAGGGAGATGGTGGTTGCAATGAGCTGAGATCACACCACAGCATTCCAGTCTAGGCGACAGTGAGACTCTGTGCCAAAAAAAAAAAAAAAAACTCATAAAAACAAAAACTAAAACTAACAAAATCAGCAGGCATGGTGGCTCATGTGTGTAGTCCCAGCCTGGTATGGCAGTACACACCTATAATCCTAGCTACTAGGGAGGCTGAGGTGGGAGGACTGCTTGAGCCCAGGAAGTCAAGGTTGCAGTGACCTGAGATCTTGCCACTGCACTCCAGCCTGGGTGAGACAGTGAGACTCTGTCTCAAAAAAGAAAAAAGACCAGTGTAAATTAACTAGACTAAGGAGGCAAGTGGCAAAAGACAGGGCAAAATAGATAACCAAAGGCCAAATTATGTAGGTCAGGGTAAGGAATTAAGATTCTATTTCAAATATGATGGGATACCACTAAAGGATTTTAAATAAGGGGAAAATAGTATGATCTGAATTACGCTTCATTTGAAATCATGGCTGCTGTGTAGAAAATGGATTGCAGAGGGGCAAGAAGGGGAAACTAAGAAACCAACCTGAAGGCCAATGGTGGCATGCATTATGAGGGTAGTGGCGATCAGAGAGAAGTAAGCTGTGATTTGGAGGTAGAATTATCAGGACAGCTGATGGAACAGATGTGGAGGGTAAGTGGAAAGAAAAATCAAGGGTAACCCCTGGATTTATCAAGGTTCCCCGGCTTAAACAAACAGGAAAAATGCTTTTAACTAAGGTATTAAAACTGGGAGAAGGAAGTTAACGCAAGATTTGTTTGTACATAAAGATGATGGTATGTATCAGACATCTAAAAAGTGTGTTGCTGAAAGTCATTCAGTGATCTTCTGACTGGGTCACACTGTCTTTACTCAAACCTTTCAAATCTGAATCAAGATTTTTTTTTTTTTTGAGATGGAGTCTTGCTCTGTTGCCCAGGCTGGAGTGCCATGGTGTGATCTCAGCTCACTGCAACCTCTGCCCCCTGGGTTCAAGCAATTCTTCTGCCTCAGCCTCCCAAGTAGCTGGGACTACAGGTACACACCACCACACCCGACTAATTTTTGTATTTTTAGTAGAGACAGGGTTTCACCATACTGGCCAGGCTGGTCTCAAACTCCTGACCTCGTGATCTGCCTGCCTTGGCCTCCCAAAGTGCTGGGATTACAGGTATGAAGAAGAATTTAATAGCTGAGCTCTGGGAAGTGAAGAGCTGCATCTTACTCATATTCGTATCCCTTGACAAAGTTTGAGACAAAGAGCAAGTACAAAACAAACATGATGAGTATTCAAAAGACACACAAAGGTACTGTTTTTATCTTAATTTTAAAAAATTACCTTAACTAGCAATAATTTCTTTAGGTAACACAACACATCCTAAAGAAACTTTTCAGGCCAGGCGTGATGGTTCACGCCTGTAATCCCAGCACTTTGGGAGTGCGAAATGGGCAGATCACCTGAGGTTGGGGGTTTGAGACCAGCCTGACCAACACAGAGAAACCCTGTCTCTGCTAAAAATACAAAATTAGCCGGGCGTGGTGGCACATGCCTGTAATCCCCAGCTACTAGGGAGGCTGAGGCAGGAGAGTCGCTTGAATCCAGGAGGCAGAGGTTGTAGTGAGCTGAGATCACACCACTACACTCCAGCTTGGACAACAAGAGCAAAACTCTGTCTCAAAACAAAACAAAACAAAAAGAAACTTTTCAATTTTTACTAGAATAATAACATTTTTTGCATATTTACTATGAGCCAAATACTATTCTAAATACTTTAAAATATTAACTCAGTAAATTCTCATAACGACCTTTTCAGTAATTCCACAAACATTTACTATGTGTAGACTATATGGCTGGAACTAGTCAAACGCTTGGATACCATGGTGAAGAAGACAATTTGTCATCATGGAGGCACTAAAATGGGTAAACTAGTAAGAAAATATCAAGCAGTGAAAATGCTACACTGAAAAGAAAATAGTAACATGATAAAATTCTCTAACAACCCTTAGATTGAAAGTAATGTTAACCTCAGGAGGAAAGTAGGGCAAAGTGGATATGTACTTTACTCAAAGAATGAGAGAAACAGGAATTGCAATAATCATTCTGGAGGACTCGAGCATTTATGGAACAGTGCTACAAGACATACCCCGTTTTAAATACTGGAAGGGCAAAGATGGATTAAAAGTCTCTGCTCCAAGAATTTCAGAATCCAGAGAGGAAGAGACAATTCGTAAACAAACAATTATCCAGGGAGAAGTAGTCAGTGAGTTATCTACAAAGTGAGTAACTGACATAGGTATAAAGTACTACGAAAACAGACAGGAAACACTAACTCAAGCCAAGGGATGAAGGGAGACCAAGGAAACTTTTCTTCAGGTGGTAACATCTGTGCTAGGACCAGAAGGATGATTGAGGTTTAAATGGATAAGGAAGTACAGCTCATTTCAGAAAGAAAAAAAACTGTGTTTTTTTTAAGGGGAGATGTGAATGATTATGGCATGTTCTGTCACGGTGGAGTTGAATACAGTTCCTTATGCTAGAGCCCTAGCATAAAGGCTAGCATAGAGCCCTGGCATAAACGTTTTTGGGATTGGCAATGGACAGAGACAAGACCATGAAGGAAGACAGTGAGCAGGTCTATGAACGTGGGTCATGCCTACTAAATATGGAGACCCAACGAGGCTCTGGAGGTACTAATAGGAAACAGACCCGGGGCCAAGCGCGGTGGCTCACACCTGTAATCCCAGCACTTTGGGAGGCCAAGGCAGGTGGATCACGAGGTTAGGATATCGAGACCATCCTGGCCAACACGGTGAAACCCCATCTCTACTAAAAATACAAAAATTGGCTGGGCGAGGTGGTGCATGCCTGTAATCTCAGCTACTTGGGAGGCTGAGGCAGGAGAATCACTTGAACCCAGGAAGTGAAGGTTGCAGTGAGCCAAGACTGCGCTACTGCACTCCAACCTGGTAACAGAGCGAAAGTCCGTCTCAGAAAAAAAAAAGAAAATAGTCCTGTTGGCACTGCAGGACAGATAGGAACACAGAAACTGATGTCAAGAGAACAACTAAAGCCTGTTGTAATAATTCAAAGGAAAGGTAACAAAGCTTGAGCTACACTGTGGCAGAGGATATTCAAGAGAAGTCAGATTCAGGCTGAGTGTGGTGACTCATGCTTGTAATCCCAGCACTCTGGGAGGCTAGGAGATCACTTGAGTTCAGGAGTTCAAGATCAGCCTGGGCAACATAGTGAGACACTGTCTCTAAAATAAAAAAATTTAAAAAATTAGCCAGGTGTGGTAGCGTGAGTCTGTAGTTCCAGCTACTGGGGAGGATGAAGTAAGTGGAACGATCACTGAGCCCAGGGGATCAAGGCTGCAGTGAGCTGTGATTGCGCCACTGCATTCTAGACTGGGCAACAGAGGGAGATCCAGTATTTTAAAAAAAAAAGAAGGTAGATTCAGATTGATTGTGCAAATATCTTAAAAGCAGTAACAAGTTTACATCGTTTTACCACTCACAAAAGAAGTTTCACAGATTCCATTTTTAAGTGGATGTCCAGCAAAACCACAAGATTTCTGAAAAAAGTCCAATTCATCTTTCTTTTATATTATACATAAGATTTCTTTTCAATGCAACATCCATCCATCTGTTGAGGAACACAGGTTGTTTCTACCTTCTGGCTACAGTGAATAATGCTGCAATAAACATTGGCATACAAAGATCTGTTTGAGTCCCTGTTTTGGAGTCATTATATATGTAGGAGTGGAATTGCTAGGTCATATGGCAATTCTGATGAGCTTTATGAGGAACTGCCAAACTCCTTTCCATAGCAGCTGTACCATATTATATTCTCACAAGGAATTTAGGAGAGTTCTAATTTCTCCACAAAATCATCACACTTACTTAAAAAAAAAAAAAAGCCATCCTCTTAGGTGTAAAGTGGTATCTTATAGTTTTGAATCACATTTCCCCAAGGACAAATGATGATGAACTTCTTCTCATGTGCCTTTTGATCTTTGTGTATCTTCTTTGAAGAAATGTCTATTCTAAATTTTGCCAATTGGGTTGTCTTTATGTTGTTGACTTTTAGGAGCTCCTTATATGTATTTCAAACATTAAATGCTTATCAGTTATATGATTTGCAATATGTGCAATTTGCAATATAATTTCTTCCATTCTGTAGGCTGTCTTTTCACTTTCTTCATAATGTCCTTTGATGTACAAATGTTTTAAAATTTGACAAAGTCTAACTAATCTATTTTTTTATGTTGTTGCTCAGTCTTCCGGTTTTCTATATAAGAATCCATTGCCAGATCCAAGGTCATGAAGATTTCCCTTTATTTTTTTCTAAGAGTTTCATAGATTTAGCCCTTATATTTAGGTTGTTGATCCATTTTCAGTTAATTTTTCTATAAGATATGAAATAGTGTATCCATTGTATTTTGCAAGTTGTCATAGTTCAACAAAAAAGTATTTTATACTATAGGCAACAGTCAAAAGATATTTTAAAAATACCACCAACCAGGTGCAGTGGCTCACATCTGTAATCCCAACATTTGGGAGGCCAAGGCAGGAGGATCACTTGAGCCCAGGAGTTTGAGACCAGACTGGGCAACCGTGGCGAGATGCCATCTCTACGAAAAATAAAAAATATTAGCTTGGCATTGTGGCACTTGCCTGTGGTCCTAGCTACTCAAGTGCCTGGGGCAGGAGAATCACTTGAGCCCAGCAATTAGAGATTATAGTGAGCTATGATTATACCACTGCACTCCACTTTGGGTGACAAGAGTGAAACCCTATCTCTAAAATAAATACATAAACAAAATACAAATAAAAATACCACAATAAAAACTCAATAAATCTTCTATATTGCATTCTTCCATCATATTCAGCTTAGTCTAAAATCAAGAAAAGTATGTCATTAACATAGTAATACTTTACAATGAATTCCTAAAACTTTTTATAGTTATGAAATTTTAAGAAAAGATTTTTTTTCACTTCCACATTTATCTGCTTAGTGAAAGCAATGATAAACAACTTTAAAATGCTATTTTTATGTAAATTCTTTCAAAACACACTGACATTATACTTACAGGCATTCTTTACTAAGCAAGTTCTGTGACTATGAAGGAACGGTACCTTTTCTATTTTTTTGAGATGGAGTCTTACTTTGTCACCCAGGCTGGAGTGCAGTGGTGCGATCTCAGCTCACTGCAACCTCCGCCTCCCGGGTTCAAGCGATTCTCCTGCCTCACCCTCCTGAGTAGCTGGGATTACAGGCACCCACCACCACGCCCAGCTAATTTCTGTATTTTTAGTAGAGACAGGGTTTCACCATGTTGGCCAGGCTGGTCTTGAACTCCCGATCTCTGGTGATCTGCCTGGCTTGGCCTCCCAAAGTGCTGGGATTATAGGCATGAGCCACCACACTCAGCTGGAACAGTATATAATTGATATTTTATAACTAATACAAATCTTGCACACTTGAAAAAAAATTCAAGAGCACTCTTGCCACAGGAGGTTTCTCAGATATTAAGGTATTTAGCAAATGCGTCTCTATGGTAAAAATATTTAAGCATTTTAGTATTACAAAACATTCATTGGACCATCTGAAGTCACATAGCAGTTCAGTAGAAAACTAGAGAAAATGCAACCTAACATTCCTACATCCACAAGTATAAATAATTTGACCCAAGTTCACACCAATTTCCAAAGGAATGCCAGCCATAGAGGAGAAAAAAACTTCTCTAAAATTACTCTCCTGTTGCTTTGGTAATTTATTATTAATATTTAACGAATATTTGCTGGGTTCCAACTATTTGAAAGACACTATGCAGAGACTATACCTTCATGAAAAAACTTATACACCTAGTAATCAGCATTGTTCAGGTAAATGTTTTCCCCAATACAAATCCAATGTCCTTTCTGCACTACCACCTGCAATTCAGTTATGAGAATAAATCCTGGTTGCTCATACATTAGCATAGAGTAAATGGTATTCTCTAAGGAACATTTTACAAAGTTAAATGCTTCATATAACTTTGTAAAAGTTATATGAAGATGCTAAGGCAGGGCGCAGTGGCTCACACCTGACCATCCTAGCCAACACAGTGAAACCCCGTCTCTCTACTAAAAATACAAAAATTAGCTGGGCGTGGTGGCGTGTGCCTGTAATCCCAACTACTCAGAAGGCTGAGGCAGGAGAATTGCTTAAATCCGGGAGGCAGAGGTTGTAGCGAGCTGAGATAGAGCCACTGCACTCACTCCAGCCTGGTGAAAAAGCAAGACTCCGTCTCAAAAAGAAAAAAAAGAAAAAGAAAATCCTTTGCAATATATAAAGCATTAAGCATTCATGCTCTGCTATCAGAGAAACCCGTGTTCAATCCTTGCTTTACCATCTGGTGTCTATGTGACCTTGGGAGTAATTTATCATTCTATGGTCCAGATTGTGGTGAGAATTAAATGGTGATGAATGTAAAAAAAAAAAAAAAAAACAAACAAAACAAGCATAGCACTGAGTTTATAATAAGCTGTCAAATATTATCTATTATCATTATTATTAAAAAGTTACAAAGAAACTGGAAACCTCATAAATTGCTATGAGTACAACATAAATTGCTATGGTACAGCCGCTATGGAAAACAGTTTGGCAGTTCCTTAAAAAGTTAAACACAGAATTACCATATGACCCAACAATTCTACTCCTAGTTATACACAGGAGAGAAATGAAAATATGTGTTCACAGAAAAACTTGTACACAAATGTCCATGGCAGCATTATTCCTAATAGACAACAAAGTAGGAAACAAGCATATGTCCCTCAACTGATGATGGATACATAAAAGATGCTATTATCCATATAATGGATTAGTATTTGGCAATAAAAAGGAATAATATGATACATGATACAATGTACATAAACCTGGAAATCATTATACTAAGTGAAAGAAAATAGGAAAGACCACATATTTTATGATTCCGTTTATAAGAAATGTCCACAGTAGGCAAATCCATACAGATGGATACAGGGGAAAAGGTGGGGGTGTGATTGAAACTGATTGATAATAAATACAAGGCTTCTTACTGAGATGTTAGAGAAGTTCTGGCCGGGCACGGTGGCTCAAGTCTGTAATCCCAGCACTTTGGGAGGCCGAGACGGGCGGATCACGAGGTCAGGAGATTGAGACCATCTTATCTTGGCTAACATGGTGAAACCCCGTCTCTACTAAAAAATACAAAAAACTAGCCGGGCGAGGTGGCGGGCGCCTGTAGTCCCAGCTACTCGGGAGGCTGAGGCAGGAGAATGGCATAACCTGGGAGGCAGCGCTTGCAGTGAGCTGAGATCCGGCCACTGCACTCCAGCCTGGGCGGCAGAGCGAGACTCCGTCTCAAAAAAAAAAAAAAAAAAAAAAGAAAGAAGTTCTGGAATTAGTGGCTATGTTTGCACAACATAGTGAATACACTAAAAACCAATGAAGTGTACACTTTAAAATGGTGAATTTTATGTTACGTGAATTATATCTCAAAAAATAAAAACACAAAATACTAACAATGCAAATAAAAATTAAGAGTATTAATCTTAATTTACGTTTGAGAAATACAACAGTAAAGGAACATCCAGTTCTTGTCGAAATATAACCAAACTAACAAATGACAAAAAGCGGCCTTTATGATTTGTTAACGGATGACAATGGGTCTTTCTGAAATTGCTGTTTAGATCAAGGGCATCTATTGCCAAATGTATTCATTTTCAAGGGATTTCTAAACCTAATACTAGGTACTTTACTTTCAAGATACAAATGAATATGGTCATTTCCTGTTGAGGGGTAGAAAAACACCCCAGAAAAGACACATTAGGTTATTTTCTTTCTTTCTTCTTTTCTTTTTTTTTGAAATGGAGTCTCACTCTATCACCGGAGTGGAGTGCAGTGCTGTGATCTTGGCTCACTGCAACCTCCATCTCCTCGGTTCAAGCGATTCTCCTGCCTCAGCCTCCTGAGTAGCTGGGATTACAGGTGTGCGCCACCATGCCCAGCTAATTTTTTGTATTTTTAATAGAGACGGAGTTTCATCATGTTGGCCAGGATGGTCTCAATCTCCTGACCTTGTGATCCACCTGCCTTGGCCTCCCAAAGTGCTGGGATTACAGGCGTGAGCTACCGTGCCCGGCCACATTAGGTTATTTTCTACTTAATGACATCATCTTTCAAGTATTGAGCCCCCCAAAATACTTTCTGTGCATTCTAAGACTCATATTTGCTTTCATTTTTTAACATTTCTTTGAAACACTTACTATATTTGATGTTATAGTATTTTTTTAAAAAACAACTCCTATTTACTTAGAAATTATTCTGAGGCTAAAAGAAATCAAGTGCGATTTCTTTTAAGGGATAACTTATGAAAAATTGGTTATCCCACTAGTTTTAAAGGTCTTCACATGGTTGTCTTCAGGAAAGAGGCAGGGCAGATGGAAGTAGAGGTGCGGGTACTAAATTTGTGAAGGTATGTGAAGGCAAATTGTTATTTAGTATAGTGGTATTCATTATCCATGGCAAGGTGTCTGAAATTGCTCATCAATCAATCATTAACAACCACAGAAAACAGGGGAATTTCATGGAAGCGTAAGGGTTCAATGACAGAGAAATTTCTTTATGACTTGCCAAGTAAAAGGAATGTGAAGAATAAGGCCAAGGCCCATCCAACTAAGCAAGAGTTAATAGGTCCTAGCAGAACTGCTAGTTTAAATTTCCATTCAATGATTTTTTTTTTTTTTTTTTTTTTTTTTTTTTTTGAGACAGGGCCTCACTCTGTTGCCCAGGTTGGAGTGCAGTGGCACAATCTTGGCTCACTGCAGCCTCGACCTCCCGGGCTAGCTGAGGCAATCCTTTCACCTCAGCCTCTCGCATAGCTGGGACTACAGACTTGCACCACCACATCCAGCTATTTTTTGTATTATTTTCTTTCTTTTTTTTTTTTTTTTTTTGTAGAGACGGGGTTTTGCTATGTTGCCCAGGCTGGTCTTGAATTACTGAGCTTAAGCAATCTACCTGCCTCAGCCTTCCAAAGTGCTAGGATTACACATGTGAGTCACTGTGCCTGGCTGGGTTTCTTTATTTTTAGAAGGGTAATTGCACTGTAAAAGTAAAAAGTCATCTGCCTAGATTTTTGAGTTCCTGTCTACTATGGATGAATGTATGTTAGCAAACGCAAGATACAGCACAATAACAACTGAATGCCCTTGGTTAAGCTCAGTTCCTAGACACCTCTCTCTCTATCAATTATCAAAAGTTGTTGATTTTACCTTCCAAATAGCTCTTACATCCAGCCCTCCTTTCCATCCCTAGTGCCAAAACCCTAATTCAGGTCTCCTTATTGCTCAGTTGGATTATCACAGTAACCTCCTGAACACATGATTGTTAGGCCTCCACTCACTGTCATTTTCTCTAGGTACTTTCTATTACAGTAGGGCTAAGCTACTGGTTATTTCCTAACAAAATTTCTGCTCATTCTATAGGTCTTAGTTCAGCTGTCTTCGGGAATTACTAACAGGAGTTGACAAATACATGCCAATGCTGACTGATCTGTGTAATAATGTAGTCTGCTAAGTCTAGGCTTAGCAGGAAAGGCTTACGTTGGTAATGTCTGCTATGAGCGAAGCAACAAGGCCTAGCAGATACCAGATACTTGCTCTGGATTTAAACATATTTTTATATTAATTATATTCCATTTACTTCAAAAGGAAAAGAAACAGCTTTCAGTAACACATATGTACAATGATGTCACAAGGAGAAAGATGAGAGAGCCGTAAGACCCATGTAACAGGGAAGGTAAAAATTCCATCAGAAAACTAGCTAATGATTATAACTAAGAAATAAATATAACAAAGTTAAGCTTACTGGCAGTCAAGGGAAAGAAAACTAAAACCGTCTCAGTGATTAATTGATCCATCTAATACTGATGCATAAAAGATTAAAAGAGGCTGGGGGCGGTGGCTCACGTCTGTAATCCCAGCACTTCAGGAGGCCGAGGCAGGCGGATCACCTGAGGTTGGGAGTTCAAGACCAGCCTGACCAACATGGAGAAACCCCATCTCTACTAAAAATACAAAATTAGCCAGGCATGGTGGCGCATGCCTGTAATCCCAGCTACTTGGGAGGCTGAGGCAGCAGAATCGCTTGAACCCGGGAGGCGGGGGTTGCGGTGAGCTGAGATCGCACCATTGCACTCCAGCCTGGGCAAAAAGAGCGAAACTCCATCTCAAAAAAAAAAAAAAAAAATGATTAAAAGAAGCTGTCGGGCATGGTGGCTCACACTTGTAATCCCAGCACTTTGGGAGGCCAAGGTGGGCGGATCACGAGGTCAGGGGCTTGAGACCAGCCTGGCCAATATGGTGAAACCCTGTCTCTATTAATAACACAAAAAAAATTAGACGGGCGTGGTGGCACGCGCCTGTAGTCCCAGCTACTCAGGAGGGTGAGGCAGGAGAATTGCTTGAACCTGGGAGGCGGAGGTTGCAGTGAGCCGAGACAGTGCCACTGTACTCTAGCCTGGGTGACAGAGTGAGATGATGTCTTTAAAAAAAAAAAAAAAAAGATTAAAAGAAGCCTTCAAGAAACTTACAATATACAAGAAAGCCAAATGTGAGGAACATTACATCAGTGATATTTTAAAGCACTGGATTCACCAAGTCCTGGATTTGAATGCTGACTCTGTCATTTTTAGCAATGTGAGACCGGTCAAGTTACTGTATTTAGTTTCTCAAAATCAATTTCCTTGTGAGTAAAATGAGGATAATCAGTATTTTAAAGTTAAGATAATGCAAAGAAAGCCCTAAACATCGCCTGGTACATAATGAACATTCAATATAAAACCATACGACAGTTTGTAAAACAGGGTTAAACAAATCCACGAAGGAACATCTTCCTGAGAGAAGGACTCAAGGAGACAGTACTACTTGAGCTGAGACCTAAAGGACAAGTAAGTTGGCTAGGAAAACAAACTGATGGGAAGGTATTCCAGGCAGAAGATACCATATATGCAAAAATGCTGAGGAACAAAAAAGATGGCATGTTTCTGCATCAGTGGTCCTCAACCTTTTTGGCACCAGGGACCAGTTTTGTGGAAGATAATTTTTCCACAGACTGGGGTTGGTGTGTGGGAAGGAGACGGTTTTGGGATGATTCAAATGCATTACATTTGAATCAACTAGATGGTCCCTATCTGGAAGTGATGGGACACAGTGACAGATCATCAGGCAGTAGATTCTCATTAGGAATGCACAACCTAGATCCTTCGCATGCATAGTTCACAATAGGGTTCGCACTCCTACGAGAATCTATGCTGCAGCTGATCTCACAGGAAGCAGAACTCAGATGGTAAGGAGAGAAATGGGGAGGACCGCTATTGGTCTGTGGCCCAGAGGTTGGGGACCCCTGTTCTATATAATAGAGTCTAGGGGAATCACTAAATAAGTCTATGCATACTATGTGAACTAAAGCAAAAATGACAACATCCCTGAGCCTTATCAGTTTCTTATTTGATGTGATCAGGGTGATTATAAGAATTAAACAAGAAAAGACATGAAAAGTCCTGAGCACAGTGTTGGGCACAAAAGAAATATATTATTACTAAGTAGTAGGAAAAGAAGAGAATCATATAATTGTAGTCATGTGGATTTTGGAGCCATAGTCTTACTTTTAGTAAACTAATTAAAAATTATGTGTATTATAAAACATATCAATTTATGCTACAGTAATATTTCAGTAATAGAGCAGGAAATGTACAATTACTAGTTACCTTGATCAAATATTTTTCCCATCTGTCTGCAGTAACAGATTTGCCAATCTTCCTCATCAGCTTCAAATGGAGCTCCACCAATTCTTTTGGTACTTAAAAGAAAGAAAAAAAAATATTGTTAGCCAACAAAATAAAACACTTGTAAACATTTAAGATTATAAAAAAAAACCTTCCCCAACCCTGGATACTTTCTCGAAACAGACAGTGTTGATACTAGCTAACTTTTAGACCTCTGAATCAAAAAAGCCTAAACTACAGCAAGAAATGACCAAAAACCATTTTCTTAAAGATAAGCAGGAATATTCACATTTTCTTTCAAAACACCGTCAAATAAGAGTAAAACCTAATATAAACTATGAACTATGGTGATAATTATATGTCAATGTAGATTCATCAGTTACAAGAAATGTACCACTACTGTGGAAGTCAACAGTAGAGAAGTTGTATGTGTGTGGGGACAGGGATATATGGGAACTCTCCATACTTGCTGCTTAATTTTTCTGTGAACCTAAAATTGCTCTTAAAAAATAGTTTGTTAAAAAAAAAATACCATCAAGTAAAAGCACTTAACTATACAACTAAAGTTTGTATTCTGTTTATCTGCAATAACAAATATTTGGTTCCTTTGCTGAGATTTCAAAGACATACATTCATAGAATTAGAAAGCTACCAAGAAATATGAATTGCAAGTTGATAGATATGTCAGAAATTAAACTAACGGTTTCCAAACTGCTTTGGAAAACTCTCCCAATCTATCCCTTGTCTGATGTGTTAACCTTCTCTGTAGCCTTTCTATGAATCTTTGCTTGACAAGCTTCATGGACAAAAAAATGACTTACCTTGCATAGCACTTAGTTCTGTTTTCTGGATAGTTCTAATTACTAGAAAGCTACCCTTACTCTCAAAATCTGCCCTCTGACAACTTCCTCTCCTAATTCTGGCTCTTAGTCTCTAGTTTCAAAGACAGTACTTTTAATCCCTCTTCTGTTGGAACCTTAAAATATTTGAGGACTGCCATTATCTTCCCTCAGATTCTCTGCTTTGACTGTAAACAATCAGAGGTCCTCTAAATATTATTTAGGCATGGTCTGCTTGTATTTAATTACATTAATTAGACCAGAGGGACACATACGGCTGTCAAAAGAAGCATTTCTCTTTTTTATTTTGAAACGGTATCTCACTCTTTTTGCCCAGGCTGGAGTACAGTGGCACAATCTTGGCTCACGGCAATCTCCGCCTCCTGGGTTCAAGCGATTCTCCTGCCTCAACCTCCCAAGTAGTTGGAATTACAGGTGCCCACCACTACTCCTGGCTAGTTTTTGTATTTTTAGTAGAGACGGGGTTTCACCATGTTGGCTAGGCTTGTCTGGAACTCTTGATCTCAGGTGATCTGCCCGCCTTGGCCTCCCAAAATGCTGGGATTACAGGCATGAGCCACTGCACCAGGTCTGAAATGACCTTTTCTCAAATCCCAAATACCACTATAACCTAAGCGCAATATACTACCTAAGAAGATCCCATACTCAAATATATTGGCAAAATGCTGGATCAAAAAACAAAAACTTTTTTTTTTTTTTAAACCACAAGACTGTTGTCTTTATCATACGCCCTTTGTGCATTGTGAATATCCAAAATAGGTACACAATCTGCAGCATTCTCTAATATATTTGATCCACCATCTTGTAGGATACAAACACTCTGAGGGACAGGCTGGGAAATGATGACCTAATATTTTTCAGTCATTCTTTCCTTCCCTACTAAAGCTCCTTCTAAATTTGAAACACTTTGAAATATAAAAACATTCACCCATTCAACTAATTTCAATAGGTCAACTATTAGTAAGAAAGAAACAGTCCCTCTGTCCTTAATGAGCCTACTTGAGTGAATCTTCATAGCAGGTAGAGTGGTGGGTTGGGGGTGGGAGTGGGAAGGAGCGTTCACAACAAGTAAACAGACAAATCTACTAAGATGTGAAGTATGGGGTTAAGGGTGGAATGGAGAAAAGGAGGGAAAGGGCATTGCTTGCACAAAAATAACAGATGCAAATAGCTAAAAACCCAGAAAGAACACGGAACTGGAGGAATGGACATAGATAATTACAGACTAATGAGGCCGGGCTCAGAAGTTTAGATTTTATGTAAAAGTTTAAGCAGGAAAGTCTGCTGCATTTTAGAAGACCTTAATGACTGAATTGGAGGAAGACAGATTTTTAAATATTAATAAAAGAAGTTTTTATTTGCTTTTTTGTTTTAGGAGGTGGGGTACAGGGCCGAAGCTAGATATAAATTCAGGAAAACCTCAATCCAGAAGATAGGAGTAGCCTAAACTAAGGTAGAGGTGGTACAGAGAGAAATGGACATATCTGAGAAATGTTTAGGAAACAAAATTATTAAAACTTAGTGATTGACTGGTTGTGCAGTGATAAAAGATCTGGGCTGGATTCTCAGCTGCCCCACTTATAGAAGGAGACAACGGTTCTGGTCGAGTCCTTTAAACAATGAAGCTCAATTTCTCCATTAAAAAAGGCTATCTCACAGAATTTTGAAACTGTATAGCATTGTATAAATATAAAACACGCTTATTTCTGTTGTGTTTTAAAACCAAGGTTACTTTCTTCAATTTCTCCTTTTCCCCAAACAGAGAAGTCTTGAGGGTTCTCCCTTCCTATACATCTTAAACCTGCCTCCTATTTCCTTCTTTCCCTAGGACATTAATATACCTTCTTGCATCAGAAAAACAGCTATGGACAGTCTCCTGCAATCAAACCAATTTTCCAAAAAGACTGCTTTCATACTACTTCCCAGTTGGTAAGTAATTTTTATGGCTCCTAAATACCTACATAAACCCAGCCAGATTTCTTACCCTAGCCTCAGAGTCCCAATATTCAGTCTCATCCTAACTGCAATCCTTCTCTTTTACTTCCTGCACTGATATCCTCGATTTGAATCATTTTGCCAGTTAATGGTCCACTAAACATACTCAGCCCATTATCTATGTGGGCTTTATTAAAGAGTTATTTATTGTTTTCTGCCCACTTGAATCATATTTATCTTTCAATGTCTAGGCAATACAAGTCCCAAAAGTCTCTGTGAGAGATTTCTAGTACCAGCAACCTCTTTGTCCCTGGAATGCCCACTGTATTCATACTGTCTGTGTCACTCATTTAGCAGTTGGCTAAAACCTTTGCACCAGTGTTTTATGCACATCCCCCACCAGTGTTCTATGCTACATAGAATCATGAAAGATTTTGATACTATTGGTATTATTTTTTAAAAGCCACTACAAGACAAAAATAAAAGTGAATAAATATGTTTTCATCCCATTTTACAAATCTACTCATTGTTGATTTAGGCATGTACAAATAGATTATATATTACTTGATTTATTAGAGTACTGGCTCTTCTACAGTCAGCACTATGCAACAGAAATGTAAGATGAGTCATATAATTTCAAATTTTCTAGTAAAATATTATAAAAAGTAAAAAGAGATTAAAATTAATTTTAATAATATATTTTATTTAATGCCCTATATCCAAAATTATGTCAACATATAATCAACTTTTTTTTTTTTTGAGACGGAGTCTTGCTCTGTCACCCAGGCTGGAGTGCAGTGGTGTGATCTTGGCTCACTGCAACCTCCGCCCGGGTTCAAGCGATTCTTCTGCCTCAACCTCCTGAATAGCTGGGATTACAGGCATGTGCTAATTTTTGTATTTTTAGTAGAGACGGGGTTTCATCATGTTGGTCAGGTTGTTCTCGAACTCCTGACCTCATGATCTGCCACCTCGGCCTCCCAAAGTGCTGGGATTACAGGTGTGAGCCACCGCGCCCGGCCAATCACTATTTTTAAAGTATTACTTTCTTTTGTACTAAGCAAAAGATTTTACTTTTTGGACTATTTAAAATACATTGTGCATTTCACACTGACAGCACATCTCAATTCAAACTAGCTATATTTCAAGTCCTCAAGGGCCACATGTGGCTAGAGGCTACTGTACTGGATAGTACTGCATAGTGTAGACCTAGTATGCTTAAAATTAAAATTTATAACCCACTAAACATACCAACTGAATGAATATTTTGTTACAAATAGAACTGATATGCTGATAATCTTTAAGCGCACTAGTATAATCTGTCAGCTGATAAGAAACAAGCTACAGGAAAATCAATCAACATTATAGTTTATTAAACATTAAAACCAACATACTTTTTATTCTTTAAAACGGCACTGTCTATTCAATAGATTGCTCCAGGATGATTGAAATGTTCTGTATCTACACTTTTTAGTGCAGTAGCCATTAGCCACATGTGTCTACTGAGAAGTTGAATGTAGCTAATAAAACTAAAGAATTCAATTTTTAATTTTATTTATTTTTAATTATCTTAAATTTTAATAAACACGTAGTAAGTTGCTATGGCTTTGGACAGCTGTAAAGTATCAATCATATATATACATTTTTTGAGATGGAGTCTCACTCTGTTGCCCAGGCTGGAGTGCAGTGGTACGATCTCAGCTCACTACAACCTCCACCTCCTGGGTTCAAATGATTCTCCTGCCTCAGCCTCCCAAGTAGCTGGGACTACAGGCACATGCCACCACACCCTGGCCTCCCAAAATGCTGGGATTACAGGTGTGAGCCACTGCGCCCAGCCATCAATCATATTTTTTAAATACATGATCATTTTCTGAAACACTGACAAGCTCTAAATTCATTTATCGCCTGTAAGATTTCTAAAATAGTTTCATTTCCAGAAGATAATTATTAACTTCCTTCCAAAGATTTACTTATTAACCACTTCCCATCAATCCAAAAAACAGTAGTATTTGTCCCAATTAAACTGAAATTCCTCTACCTTTTCACATGATAAATTTCATAAAATAACTTTTAACAAACCCTCTTCTTTCACAGGGGCTCAGGAGGTGAAAGATTCTGAAGGAGAAAGAAACAGTTAGGGGCTATGTGAATTCACAAAGCGCTGCCAATATGATGTAGGTATGAAGTAGCAGAAAAGTGGTAGAATCCTAGATTACATTACTGATCCAATTACTCAAAGATGTTTTATATTTTGACATTTTTCTAAGCATCTTTCTAGCACCATGTCTTAAAACTGTCACTGCTCCTGCAAATCTATTGTGTTACTTATAATTTTACTTTTTTGAATGGCAGAAATGTACAGCACCTCATAATGGCTAAAGACATAATTCTTATCATTCTTCAATAAAGTCTTCTACTTAAATTTAGTTTAAGCTTATAAGCAGAGATACAGTTATGAAAACAGTTGACTTTATCTAGGCCATTGATAAAAGAAAACTGATTTCAGATACAGTGATTCAAAGACAAGCTTACAATAAGCTTTTACTTACTGCCTAGTTTTTAGAAACTCTGTTGGGGGAGCACAGTTTTAGAATAATGAGACTGATCCCACAGGCCACTTGATCCTCGAAATCACTGTCATGTATTCATACACCTTATCTTTGAAGAGTTCACTTAATCATCCTAGTTTTCTGAAAAGCAAAGAAACAGCTCAAGACTATGAACTATAACTTAGACGATCATCTAAAAAGGTATAGTACAGAAAGGCTGGGTTGCAGTGGCTCACACCTGTAATCCCAGCACTTTGGGAGGCCGAGGTGGGCGGATCACGAGGTCAGCAGATTGAGACCATCCTGGCTAACATGGTGAAACCCCATCTCTACTAAAAATACAAAAAATTAGCCAGGTGTGGTGGCGTGCACCTGTGTAGTCCCAGCTACTCGGGAGGCTGAGAATTGCTTGAACCTGGGAGGTAGAGGTTGCAGTAAGCCCAGATTGTGCCACTGCACTCCAGCCTGGGTGACAGAGTGAGACTCCATCTCAAAAAACAAAACAAAACAAAACAGAAGTATAGTACAGAGATTCCAGCTAAATATAAGCTCACCTCATTACCATTGCAGGAAAAAATAAATCTGAGAATAACTGTTATACAGGCAGATAAACCAAGGGGTATCTGCTGCTCCAGTTTAGGTTTCTGAGTTCTATTGAGAATCATACTGTTGTTCCCACATACATAAACACACCAAACACGGCTCAGATTATTTCAGAACCAAAAACTAGAAAATGTTATCTGCTACAAAGAAAGTCATCAGCATACTACAAATATCAGCATGGCTTGAGGTGGTGATCAGACCAGCAATTCAGAAAGAACAACAGTATTAAGAGAAATGAAACCCTGTAAAACTGCAGCACCTTGTGAAACCACCTTTCCTGAAGAAGAATTCCTTAAAGAGAGGCAAGGCCTCTATAAAATGAAGTGAATAACCCACACAGCAGTCAGTCTTTAAAGGGATACTCTTTGCTTATACTTATAACCACCATCCTGGTAGAGGGAATTTGTGGTACTGGAGGCAATGGCTTCCAGTACCAGATGTCTCCAGCTCCAATCAGATGACCCCATTTCCCTCTTTCTATTCTTTCTAACTCAATTTAATGATCATAGAGAGGAGTTGGGGGGAAGAAGGAAAGGGACAGAAAGAGTCAAAACAAATTTAAAAAGAGTGATGTGACAGTACTTAAGGGGGAAGGAGGGATTTTTTTCCCCCAAACTAATTTCTTTCCCCAGTAATTTCAATCTAGTGAAAAGTTCAAAGACTAGTACACTCTTCACCTAGATGCACACCACTTGTTAACATTTTTGCCATTGAAAGGGAAACATGTGACACACAGTTAAAACCATCAGGAAATGCCTCTTTAATAAAGATGACACCATAAAGATAAGAAACAGCCAACCAAGCCAAGGAAGAAGGGAGCATGGCAGGAAAAAGGAAATGCAAGTGTAAAAGTCCTGAGGAGGCCAACAGCTTCTTCCAATGTGGCTAGAAAAAGAAAAGGATACAAGATGCTGCTAGAGAAGGGAACAAAGGCCAAGTCTTTGAGCTATGTAAAAAGTTTAGATTTTATTCTAAGGGTAATGAGAACCCACAGGAGGAATGCAGGAAAGTTTCATGATTTAAGTTCTTAAAAGATCACTCTTTTAAATCCAGGGTCTGTTTGACAGGGGGCAGGAAGCAGGGGTAGATGGAGTTACTGAAGAAACAAAATTGTACTAATGCTGAGTGACGGGCACATGAAAGTCCATTATATAACTTACTACTTTTATATATTTCATATTTTCCATAATTTAAAAATGTCCATAGGATAGAAAGATTACTTGGCTGCACTGTGAGGAACAAATTGGAGAGGGTATAAATATGACTAATTAGGAAGACATCGCAATACTTCAGACCGGATAATGATGGCTTGGACTAAGGCTGTGGCACAGAGATGTAGGAAAAGTACCCTGAAGGAAAATTGCAAAAATTTACAACTTTTCTAAGATTTTAAAACATTTTCTAAGAAGCACCTCTGCCAATCTTAATCCAAAGAAGTGACTGCTTTATGTGTCCTGTACGATGATCCCTATTAGTTTATTCGTTCTGAAAAGCAGAAATCAAGACTTTTAGTTTAATCACACTCATATTTCAGAAAGGCAATATGTACATACAGACATTTAATCAAGTCAAATAAATGTATTTGTACCACATTTTGTTTCTGACACTTTTTTTTTTTTTTTGAGACAGGGTCTCTGTCACTCAGGCTGGATTGCAGTGGCACAATCGTGGCTCACTGCAGCCTCGATCTCCTGGGTTCAACTGATCCTTCTACCTTAGCCTCCTGAGTAGTTGAGATTGTAAGCAGGCACCACCATACACAGCTAGTTTTTGTATTTTTTTTTTTGTACAGACAGGGTCCCACTATGTTGGCCAGGCTGGTCTCACAGGCTGGTCTCAAACTCCTGGGCTCAAGCGATCTGCCCGTCTCGGCCTCCCAAAGTGCTGGGATTACACCTGTAAACTACCATGCCTGGCCTGTTTCTCATACTCTTCATCATTTCAAAGATCACATATCACTTAAAAACCTGCACTTAATATAACAACTATGACATTACTAAAAACTACGTTATATGTATATTACAAAAGTACTAGAAAGTCAGGAGAGAGGGGTGCAAACATTGAATCTGTCGTTCATAAATGAAGGAATTACACAAGATGATATAAAGTCCTCCAGCTCTAATATTCAATGTCTATGTCTAGGTATTGAGGTATTTATTTATTTGCTTTATAACAAGGCAACAGTTGATAATACCATCTTAGAATTTTGGAACTGGAAGCAATGATCTAATTCACACTCTTTGACAGACTGGAAAACTTAGACCTGAGATGTGACAAGACTTGCCCAAGATGGGGAAAAAAAAAAAAGGGCCAGGAAGAACCCAGACTTCTAGCCTTCTATTCCAGGGCTCTTTCCGATGTTTCTCCAAGTATCAAATGGATGAAGAAATAGTTCACAAGACCTAACTTATGAATCAAACCACTCTTTCTGCACAGCTCGTATCTGGTTTTTGATATTCGGTTGTTCCTGTCTATGCACCTTGAGGCATTATCCATTTCTAAAACATAACCCTGTCAAATAGTTACTGTGGAAACAGAAAAATTATTAATACTCCTTCCAATCCATTCTCCCTTTCTTAAAAAACAGCACTATTGAGATGGAATGCACACACCATACAACTCATCCACTTAAAGTATACCATCCAATGGCTTTTAGTATATTACATTATTTATTTAACAGTGGTAAAATATATTTACTATGAAATTTGCTATTTTAATCCTTTTTTTAGTGTACAATCAGTGGCACCGATTACATGCCCAGCATTGCACAACTATCACACTATTTCCCAATCTATTCTTACGGTCAAATTTTGAAGCAGCCATTCTACTTCCAAACTGATTTTGGAAAATTTTAAATACTAAAAGCAGAGTCTGCTATAGTATATATGCTCAACGGGGGCAAACACTCGTTCTTGGAGGAAAAAAATCTAAATCTGGTCCTCTAAATCTTACTTAACCTTACCTGTCAAAATCTTATTCCTTTATATTTAATGTCTCTTGCTAGAGAAAAATTAATTTAAAATTAAATTACACTTTTCTCTTCAGTGGTGTAATACTTTTTAAAAATTCAAAAGCAAGTGTTGTTACTTAAAATGTAATATGCTATCATAGACAATGCCCAACCTACAAAGCGGCTCTATCCCACTGAAACCCACACAAAACTTTAAACCGCCCAGTTACCCCTCAAAAACTAATTTTATCAATAATGTTCACTACAATAGATAAAATTATCTTGTAATTTTAATATTTAAAGCAGAAAAGGCAGGTACACTAGCTAAAAACTGTCTTAAATTTATCCCAAATGCTGATAATTAAAAGAAAACAAATACTTAGATTTCTGGCTAAGATCAAGTGTAATATCGGTTCTTATCAGTGTATTATCAACAACAAAACAAAAAATACAGAACACATAAACTAAGTAAAACCAGGAAAGGAAAAGAGAAAGAAAAGAAAGGTAAGCTCTTTAACTTCATATAGTCATAATTATCTTTAAGTCTCAAGTCCTAATGATCTATCTTCTATCTCCTCTTCCTTTTCTCTCATCCTTAGATGTAAGCTCCATGAGCACATCCACCTGCCTTTTTCATCACTGTATTCCCAGCACCAAGCACAGTTCCTACTTAATGGTAGACACCCAACTATTTGATGAACTGGAACAGGGACAAGAAAATAAAAAGAGAAGGAAAGCAACAGGGAGAGGGAGTAAGCAAAGTAAAATACTTCTGCAGACAGCTAGAAAAGAGAGTTCCAGGCTGAGCGCGGTGGCTCACACCTGTAATCCCAGCACTTTGGGAGGCTGCAGCGGGCAGATCGCGAGGTCAGGAGTTCGAGACTAGCCTGGCTAATATGGTGAAACCCGGTCTCTACTAAAAAATACAAAAATTAGCCGGGCATGGTGGTGTGCACCTGTAGTCCCAGCTACTCTGGAGGCTGAGGCAGGAGAATCGCTTAAACCCAGGAGGTGGAGGTTGCAGTGAGCTGAGATCGCACCACTGCACTCCAGCCTGGCCATAGAGTGAGACTCTGTCTCAAATAATGATGATAATAATAATAATAATAAATAACAAAATAAAATAAAGAAAGAAAGAAAAGAGAGTTCCCAGGCCAGGTGCTGCAATGGCTCATGCCCGTAATCCCAGTACTTTGGAAGACACAGGCAGGCAGATCAGCTTTCTCATGTAACTGGGACCATAAGCATGTCCCACCATGCCTGGCTAATTCTTAAATTTTTCTGTAGAATTCAGGTTTCCTTACTATAGCCCAGGCTGGTCTTGATCTACTGGGCTCAAGTGATCCTCCAGGCTCAGCCTCCCGAAGTGCTGGGATTAACAGGTGTGAGTCACTGTGCACAGCTCCCCTACACCCCTCAAGAAAGACGTTAAGAAAGATGCTAACATGTACTTGTAGTCCTTAGTTACTTGGGATGCTGAGGGAGGAGAACTGCTTCAGCCTAGGACTTCAAGGCTATAGTGAGCTATGATTGCACCAACTGCGCTTCAGCCTAGGTGCCAAAGTGAGACACTGTACCATTAAAAACAAACAAAAACGGGGAAAATACCTTCAACAGCATATTAAAAGATTCCTTTATGATTCAAAACCATAATTTTAGGTGTTACAAAATCAGTTAGATGTTTCTTTTATAGACAATTCTACAGAACTCAAAACTTATACTATAAGAACTCCATTTCTTGGTGAAATTTATATTCTGTCTTTACTCCTTATTAATTAGTGATCAGCTCATACCTTTTCTTCAGTTAACATTCATTTGACAAGCAGAGGTACCTAGATAAGTAGCATACTATGTCATCTTACAGTTTCCTGAGATTTTATCATAAAGCAGAATGAAATGAGCTCATTATAGTTTCTAGTTATTTCAATATTTTAGAAAATGTGTATGAATGCACTTTATATATCATAAAGCAATACCCAAGCCAAAGTTATCATTATTCACCAGCAGAGGGTGATCATGTCTTACTTAAAGAAAAATTCTGACACCTTATTCGGGGACTAGCCAGCCAACTGCTAAAAATGATCAATAAGCAAATTAGAGTATCTGAATAAAATGTTGGTGATTTTTAAGTACAATCAAATGGAACATCAGCAAACACAAGCAATAAAAAACAGGTTTAGAAGTCTGAAGACTTCTAAAGGAACCGTTTTCTCTATGTGAACATTTGCAAACTGGTAATTAAAGAAAAAGATAACAATGAATGTGTTTCTGGCAATCCTATATAGATTATTAAACCACTCATTCCACACTGAACTTCTTGAACTACAGACAGAAAAACTTCTACCCAGCAAAATGGTGACACTAAACCATTTAGAAAACAACACAAGGACAGACTAGTACAATAAAACCCCATGACCTCATCACCTCACTTAAACGATTATAAATAAATGAACAAGAGATGTTTTTTCTTCTCCAATGGAAGAAAAGCAAATTCTAGATATCATTATTTCATTCATAAATACTTCAGTGTGCATCTCTAAAAGATAAAATTGCCATAATACCATTATTATCTCTTTGGAAATAATCATAATACCATTATGACATTAACCATAATTATTTTATTTTATTTTATTTTATTTTTTTTTGAGACGGAGTCTCGCTCTGTTGCCCAGGCTGGAGTGCAGTGGCCGGATCTCAGCTTACTGCAAGCTCTGCCTCCCGGGTTTATGCCATTCTCCTGCCTCAGCCTCCCGAGTAGTTGGGACTACAGGCACCTGCCACCTCGCCCGGCTAGTTTTTTTTTTTTTGTATTTTTTAGTAGAGACGAGGTTTCACCGTGTTAGCCAGGATGGTCTCGATCTCCTGACCTCGTGATCCGCCCGTCTCGGCCTCCCAAAGTGCTGGGATTACAGGCTTGAGCCACCGCGCCCGGCCTAACCATAATTATTTTAAAATAACGATATCATTATTACCACATTTTCAAAATTAGTCATCCCCGCCAGGTGTGGTGGCTCACGCCTGTAATCCCAGCACTTTGGGAAGCCGCAGCAGGTGGATCACTTGAGGTCAGGAGTTCGAGACCAGCCTGGTCAACATGGTGAAACCCTGTCTCTACTAAAAATACAAGAAATTAGCCAGGCATGGTGGTAGGTGCCTGTAGTCCCAGCTACTTGGGAGGCTGAGGAAGGAGAATCGCTTGAACCTGGGAGGTGGAGGTTATGGTGAGCCGGTATTGCATCACTGCACTCCAGCCTGGGCAACAAGAGCAAAACTCTGTCTCTAAATAAATAAATAAAGTAATATTTCCTTCTAAAGGTTCAGGAAAGCTGAGATCTTAATGACATTTTTAAAAGAGTTCCACCAAAAGTACTGAGTTGTGCTGGGTGAGGTGGCACACACCTGTAATCCTAGCTACTTGAGAGACTGAGGCAGGAGGATTGCATAAACCCAGGAGTTCAAGACCAGTCTGGGCAACATAGCAAGACCCTGTCTCAAAAACAAACAAACAAACGAACAAACAAGCAAACAAAATTATTCAATTGTATTGAAAAATTCACATCCTTACTACTCTTCATTGTTGGCAAAGAAGCATCATTATCTCAATACCTAGTTCTTATATGCATAAAATCTAACCTAACAGAAAATAAGACAAATAGTATCTTAAACTTCATGCATGGTGGCTCACACCTGTAATCCCAGCAGGCTGAGGCATAAGGATTGCTTGAGACCAGGAGTTTGAGAGTAGCCTAGGCAACACAG